>NC_028452.1:42692867-43003149 GCF_000263155.2 Setaria italica | reverse complement strand
TTCGGTTTATACGCGTAATTACGTATAAGCCTCGGTTTCGCGGTTTGGCCCTAAAAGTTTTGTTTTTCTCACAGAAAAGCCCCTGGATGTTGTTTTAATCATATCTTTTGCATCTTAACTCCGTTTTTCGCGTTCTTTATATCCACGTGTTCGTTTTAAAGCGTAGATCATCTTTTGAAGCTTGTTTTCTCTATTTAACTGTGATTGGTGTACTGTTTCTTACTTTTTGCCCATGTTTGCTTGTATGTGCTCGTGTGACGCGTGTAGACGTCCCGCAGTTCGAGGGAGTTGAAGACCAAGCCTTTGAGGAGTACGAACAGCAGGAGCAAGGCCAAGAAGGCAAGTTGTGTCCTTGATCACTACCTTTTTGTCCTATACACCTTTACTTTCTCGTACTCAACATTTATGCTATGCACATGTTAAGATTAAATTGATGGGTCCCAATTAAGGTTCGCCTAGATTGAATTACCTTTGCCTTGACCAAACCGGGTTACTTTATGTTGGGTAGCTCATTCTTAGTGCTTACTTGGTGTTGTGGTTTAACGTGACTTGTGGGTAAAGATGTGCCACCTCTGCAGAGTGTAAAACTGATCGATCAGCCATGCTCACGGTTAAGAGCGGCCTGGACCCTCACATGATAATATTATCGGAAGATGGATTCAACTTGTTGTCATTTCATGCATATGTTGTTTACTTTATTTATGATCATGTTTAATTTTGGGTGGTATGAACTTATACTTAGTTAATTGCTAATAAAACTTGACCAACTTAATTAAAAGCGAATGCTAATTATGCCTTAGCCATACCTTGATTTGCCTTACACTACACTATTCCCCACGACTTGTTGAGTACCAACCATAAGTGTACTCACCCTTGCAAAACCGCTGTTCAGACCAAGCTAATTGGGAGGAGGAGTATCTACACGACTTTGAGGAGTTTTAGGCGTACGTTTCTTCAGTCAGCTGCCTGTGGAGTCATCGTCGTCTTTGGAGTTCCGCTGCGTAATAAATTAGGCTTATGTTTTATTGAGACTTTCGGTCATGTAATAATGTTTAATACTCTCTCTCTATTCGATTTAGCACTGTCTTTGTTAGTCACTATTGTCGTACATGTGTGTAACTTGATCCTGACGCACATGTATTTGATGCACTCGATTTTGTCTTTAAAATCGGGTGTGACATGGCATGATGAAGCTGACACTGAAATTCTGAGCCGTCCGTTCCGCTCACCCCTTTTAATCCAACGTCTCGATCAACTTCTTCTTCCAGGTGATGCAGGAGAGGCACAAGGTGGAAAGGAGCCTCAGCGTCGGCGGCCAAATCTTCCTCGACGGCTGGCGGAGCAACGCCGAGGGGCGATGAGCAGCGCTGACCTCGCCGCAGCCACCAGGAGGTTCCGGAAGGCCCACATCCAGTCGGCGCTGGCCACCGTCGCGTCCTCCGCTGGGCTCGCCGCGCACACGTGCTACCTCGCCGGCAAGCTTAAGCTGTAGAGGATGTTAGGCCCATTAGGCCCAGAAGGATATAGCTTTACATGTGCATGATTTTTAATGTATTGAACTATGAAAGATAAAAGATTTTACCATCTGCAAGTTCATGGATTTGGGGTGATAAACAAAGCCTAAACAGATGAACTGTGGTCAACATTGGAAAACACATATAATTCCATTCTTTGAACTGTGACTGGTACACTACAAAATTCGTTTGTGAGCTAGGGTCTATCATCTCGTTCGTGGTGCGCATGCACTAGCAATACATATACAACAATGAAAAGGCGTGCAGAAGGCGCGCTGGTGGACCAGCTTGACTGCAAAGGCGTGCAGAAGTGCGTCGAGTGCCAGAAGGGGTGTGACGAGCCATGCAACGGGCTCACCGGCTTGGAGCTAACCGAGTGCCAACAGGGCCGCACCGTCTGCCGTCGCATCTGCCTGCTGGGAAACTGAATTCGTCGTCCATCCGATGAATTGTTGTGTGCTGCTGCTGCTCTTCTGATCAGTGTTGCATTGTTTCTTTGGACAAATAAATCCATGTAATTGTTGGTGTGCGGTTGCCAATAATTTCTCATTTAATTTCCCCTTGGATTCTTGTCTCCCTGATTGAGTTTTGCTTTGCTTCCTAATTTTGTTTTCCTACTAGCAAACATGCCCGTATGTTGCTACGGGTCTACAGGTGAAGATCTTAAACATTACATGTATTATCTATAAATAATATCCTTGTAGTGCAACGGGTGAAAAAAAAACATTCCATATATTTTCACAGCGCAGAGTGACATGCCATAACCTGATTATTAAGTCCTAAAAAATTCAGATGAATCAGAGATAACCTCGCATGTACACACCGGATTTGATACGTGCCTGAACATGATTACACTGGTAGAGAATTGGCTTTCGATGCGCCCCCTTTTGTCCCAGTTTAAAGTTGGCCCAGGATAAAAGGGGGTGCGCCACGGTAGGCAAAAATGGAGGGGAGAGTTAGTCCCTGTTGGTAATTGCAACCGGGACTAAAGGCCACCCTTTAGTCCCGGTTGCAACGGCTAGTGGAGGGCTGTCGGTGGCGGCACCCTTTTATCCCGGTTGGAGTCTCCAACCGGGATAAAAGGTGAACCCTTTTGTCCCGGTTGGAGGTTCCAACCGGGATAAAAAGTTTAGTCCCAGTTGGAGCTTCCAACCGGGATAAAAGGGTGTCCCTTTTGTCCCGGTTGGAGCTTCCAACCGGGACTAAACTTTCAACCGGGACAAAAGGTGTTCCTTTTTGTCTCGGTTGGAGTTTTTAACCGGAATAAAAACTCATCCCCATTAAATACGGCCAAGACAGAGGACTTTCTTCATCCTCCAGCCCGAGCCAGTCCAGCACATTGACAGAGAGAGCTGAGCTTCACCTACTGTCCGGTAGTGCCGAAGCAAGGGAGGTGCTGCCCGAAGTTTTTTCCCTCATTTTCTTGGGAATTTCACTCGGCCAACACAAGTGTTGTGAAGGTTTGCGACTTCATCCTCGTGTTATGCTTTGATTTATGCTTTGGAGATGGAAAGATTATTTGCTAGAATGTGATGATGAAGTAGAAAAATGGAGAGGTATTTTGAGTTAGAATGTGAGGGAGATTGATGTGTCATACATATAGTATGCATTATTGCAGTGGTTTAAGAATGATGCTACCTTGTCTAGACGGTTTATCTTATCAAATTCAGTATGGTTTTTCAAATCCATACTTGTTGAACTTGCATACCGTGTTCATCTCTGCGATGATGTTCTCCGCCGAGCAGCAACGTATGTCAAGAAGGAGGTTCGATTCTATGAGAAAGAGTGGATACGGACATCATGACCGTGTCCCCTTTTCCGTAGCATCTAACCTCTTTCATGACGAAGTGCGGTGCCGCCCAGTTGAGGACATGCTCGCGAGATGATCACGGTCTTCAAGTTCAACAACTTCAGCAGTGGTAAGGAAAGAATTTTTGTACATAGATGGCTTCTGCTACTTGTTGAACTTATCAAATTCAATAAGGTTTTTCAAATCCATACTTATTGAACTTGCATACCGTGTTCATCTCTCCGAGGATGTTCTCCGCCGAGCAGCAATGTATGTCAAGAAGGAGGTTCGATTCTACGAGAAAGAGTGGATACGGACATCATGACCGTGTCCCCTTTTCCGTAGCATCTAACCTCTTTCATGACGAAGTCCGGTGCCGCCCAGTTGAGGACATGCTCGCGAGATGATCACGGTCTTCAAGTTCAACAACTTATGTAGTGTTAAGGTAATAATTTTTGTACATAGATGGCTTCTGCTACTGGAGGAAGTGGCGATCGTGGGGGCGATCGTGGTTCCTTTTTCGGCAAGGGGAAAATCATAGTTGGCCCTCAGCATAAGCCGAAGAAAAAGAGCGCGCTGGAAAAAGCAATGCTTCGTTATTTGCAGCAACGTCATGAAGAAGCTGTTGCCGCGGGTCAGGAACCTCCTTTTGGTGGTCGTTATGCTCCACCCTCAGTCCCGGGTGTTTCACATCCACTTAGTACTACCGTTTCAGGCGGCACAATTAAACCTAAGGATGAGGTTGGGTCAGCGGAACCTTCGTCTTCACCGTCCAAGGATGCTTAAAGTCCTCCTTGATAATAACCAGTGGATGGCTTGTTGTATTGTATCATGTTGTTTGGGACTTTAATTTAAATATGTGTATTTGGATCTTCATGTTGTTGTATTGTACCATGTTGTTTGGATCTTTAATCGATTTTCACGCATAATCCATTGTCAAGTGTAATCCATTTTCATGCGTAATACGATGTAGATGGACCGGCAATGGATGTATAATGCAGACAGGCGGAGCAAGGCGTTTATTGATGGCTTGCATTATCTTCTCGAAGTGGCCAAAGCGAACAAGCCAGAGAATGGGTTCGTATGTTGTCCATGCTTCCAATGCAATAACAAGAAGGAGTATTCAAAGGATTCCTGGGGGACTATTCACAGCCACTTGTTTAAATACGGTTTCATGCCTAACTATTTGGTTTGGACCAAGCACGGTGAACTATGGGTCGTAATGGAAGATGGCGAGGAGGAGGAGGAAGATGACACCATTCTGGACTGGGTTGCAGGCCAAGCTTTTGCAGGTACTACAATGGGCGAGGCTGATGAAGATGAGTTTGCAGAAAATGGCCCTACTGATGACCTTGGTCAGGTGATACGAGATGCATACAGAGATTGCGAAACTGAGAAGGAAGTAGCAAAGTTGCAGCGCATGATAGATGATCACCAAAAATTGTTGTACCCAGGTTGCCAGCAGGGCCATAAAAAACTAGGTACGACACTAGAATTTGTGCAATGGAAGGCAAAAAATGGTGTGTCCGATAAGGCATTTCAGGGAATGTTGAACATTGTCAAGAAGATTCTCCCCAAGAATAATGAATTACCGTCCACAACATATGAAGCTAAACAGATTATTTGCCCTCTCGGATTGGATGTTCAGAAGATACACGCATGCCCTAATGACTGTATCCTCTATCGTGGTGATGAATACGAGAAATTGGATGCTTGTCCCGTCTGTGAAGCCCTGCGGTATAAGATCAGGCGAGATGATCCTAGTGATGTCGAGGGGCAGTCTCCCAAGAAGAGAGTTCCCGCGAAGGTGATGTGGTATTTCCCTATAATACCACGCTTGAAGCGCTTGTTCAGGAACAAGGCGAATGCTAAGTTGATGCGATGGCACAAAGAAGACCGTAAGGAAGATGAGATGCTGAGACACCCCGCAGATGGGGCACAGTGGAGATCAATTGATAGAACATTCCCGGACTTTGAAAGTGAAGCAAGGAACATAAGGTTTGGTTTAAGCACTGATGGATTCAATCCATTCGGTGAGTTGAGTAGTGGCCATAGTACTTGGCCTATTACCCTTTGTATGTTCAACCTTCCTCCTTGGCTGTGCATGAAGTGGAAGTTTATTATGATGCCGGCGCTTATCCAAGGCCCAAAACAACCCCGCAACGACATTGACATGTACCTAAGGCCGTTGGTTGATGACCTTTTACAGCTCTGGAAGGAAGAAGGTGTACGTGTGTGGGATGAGGATAGACAAGAGATCTTTAATCTACGAGCATTGTTGTTCGTAACCATCAATGATTGGCCTGCATTGAGTAACCTTTCAGGACAGACAAATAAGGGATATCGGGCATGCACCCACTATTTAGATGACACAGACAGCATGTACTTAAAGCATTGTAAGAAGGTCGTCTATATGGGTCATCGTCGATTTCTCCCTGCTCACCACCAGCTGAGAAAGAGCGGGATGCATTTCAAAGGGGCGCCAGACCATTGTAAAAAATCTACACACCGTAATGGAAAGCGTGTGTTCGAGATGATGAAGGATGTAAATATAGTCTTTGGAAAGGGACTTGGTAGCCAACCTATTCCGAACGACGATAACGGACATGCACCCATGTGGAAGAAAAAGTCAATATTTTGGGAGTTACCTTATTGGGAAATCCTAGAGGTTCGCAACGTAATAGACGTGATGCACCTGACGAAGAATCTTTGCGTGAACGTGCTAGGCTTCATGGGTGTTTATGGAACCTCAAAAGATACATTGGAAGCACGACAGGACCTGAAAGCCATGGGGCAACGAGATGACCTACATCCGGAAAAGAGAGATAATGGACAACACTACTTACGTCCTGCCAGTTACACTCTCAGTAAGGAAGAGAAGGATAGCATGTTTGAATGCTTGAATAGTATGAAGGTCCCGTCTGGGTACTCCTCGAATATAACGGGAATAATAAATATGAAACAAAAGAAGTTTACAAATCTCAAGGCTCATGACTGCCACATGTTGATGACCCAGTTGCTTCCGGTTGCACTGAGGGGTGTTCTACCAGAAAATATCCGCTTGCCGCTCGTAAAGCTATGCGTGTTTCTCAATGCGATTTCGCAAAAGGCAATTGATCCATCCAAGCTATCAAAGCTACAGAACGATGTGGTGCAATGTCTTGTCAGTTTTGAGTTATTATTTCCACCATCCTTCTTCAATATTATGACACACTTACTGATTCACCTAGTAAAAGATATTGGTATTCTCGGACCTGTATACCTGCACAATATGTGGCCTTTCGAGAGGTTCATGGCAGTCTAAAAAACTATGTTCTTAATCGTGCCCATCCAGAAGGAAGCATCGCCAAGGGATATGGAACAGAGGAGGTGATCGAGTTTTGTGTTGATTTTATTGATTCAATGGACTCGATTGGGGTTCCAACTTCACGCCACGAGGGGAGGCTCCGAGGAATGGGCACCCTTGGAAGGAAATCAAGTTTGAGCAATGATACTGATTTGTTCAACAAGGCACACTACACTGTTCTACAACAGTCATCCTTTGTGTCTCCGTATATCGAGCAGCACAGACAGATGGTAGCTTCCAAAAACCCGACCAAATCCGATGCTTGGCTTACCCGTCATCACATGGAAACTTTTCCCACCTGGTTGCGCCAACAACTTATGGGTAACTCTGAGATTCACCCACAGCTTGCCTGGTTAGCCAGAGGACCTGCTAGCACAATCATCAAATTCCAAGGCTATGAGATAAATGGTTACACATTTTACACGAGAGCCCAGGACCAGAAAAGCACGAACCAGAATAGTGGTGTCCGCATAGATGCTATGGATAGAAATAATAGCAAGGAGTCGTATTATGGTTTCATACAGGAGATATGGGATCTCGAATACGGATCGCTGTACATCCCTCTATTTCTTTGCAATTGGGTGAAGCTAACTGCCATAACCAAAGATCAGTACGGAATGACAATAGTAGATCTGAGCAAGACTGGATACAGTGATGACCCCTTTGTACTTGCCAATGATGTGCATCAGGTGTTCTATCTGAAGGACATGTGTAGCAAACCTAAGAGTAATCCAGAAGAGACATGGGAGCCAATGTGCCACATAGTTCTTCCAGGTAAAAGAAAAATCGTGGGAGTCGAGGATAAAACAGACCAATCAGATGATTATGATCAGTTTGATGGCATGCCTCCATTCGCCGTTGAAGTTGATCCAAACATCCTGCTATCCAAAGAAGAGACTCCGTACTTACGCCGTGATCATGATCAAGGAACTTTCGTGAAGAAGAAATTTTACAACGTTGTATTGTAATGCGTTAAATGTACATGACCTTTATGTATTAATTGATACAATTTTTAATTTACCCTATGTATGATTTCATGTGCTCTTAAATTTGTTAGGTGAAGATTTTTTAGATAAACATGAACAATGTTAACCACATACAAACATGGATTTTTCTGTGCATTGAAATTATTTAATTGAATAATTTCTTGATCACAGCGATGCAGTAAAATAAATATTTTAGAGGCTAAATGAACAGGTATAGAATTAATGACTAAATCATACTTATTGTCAATTTACTCGTTAATTAAATATATTTTTGCATGTACAAAATATGTGAAGGTTTTGTTTTTCATCCTGAAATGCAGTGAAAAGATTAAATAAAATCCATTTCCAAAAAATAGGCGGGGGAAGAAAACTAGGACAAAAGGCTCCCCTTTTATCCCGGCTGCAAACGGCAACCGGGATAAAAGGGTACTTTTCGTCTCCCGCCAGGACGTACCCTTTTATCCCAGTTGCAGTTGGCAACCGGGATAAAAGGCCCCCCCTTTTATCACGGTTAGTGGTGGCACCCAGGATAAAAGGGTAGGCTCCCAGCCCCACCTGGTGGATGCACCCTTTTGTCCCGGGTGCCATTACGAACCGGGATAAAAGGGGGGGTTAAAAGGCACTGTACTCCCTTATACCCCCACGCCAGTTACACTTAGCAAAATTTTCGCCAAGTCCCGCGCGTTCTGCTCCGCCGTCGCCACCCGTCCGCCTCCCTCGCCGGCCGCCGCCGTCGTCGTCCCCCATTGCACCGGCTGTCGTTGTCTTGCCGCCGACCGCGCCCAGACATCCTCCTCCTCCATCACCCCGACCGGCCCGCCTCGATCCTCCTCGTCCGTCGCGCCCAGCCCCTACCTCGTCGCCTCCGGCCACCAGAGCTCCATCGACCGCCTCGTCACCGCCTCCATCCTTGTCGCCGCCTCGTCGCCCCTCGTCGCCGCCTCATCGCCGTCCCGCCGTCCCACGCGCCTTGGCTCTGTCGTCGTTCGTCGCCTCGGCCGCCGTCCTCGCCGCACCGACCGCCGCCGTCCCGCCGCCCGGCCGCCGCCGTCCCGCCGACCCGGCCACCTCGTCGTCCCGGCCGCCGCGCTGGCCGGCACTGGCGCTGGGAGGACCTTTTTTTTTAAGTTAGAAAATTAAGTTAGATTTTTAAGTTAGATTTTTAAGTTAGATTGTTAAGTTAGATTTTTTAAGTTAGATTTTTAAGTTAGATTTTTAAGTTAGATTGTTAAGTTAGATTTTTAAGTTATATTTTTAAGTTATATTTTTAAGTTAGATTGTTAAGTTAGATTTTTAAGTTAGATTGTTAAGTTAGATTTTTAAGTTAGATTTTTTTAAGTTAGATTTTTGTATATGTGTCCCCTCCGCCGTCCCGCCGCCGTGACCGCCGCCGTCACAACCTAGTAGGCACCGCCCGTGGTTCCGGGGAACCGTCCCCGCCTCCGCCGTACCGCCGCCGTGACCGCCACCGTCACAACCTAGTAGGCACCGCCCGTGGTTCCGGGGAACCGTCCCCGTCCCCGCCTCCGCCGTACCGTCGCCCTGACCGCTGCCGTCACAACCTAGGCACCGCCCGTGGTTCCGGGGAACCGTCCCCGCCTCCGCCGTACCGCCGCCCTGACCGCCGTCGTCACAACCTAGGCACCGCATGTGGTTATTGCTAGAAATTCGTAAAAATTCATGTTATTGCTAGAAATTCATAAAAATTCATGTTATTGCTAGATATTCGTAAAAATTCATGTTATTGTTAGAAATTCGTAAAAATTCATTTTATTGTTAGAAATTCGTAAAAATTCATGTTATTGCTAGGAATTCGTAAAAATTCATGTTATTGCTAGAAATTCGTCACAAAGTACTACTAATTTGTAGAAATTTGTATAAATATTCCGGACTTTGTAGGATTCATGTTATTTTATGATTTCATTATATAAATATAAGTAAGACAATTTGTATGACTGTCATGTATGATTCCATGTATGTTTCAATCAATAGTTGAAATGGTAGACGATGAGACCGCAAGGTATATCATGGAGCAGATAATCGCTGGTGATGGTAGTGGCGACAACGTTCCACTATCGTACACGGATGAAGAGGGCACCCAGGCGGACATGTTCCTCAACATGTCCGCCGATGGGAATGAAGAGCAACAGCCGCAGCAACACCTTGCCGTGGCGGAAGGTTCCGGCGAGGTATATATAACGATTCTTGTATTGTTTCACGCCACCGTTACTACTACGTACTAATTAACGAATCTTGAACTGTTAGCCCTCTGGATCGACGCAAGGGCAGAAGACCCGAGGTCGTACAAAGGTGATGGAAGGGAGGCTTGTCATCATGGAAGTGACAGAAGAGGGCAGGCCGGTTGCTCCCGAGAAAGTAGCAAAGAAGTACGTGAGTCAGATCGGGGCAATCGTCCGGGACAACGTGCCTATCAGCATCAGAGAATGGAAGGGCAGAAGCACTAATCCATACGCCCTCCCGGAGACAGAAAAGAATATGTTGTGGGAAGACGTGAAGAGACATTTCACATTCCCCGATGGATATAGTGAGAAGGATGTCAAAGCGTGGACGCTTAAGAAGATGGCTACACAATTCCAGACATTCAAGAAGATGCTGGATACCCACTACATTAAGAAGGGCCAAACTCCAGACTTCAACACGTGGCCAAAGTTGAGGGACCACTGGGATGCATTTGTTGAATATAAGAGGAGTGAAGACGGTGTGAAAAAGAACATGACCAACACAACAAATGCTAGTCAGAAGGGCTACCACCATCACCTGGGGCGAGGTGGGTATGGATCAGCAATTCCCAAGTGGAGGAAGATGGAACAAGATCTGATCGAACGGGGAATCGTACTTGCAACTATTGAATGGCCCGAACGATCAAAAAATTGGTACTACGCTCATGGAGGCTCCCTGAGCCAAGAGGATGGGACGATGATTTTTAATGACACAATACGTGAGAAGGCCAAACATCTTGTGAAGAACATTGAAAATTCTAAGGTTGGGAGGTTGAAGGTGGACCGAGAAAATGATGAGCTCACATTGGCCCTCGGTAATCCCGAGCACCCAGGACGTTGCCGAGGGTTCGGGGTGGTTCCATGGAAGTTTGCTTTCCGAGGCGACAGCGCCTCATACAGAAGCCGGAAGTGAAGAAAGGAACAGATCGAGGAGAGCTCGCGGCAGATGCTAGAATCTAAAGTGCAAGCACAAGAACAAAGAATGATGGATGAAATCAATCGGCGGGTGGCCCACGCAGTTGCGGAGTTGGCCCAATCTGGAGCATTGCTGAATCCTAACACCGCCAACCCTTCTCAACGCCTCTTGAGCAGTTGTGCTTCTACAGGGGTCCCCGATGCGCAGACGCCCAGGTTACCCGTGGAGGAGCAACGGTTCCCCGTGGATGCCATCACACAACGGACCTCATGTGAGCTGCATGCACCGGTCGGCAACCTCACTATTAAGGTATACTTATACATAATATTTATGCAATCTTGTCAATTGATCCAGGCCTCAAGATCGGAGTTCAACTTGTTTACTTCTGCTATATGTACAGGTAGCGTACGGGAGTGCGTTAGCAACCCTGGCGGGGCAGAGCAGTCATGGCATGGAGATTCCACCTGGCTACGCCAGCGTCCGCGTAGAGCAAATAGTTGATAGCCAGTATGAAGGTCTAGAGCTCGACCTCCCGGGAGGCGATGGGGAAAAGACATTGGCAGATGCGCTTCATGGGATCATTCTATGGCGAAAACGCTACATCATTATTCTCGGCACGGAGCCATCTCCTCAGAGCTCAAGACCGCTCCCCGTAGATCCCCAGCAGCGACCTTCTCCTTATACCTCGAGACCGTCATCTCCTGCTCCAGGACCGTCCCTTCCATCTATATCAAGGTCTCCATCTCCACCACATCCTGGTGCTGGGAGCGATGACGACAATAACAACACCCCTCCTCGATCACCGTCGCCGGCACCAAGAGCGGCCCCCTTGAAGGAACCTGCACCACCACTAAAGAAGTCACGAGCACCGCCTCCCAAGCAAAGACAGAGAAAGAAGAAAATAAAGGAGCCTGAACTGACTCGTCAGGAATGCTGGGAGGCAATGTCTCATGCGGAACAGTGGGCAGAAATCCAACGAGAGGCTAGTGAGTGGTTCAAGAAACAAGCCAAAGAAAAAAAAGCAAGGGAGATGGAGCCACCGCCAGTAAGTCGGCGAGATTTAAACTTTTTTATCAGGATGGAAGAAGGAGCCAAGAAAAGGATACCACTCTTATCAAACTATGAACGAGCTTTAGTAAAGGCTGATGAAAAGGATAAAAGGAAAGGAAAGTCATCTTCCAGCGGTCCTATCCCCAACCTCAGCCATTTATCAAAAAAATATGCTCAACGGGTAAAAGCAATGCCCTTGGATCAACAAGCAAATGTATTGAAGTTCATGGAAGAAACAGGTCTGGGACTTGATGAATGCATAGGGCAAGTTGAGACGCCAACTACACCGCCCCCTGAGCTGAGATGGCCTTATGAGCTAGGCAAACCTCTAGTAAAGCCTTCATTGGTACGGAAGCTATCAACAAAGATGTATGCATTCCATCAATGGTACATGATGGCATCCGCCGACTCGAGGGACATGATCGGCCTGAAGGTAAAACCGATAGATTTTCACGGCGAAGGGGAGAAAGTGCTGTGGCTAGACTTCAAGGATATATACGAAGTGTACCATCATGATGCCCTGGACGTCTCTCTGATCAGCGCTTGGGTTCTGTAAGTGTCCGTTTATCTCTACATGTAAATTTTGGTGTGCATCACCGTACTAACTTTGTCTTCCATTTCATGTAGGATGCTAATTCAGACATGCCGCCGAGACGCGTACCTACATATAGGCTTCATGGATCCATCTGTAGTTAACCAACAACAGATACAATTAGCATCGGAAAAAACCTTGGTGGAAGTATACAATTTCCTAGACAAACAAACATTCAAGGATTTCATACTACTTCCATACAACTTCAAGTAAGTGTGTGTATACCGTCTAATTTCGATGTCTTTTTCCTTATCTCTACATGTTAGTTAGCTCTAATATGCATGAACATTTTACGCACGCAGCTTCCACTGGATCCTTATTATAATTGAGCCTGAAAGAAGCCACGTCACTGTCTTCGATTCATTGAGGAAAGATCCGGTGGAGTACCAAGAAGTGCAAGACATGCTAGGCTTGTAATAATTCTGGACCTTTATCTCTATGCAAAAGTTTATTTCCTAAATTTTATCCCTGTTACACTATCTCATTCATTATTCTAATCCACAGCGCATGGAAACAATTCATAAGGACACACAAAGGTCCATTCAAAGAAAAACTTACATGGAACACAGACTTCCCGGTACATATGAAGTCTGCACATTTATTACATTGTATAACACGAATATTTCATAACTTAGACAGGAACCCGGGAATAATCTATGTGGCTACTACATCTGTGAGCACATGCACAGTTTTATGGGACCCAAGGGACTGAAGATGATGCCACACAACTTTAAAGTACGTATAATAAAACTATTACTAGTTAATTATTTTCTAGCTCCTTATATGTATTTGTTCGTGTAACATTCACAAATTTCCAAATTATAGATGTTAAATATTCAACAAGGACTCTTGAAGGAAGAAAGAGTAGCGGCAATATGTGAAGGTCTCATTGGATTCCTAATGGACGAGGTGGTAGATCCAAAAGGAGAATTTTATTACGATGGACGATAATTAGACACTCCGAGCAGCAACACCACGACGGGAAGATTGTAGACAGATACTTTGATTTATTTGTATATATAATACGCGCTAATTATGATCGATTTATACTAAGCTAGTTGAATTGTGTATATGAATTGTGTATAAGAATTGTGTATATATATAGTAATTGTATAATTACAAATCCCATTCGTTTAAATACTAGTTGATTTCGTTCTAAAAAAATCTCAACTACTAAAGGTTAACAAAAGGGCCGCGGTACTACGTACGTGATGCATGCATGAAAAATTCAGGCGCCAGGCAGTGCCATGCAGGCGCCATTTAGTCCCGGTTGGAATCCAGCTGGGACTAAAGGGTAACCCTTTAGTCCCGGTCGCTTTTACCAACCGGGACTAAAGGGCCTGTCCCGCGCCTGGCGTGGCAGGCCCTTTAGTCCCGGTTGGTGACACCAACCGGGACTAAAGGGGGACCTTTACTCCCGGTTAAAAGACCCGGGACTAAAGACCCCCCCCTTTTGTCCCGGTTGGTTTATCCCGGATGGATTTTTGAGAGATATGCACCCTACCAACCGGGACTAAAGGCCAATTCTCTACCAGTGTTAGTCTGTGCTGAATATATGCAATGCAACTAAACAGAACAGTATCATATCAGGGCTCTAGAAAGCTAGAGGATAAGTTTAAGAATTCTAAATTCTGCAACTCACGTTGAGAGATGAATTTGCCAATAAAAAACTTTTCTTCACAGATCACGGTTTAGTAAAGCCATATTAAATTTCAATATAGCATAGCTTCTATGATTCTGACATTTAGAGCACTCACAGATCGCGGATTAGTAAAGTCTATTGTAATTTACCTATGCTTCTCACAAAACTGGAGTCCAAGCACTCACATCGACAATGCAGAACTCATTGGCTGGTGTGGAGGCTTAACAGTGAGACATACAACTGTGTCTCCTCCGTGTATTGCTGTCCCGTGCGGTCCTACTTGCAAGGTGAGCAGTAGTGTGCATGATTCCAATAGAGGGTGTAGCGAACAAGATCTCATTAAGCCATAATTTGTGATTTTGGTGATTGAGTGATAACATAGTCATTGGACTAATGCTATATCTAGCATGTACCTTGTAGGTTTTCTTGGTTCCAAGAATGCAAACCAAGTCATGGCAAGGTCCAAATGATGGTATTCTTGACATCCAAGTCATGGTATCTAGGATTATTCTATGGTACTGAAGCATCCAAATGATAGAAAAATCCAGAGATAATTCTAGATCATCCAAGTGACGGTATCTTTGGTGCTTGCATTAGACAAATTGGAATGAAAACAGCACCATCTGATGTTCCGATGCTCCACCTGAAAAGGGTCGGAGTAATTGGTATGCTGCGGAGAAAATCAGACAAAGTCAACCATCAGATGTTCCAATGGTCATTTTTCTAGTAGCATCGGATGAATTCTGAGGGATAAGCTTGGAAGATAGAAAAAATGCAATAGCACCGGATGATCCGATGGTATGCACAAGAGGAGCGTCGGACAAAGCATATTTACTTTGAAGTCAGACAGAAGGTTTTGGGAAAAAATCCATCAGCACCGGATGATCCGACGGTACCATCGGAGAAGGCATCGGAGAAATGACATCAAGGGATCCAACTGCTATGTGACGTAAATAGTGGCATCGGATGATCCAATGGGGCATCGGATAAAGCATCAGATGAATTTCTGAGGAATTTGGGCGCGGGAAGTCTAATGGCTAGTTACATCGGATGTTCCGCCAACACCAACCCAACACCAACCTATGGCGGCCGCCACCACCTCCGCCGTGCTGCTATCCTCCGCCGCACGCCGGCTCTCCCGATCGGCCTCCTCCATCATCACGCGCGAGGTGACAGGGCACCACAACCTGACCATCGCTGGGTTCGCGCCGTCCCGGAAGTTCCCGACGGACTGGACGGCGTCGTCGCCAGCGTTCGACGCGGCGGGCCACGGGTGGCGGATCACCTACCACCCCAACGGCAACAGCTGGCCGGAGTACGTCTCCCTCTACCTCGAGCCCGTCGACGGCGGCGGCCGCCGGTAGGTGGCCGGGACGGACCCCGTCGAGTTCAGCTTCACCCTGCTTGACCCGGCGGGGAACCCCGTGCCCCGGTACACCCGGTCGTCCCGGGGCGTGAACTACTTCGACGGCGAGGAGATGAGCAAGGGGTTCTAGAAGTTCATCCATTGGAGTGACCTTGAGAAGTCGGGCTGCCTCGAGGACAACAGCTTCACCGTCAGGTGCGACATCACCGTCATCAAGAACTGGACCGAGAACACCGCCGACGGCGCCAGCAACGCCGCTCTGGCCGCGGCGCGCGTCGTCTTGCTGCCGTCGGACCTGCACAGGGACCTCAGCAACCTGCTGTGGAAGAAGCAGGGCGCGGACGTCGTGATCGATGTCGGCGGCGAGGCCACGTACGACGCGCACGGCTGCCTGCTGGCGGCGCGGTCCCCGGTCTTCGAGGCGGAGCTCTTCGCCGTGGCGAAGGAGAAGGTGCCCGGCGGCACCGTCCGCCGCCGCATGGAGGTCAAGGGCATGGAGCCTAGGGTGTTCGAGGCGCTGCTCTGCTTCGTGTACACCGACGCGCTGCCGGAGGCGGAGGAGGGGGGACCAGGACGATGCCGTCGCCATGGCGCGGGCCCTGCTCACGGCGGCGCGGAGGTACAAGCTCGAGAGGCTGGGGCTGGTGTGCGAGCGCATCGACATGGGCACGGTGACCGGGACCATGGTGGCGGCGGAGCAGCACGGCTGCCGTGCCCTCAAGGCCGCGTGCCTGGAGTTCCTCACCCGCCCGGGGAATCTCAAGGCGGTCATGGAGACGGAAGAGTTCGAGAAGATGAGAGCCAGCTGCCCTAGTGTTATGTTGGAGCTTCTCGTGAAGCAAATGGCGGCCAAGTTAATCTAAACCAAATGCTATTTACACATACAGTTATAGTGTAGGTTTTTTATTTTCATTTTTTTTTGCATCCAGTGTACTAGCAGAGTGGCTATCTTTTGGCAAAATTGAAAATTTGAAGTTCGTTAGGGTTAATGTATATGTATACAATAAATCTAGGGTAATGCTAGGAGATAGGCGTTCGTAGGCATCGGAAGCTCCCACCGGGTCCACCATCTTCAATAATTTATTGTCCACACATTTGATTCCAGACAGGACAAAGCATATATTTATCCTCTGCCTTCCTCCTCATCCCATCCATATATCTCCCATCCGCATCTCTCACACAACTCCTCTGCTACTGAGCTGGACACCGGCGGCCCTCCATCGCTTGCTCTAGGATTGGGTGCGAGACCAGGCAAGACTCGAGAGCTCCAGGAGTAGGATGGCCATGACGGCGGCAGGGTAGCCCCCTTCCTCCCTCGTGGATCTCCTCTAGTAGCTGAGGAGCGTGGAATGCAAGGTGAGCCAAGCTGAAAGAGCTCCAGTGCATAACCCGTGTGGGCCGGCGATGAGGCATCGTTCTATGGCCACCTGCGGGAGGTGGAGTTCAGCTGCACCACGGTGTCGTCGTACTCACAACACTACAGGCTCTTCCCCTTCAAGGGCCACGGCGGCGGCCGTGGCAGCGCGCGCGGCGAGTACGGCGACCTGGACGCGGCGGCCGTGGCGCGGGCATTCGAGATGCTCAGCGCTGAGGTGGAGGCCAGTGCAACTCCATCGATCCGAGGTATGGAGGTGCTGCCTTAGCCATGGATAAGCTAGCGCCGGTCGATCTGACACCAGCTGAATCTCGTCACCCTTGGTTAGGAAGTAGCAATCAGCATGCGATGGGAAGGCAGCACCTAGCAATCCGCCATTGAGATCAGATGAGGTACACGTACAGTCTGCTCATGTTGCTTGCAGATGTTGCCATGACTTTCGATTTGGATGTTGCGATGGCTTGATTTGCATGTTGCACATATTTATTTGATTTGTTGCAATTGTGTAAATTGTACAGATTTGAGTTCATCTCAATGTTTCAATATGCGATTTTTTTGGGACTTGTTGGCTTGTTGCAATAGTTGATACTGGAGTTGCAACATGCAATTTCTAGATGTTGCACGAGGTGATTTGAGATGTTTCAGTGGCGATAACGAGCTACTCCATGGCGATGAGCTCTTCGACCGTGGGGCCAGCTGCTAGATTCCACGGTAGGTCTGGCTCCCCCAACAGCAGATTCCACGGCGGGGTGGGGGGGGGGACCAGCCATTCCACGGTGAGGGGTGGCCTCATTGATGGGGGAGCTTCTTTGTGATGGATATGAGACACCTTCATGGATGAGGTCTCTGGATATGCATAGGACTTTTCAATGTTGCAGTTGTTGGAGGTATGCCCTAGAGGCAATCATAGAGATGATGATATTCCATTTGTATCCATGATTTGTATATTGTGTTCATTGAATATCCATTAAAGGCTACTTGAATTGATTTGAATTATGTGAATTGTATGTGAAACTCTTTACTTGTATGGTTATTCTAAAGTTGTCCCTAGTCGGAGTTCATGTGAGGATACACATGAATATTAGACTAGCACATGTATTAGTTGATGACTATGTTTCACAAGTCATAGACATGGAGATGTTGAACTAATAATGTGGGCACATGTGGAGACATGTGCTAGGACTGACCCAACACAAGAAGTAGTTCTCTCTTTAAACAACATATACGCTTTGTCCTTAGACCTGAGATTGTCGCATGTATTCAAGATGTGAATCGACCTACTTAGGGGCTATCAAACGCTACGCCGTAACAGGGTAGTTATAAAGATAGCTTTCGGGTTTGTCAAGAAGCATGCTATGAGACATGGTCAATCAAGATGGGATTTACCCCTCTCTAATTGAGAGTGATATCTCTGGGCCCCTCGAGTGATCGGATTCGAAAATGCATGGCCATGCTACATACAGTTAAGAGTTAACCTACAAAGGGATTCCGAATCATAGGATCGAGAAAGAGCGGTCGGGTTGAAGCTAGACCAAATATCGTGAGGCAAAGGGAATAGCATGTATATTATGTTGTGATGGTTCGTCTGATATGATCTTCGTGTGCGTATAGGAGTTGGCACGTCTTGCTAGAGGCCGCTACCGACTATTGGGCCGAGTAGGAGTACTCGGGCCATGTCTATACGTATCCGAACCCATAGGGTCACACACTTAAGGGGCTGGAAGCCCAATTCGGATGTGATCCGAGTTGGATTAGGTTTAGAAGTACTAATGGGCCTCGGACCCAGAGGCTCGTTAGGAACCTGTATAAATAGAGGGGTGGGGGCGCCCTAGGGTTTAAACCTTTTTGGCGAAACACATCTGCCGCGCCTCCCACGCCCTTGCCTGTTGCAACTCACGGATCTAGCAGTCCGGCTTGCAACGCTTCCTCCTTGCATGTGTGGATACCTTGGAGGTGTTGCGCCTGCAGCACTTGGACGAGCCGCCGACGAGCCACGACGAGCCGACGACGAGCCGCGGCACGAGGGCGATCTTGCTGCACGTGGACGAGCTGCTGAGGAGCTGCTAGACGTTGATGTGATCAACTACGTACGGCTACGTTGATCGACTACGTACGACTACGTTGATCGTCTTCGCTGCATCGACGCAAATCTACATCTTCCGCACCAGTAGTGCGTCGAGTGGTAATCCCGTGATCCTTATACGACAGTTCTTCCTGGTTTTACGCGGTAGAAATTTTGATTTGCGCTAGTGTAGCCTACCTCGTATCCCAACAGTGATATCAAAGCCGTAGCTTCTTTGTTTTGGATTCGGGATGTGTGCATATGGAGATATGCGAGTTTTCAGTTTGATCTATGTCCTGGTTTCGTGTTCTTGCTGCAATGGTAGTGTAACGACATACTCCTACCGGTCGGTTTCCGCCCTCGGAGTTAAGTGATACACATAATTTCAGTTGCAGTGAGCGAAGATCAATATGATTGGTTGAATCGAAATCCAGGTTCATACGCCAGGCGCATGAGATGTGCAATAGTAGATGGGATCTACTACCGGGGTCGGGATTTTTGCCGTGTGCGTATGCTTCGGTAAATCAGCCGTAACTTTTCGGTATGATCTCGGATTGGGGCGAATTTTATATGAAAATTGATCTACAGAAAAAGTTACACGTGAAATTCAACCGCTCCGCCATTTTCGGCGAAGTTAGATTTCCCAAATTCGGCTTGGAAGATGGAGTTTCGGGCATCCGAAGTTTGGAACGTTCGGACGCTTAACTCTGTTTTGCAGGATGTATGTATCTTGTGATCAGTATGGCCCCTTTGTGTATGTGATGCATGTGTGTAACTCAGTCGTGACCTGCGTGTCGCGCGTACGGCAACATGGTAGGAGCCATATGTGTTATCACTTTATTGTATTTAATGGTCTGCGTACCAATCTGTGATGATCCAAGCAACTATGTAATCTTCATTACTAGCTTCTTTACTAGCTATTAGGCGTAATAGCATGTTCTAGTTCTTGGAGGACTCATCACCAGGAGGATGGCGCACATGGAACATGGAGATGGAGATCACCATGGTGAACAGGTTCTATGGAGATGGAGATCACCATAAGAAAATGAGCCATACTGTGTCACAACTGTGTGAATGCTATTCTATTTATGTTTTACTTTCTGCATGCTGTGATGTTAGAAGTAGAACGATCCCTCACAAAGTTTAAGTTAGCATGCCCTCCCAACTAAAACTTGCACCGTCCCATATCTTGTACAATTAGTGGTGGGTCTATGAAATTAGGGTGCCACTAGTTTTCCTTGATTAGACGGGTTTGTGTCGGACACTTACACGCATAAGGGTTGGTTTGCTTAACAAGGTTATTTTAACGGTTAAGGACCTTGGGGCATAAAGGTTGGGCGCCGAGACATGGAGATGTCACCCAACAACAGGAGTCATATGTGATATGATTAGCAAAAGTTGCTTACCGATCTACCTTGTTTGCTAGCGGTGATGCTAAAGCTCACTAGTAGACTCGTTAGTTGTGGATCCTGAATCACTAAGTATCAATAGAGGGATATTGATTTTAGTAGGAGTAGATTCTGTTAAAATAGTTTAATGTGATTTGCTCTATCATGGATACGTTTGTCTTAGTGTATTTTGCATTACTTTTGTTGTAGATTAAATGGCACCTAGCAACACCACACCATTTGCTTTGCGTTCGGTCCTTGAGAAGGACAAGTTGAATGGAACAAACTACTCGGATTGGATTCGTAACCTGAGAATTGTTCTCAGGGTTGATAAAAAGGAAGATGTTCTAGACACCCCACTACCACCAGTACCTGCTGATGATGCATCTGCTGCTGTTAAGGCTGCTTACAAGAAGGCATTTGATGCTAATCTTGAGGTAAGCTGCCTTATGCTTGCTTGCATGGAACCCGAGCTGCAGATGCAGTTCGAAACAAATCATGAGGTGCACGATATGATAGTGGCGCTCAAGGACATGTTCCAGACACAAGCTAGGACTGAATGGTTCAATGTGTCCAAAGCCTTTCTGGAGTGCAAGCTAGTAGAAGGCGCAACAGTAGGACCACATGTAATCAAGATGGTTGGTTACACTCAGCAATTAGAGAAGCTGGGCTTCCCAATAGGCAAAGAGTTGGCCACTGACTTCATTCTTTCATCTCTTCCGCCTAGCTATGGGAACTTCATCTCGAACTACCATATGCATGGGACAGAAAAGGGTCTGAATGAACTGTGTGGTATGCTCAAGACAGCAGAGGTAGACATTAAGAAAAGCGCTAGTACCAGCCATGTAATGGCTGTACAGAACAAGCCTACCTTCAAGAAGAAGGGCAATTCTTGGAAGAAGAAGGGTAAGGCTGGAGTGTCCAAGCCAAACCCAGCGCCTAAGGCTAAAGCTGGACCTGCTCCAGATAAAGAGTGCTTTTATTGTCATGAACCTGGTCACTAGAAGAGAAACTGCAAGCAATACCTAGCTTCGTTGAAGAATGGCGGAAGTAAGAGTACTTCTACCTCAGGTACGCTTGTTGTTAATGTTATAGACAATATTTTTCTCGCTGATACAATTATTAATTCTTGGGTATTTGATACCGGATCGGTTGCTCATATTTGCAATTCGATGCAGGGAATGATAAGAAGTAGAAGTGTGGAAAGAGGAGAAGTTGATTTCCGCGTGGGCAATAATGCAAGAGTTGCTGCGTTGACCGTCGGGACGATGCAACTCCACCTCCCGTCAGGATTTATTATGGAGTTGAATAATTGTTATTTCGTTCCTAGTTTAAGTCGAAACATTTTGTCTCCTTCATGCTTGATGAAGGATGCTTATTCATTTGCGAGTGAAAACAATGGTTGTGTGATCTCTAAGAATGATATGTTTATGGCTTTTGCACCCATTGTGAATGGATTATTTGTTTTAAATCTTGATGGTTCGCCTGTCTGTAACGTAAGTGCTAAAAGGCCTCGGCCTAATGATTTGAGTCCTACCTACTTGTGGCATTGTCGTTTGGGTCATATAAGTGAAAAGCGCATGAAGAAGCTCCATTCTGATGGACTTCTAACTTCGTTTGATTTTGAATCATACGAGACATGTGAGGCTTGCTTGCTAGGCAAGATGACCAAGATGCCTTTCATAGGATTTCCTGAGAGAGCAGTAGACTTGTTGACACTCGTACATAGTGATGTATGCGGACCAATGAGCACGACGGCTAGAGGAGGATTCCAATACTTCATAACTTTCACTGATGATTTTAGTAGATATGGCTATGTCTACTTGATGAGGCACAAGTCTGAAACCTTTGAAAAGTTCAAGGAATTTCAGAATGAAGTTGAAAATCAGCGTGGCAAGAAAATTAAGGCCTTACGATCTGATCGTGGAGGCGAGTATTTGAGCCACGAGTTTAGCAATCATCTAAAGAGTTGCGAAATTGTTCCACAACTTACGCCGCCTAGAACACCTCAAAGAAACGGTGTATCCGAGCGACGTAATCGAACTTTATTAGACATGGTTCGATCAATGATGAGCCAGTCGGACCTACCGTTGTCATTTTGGGGATACGCTCTAGAAACAACAGCTTTCACACTTAATAGGGTACCATCTAAATCCGTAGTTAAGACACCATATGAGATGTGGACTGAAAAGGTTCCCAGTTTGTCTTTTCTTAAGATTTGGGGATGTGAAGTATTTGTCAATCGACTTCAGTCGGACAAGATCACACCCAAGTCGGATAAGTGCATTTTTGTGGGATATCCAAAGGAAACTTTGGGATATTATTTCTACAACCGGTCAGAGGGCAAAGTGTTTGTCGCTCGGAATGGGGTTTTCATAGAGAAAGAGTTTCTCAAAGGAGAAAAGAGTGGAAAGACAGTGCATCTTGAAGAAGTTCAAGATGAGCCGATTGGGCAAGAATCAATGAGTGATGCTAACGTAGCAGAACAAGTTGAGATACCCATGGCAAGAGAAGCACCGCCACAACCACGAAGGTCGGCAAGGCTCCGCAAAATGCGGGAAATATTATTGTTGGACAATGATGAGCCTGCGACATATGCGGAAGCAATGATGGACCTAGAGTTCGAAAAATGGCAGAGTGCCATGCAATCTGAAATAGAGTCCATGGGAGACAATGAAGTTTGGAACTTGGTTGACCCGCCTGATGGTGTTAAAGCCATAGAGTGCAGGTGGATCTATAAGAAGAAAAAGGATATGGATGGAAATGTTCACATCTATAAAGCACGACTTGTCGCAAAAGGTTTTCGACAAGTTCAAGGAGTTGACTACGACGAGACTTTCTTGCCCGTAGTGATGCTTAAGTCCATTCGGATTATTCTAGCTATAGTTGCATATTTCAATTATGAGATATGACAGATGGATGTCAAGACAGCTTTCCTGAATAGAAACCTAGCTGAGGACGTGTATATGATACAGCCTGAGGGTTTTGTCGATCTGAAAAATGCTGGAAAGGTATGCAAGCTTCAAAGATCCATTTATGGATTGAAGCAAGCATCTAGGAGTTGGAACATTCGTTTTGATGAAGTGGTCAAAGGGTTTGACTTCACCAAGAACGAAGAAGAGTCTTGTGTTTACAAGAAGGTTAGTGGGAGCTCTATAGTATTTCTAATCTTATATGTGGATGACATATTGCTGATTGGAAATAACATTCCTATGCTTGAGTCCGTAAAGACTTCACTGAAAAATAGTTTTTCGATGAAGGACTTAGGGGAAGCGGCATATATTTTGGGCATTAAGATCTATAGAGATAGATCGAGAAGGCTTATAGGATTAAGCCAAGATACTTACATTGACAAAGTGTTGAAGCGGTTCAGCATGGAAGAGGCAAAGAAAGGGTTCTTGCCTATGTCATGTGGCATACATCTCAGCAAGACTCAGTGTCCTTCGACTGCTGATGAGCGGGATCGCATGAGTAGAGTGTCATATGCCTCGGCTATTGGATCTATCATGTATGCAATGATAAGTACTCGCCCAGATGTTTCATATGCGCTAAGTATGACAAGCAGACACCAGTCTGATTCAGGTGAGAGTCACTGGACAGCGGTGAAAAACATTTTTAAGTACTTGAGAAGGACTAAAGATATGTTCCTCGTCTATGGAGGTGAGGAGGAGCTCGTTGTAACAGGTTACACCGATGCTAGTTTCCAAACCGATAGAGATGATTCAAAGTCACAATCAGGATTTGTGTTCACGCTAAATGGTGGTGCTGTTAGTTGGAAGAGTTCCAAGCAGGAGACGGTGGCCGATTCTACGACAGAAGCCGAGTACATCGCGGCTTCGGAAGCCGCAAAGGAGGGTGTTTGGATAAGGAATTTCCTCATTGAGCTTGGTGTGTTCCCGAATGCGTCCAGCCCATTGAATCTCTACTGTGATAACAATGGGGCAATTGCGCAAGCAAAGGAGCCAAGGAACCACTAGAAGAACAAACATGTAATGCGGCGATTTCATCTCATTCGAGACTTCGTTAACCGGGGTGAGATCAAGATATGCAAAATACACACGGATCTGAACATTTCTGATCCATTGACAAAACCACTCCCGCAGGCTAAGCATGATGCACATGTAAGAGCTATGGGTATTAGGTACCTTCTAGATTGACTCTAGTGCAAGTGGGAGACTGTTGGAGGTATGCCCTAGAGGCAATCATAGAGATGATGATATTCCATTTGTATCCATGATTTGTATATTGTGTTCATTGAATATCCATTAAAGGCTACTTGAATTGATTTGCAATTATGTGAATTGTATGTGAAACTCTTTACTTGTATGGTTATTCTAAAGTTGTCCCTAGTCGGAGTTCATGTGAGGACACACATGAATATTAGACTAGCACATGTATTAGTTGATGACTATGTTTCACAAGTCATAGACATGGAGATGTTGAACTAATAATGTGGGCACATGTGGAGACATGTGCTAGGACGGACCCAACACGAGAAGTAGTTCTCTCTTTAAACAACATATACGCTTTGTCCTTAGACCTAAGATTATCGAATGTATTCAAGATGTGGATCGACCTACTTGGGGGCTATCAAACGCTACGCCGTAACAGGGTAGTTATAAAGATAGCTTTCGGGTTTGTCAAGAAGCATGCTATGAGACATGGTCAATCAAGATGGGATTTGCCCCTCTCTGATTGAGAGTGATATCTCTAGGCCCCTCGAGTGATCGGATCCGAAAATGCATGGCTATGCCACGTACGGTTAAGAGTTAACCTACAAAGGGATTCCGAATCATAGATCGAGAAAGAGCGGTTGGGTTGAAGCTAGACCAAATATCGTGAGGCAAAGGGAATAGCATGTATATTATGTTGTGATGATTCGTCTGATATGATCTTCGTGTTCGTATAGGAGTTGGCACGTCTTGCTAGAGGCCGCTACCGACTATTGGGCCGAGTAGGAGTACTCGGGCCATGTCTATACGTATCCGAACCCATAGGGTCACACACTTATGGGGCTGGAAGCCCAATTCGGATGTGATCCGAGTTGGATTAGGTTTAGAAGTACTAATGGGCCTCGGACCCAGAGGCCCGTTAGGAACCTCTATATATAGAGGGGTGGGGGCGCCCTACGGTTTAAACCTTTTTGGCGAAACACATCTGCCGCGCCTCCCACACCCTCGCCTATTGCAACTCACGGATCTAGCAGTCTGGCTTGCGACGCTTCCTCCCTGCATGTGTGGATACCTTGGAGGTGGTGTGCCTGCAGCACTTGGACGAGCCGCCGACGAGCCACGACGAGCCGACGACGAGCCGCGGCACGAGGGCGATCTTGCTGCACGTGGACGAGCTGCTGGACGTTGATGTGATCGACTACGTACGACTATGTTGATCGACTATGTACGACTACGTTGATCATCTTCGCTGCATCGACGCAAATCTACATCTTCCGCACCAGTAGTGCGTCGAGTGGTAATCCCGTGATCCTTATACGGCAGTTCTTCCTGGTTTTACGCGGTAGAAATTTTGATTTGCGCTAGTGTAGCCTACCTCGTATCCCAACAGCATTAGCTTACCTGATATGTTTTGCTAATTCACCTTTGATGTTGCATCGTCTATCAAGTAGATCTGCAATGTTGCTACTGTTATAAGAAAATGTTTGAGATGTTGCAAAGGACAACTTTTGATGTCGCAACGGGTGATTTGGCTGAGGGGTTAATTTTTTATTTTTCCTTTTGATGATGTACTTGTTGTTTTGAAGATGTTGCAGTTCTGATTTATGAATGTTGCGGTGTCACATTTTGGATGTTGCGGTGTAATATTTTGGTTGTTATTTATCATGGGCTGAATTTTCATTTGGAAATGTTGCATGAAACATGCACTTGATGTAGCAGTAGAGATTCGTGGATGTTGCAAGCGTTGTAGATGCGCACGGGTGTTGCGGATGAACGTATCGTCTGATGTTGCACAATTGATTTTCTGAGATGTTTCGATGTTGCAATAGTTAGCTTCTGTTGTTTCATCTGTCAATTTTTCATGTTGCATTATTTCTTCCCGTACGAGCTCAACCCCAACTCAACATATGATGATTTTTTGGAAATGTTGCATGAAATATGTGTTCAACGTTGCGGTGGGAATTTTCCCTCACGAATGTTATGTTTACATTGAGCTTTTTTTTCGCATCTTTTTCATGTTGCAACTATAAATTTTCGATGTTGCAGCTTTTTTGTTTTGATGTTGCAATGGAATGTCTGATAATTAGTGGTATTTATTGTGGTACTACTGTAGCCGTGTAGCCGTTTGATTTAAAATGGATGATGATGTATGCGTCCGATGGGAGTTGCTCCCGCTGGACGTCCGAGCGCTAGCAAGCCCCATAAATCTATCTATCTATACTCAAAGTTAAACGCCCTTATCCCTCACAGAGAACCCACTTGACAGAATGACAGGTGAAGAGGAGTACCAAAGTTTTGAGCAAGGATGAAAACAAAGCTTTCTAAAATGGTTCTACGTATTTGCGGCTTCTTTTTTCACCGTGAAAGAATTTTACCCACCTCGTCCCACCCGTCAATTCCGCTCGTTAATTTTGCGTCAAGATTTTTGGTCCAAGATTTTTCCTCCGTGTGAGACATCCACCCGTGCACGTTAATCACGGTGATTAGAAAGGAAGCTTATTCACCCATCCAAAGGTGATTTAGAAAAGGAATCTTAATTTGGAAAAGGAATCTTAATCACGTGATTTTTTCCTTTTGCTTCAAATCACGTAACGCTGTTTGCTTTACCTCCTGCTTGAGTCACGTATTGGTTTCTTCTGCTTGTATCACATCATGAAGGACGTCTCCTTTTGAGTTATCGTTGCCGTGTGCCTCCAAGCCGTATTCGGTGCTAAGGGACTGCCGCCGCTGCACGCCTGCAAAATGTAGACCTCCACATCCAACTTGTCGATCCTACCCATCGCCTCCAAGTCCTTCGGTTCAATTCAGGGTTGCAACACATTTTTTTTACATTTTCTTTCAATTTATATTCCTTCATTTTAAATTTACAAGTTTTTATATAATTTTTTTGCCAATTTAGGTTTATACAATTCTAATATATATTTCCTTATGTCCTAGCACAATGTGCATGAGTGGATATGCTATCACAAAAACAAAGGTAAGTGTATATCACTAGCTTGGTTTATCACAATGCAAATACAAATACAAAGATAAGTGTATCTTGGTGTCACGAACTTAAACCTAAGTAAATATGTCAACCTGCAAAAAGATGGTTTGTGCGATAAATATGTCCTTGAGGAGATCGATTACCAATTTGCACCAAAACATTGTCTTAGCCCCCACATAAAATCACCTCAAGGAAAAGAAGGTGTGACATTGAACATGATACACCTATATGATATGCCATATATATGATACACATTTGACCATAAATAGATTCCAACTTGTGTATTCATATGCCCTTGGTACCTTGGACACATTCGAAAAAGGTTCGTTCATTCTAGAGAAAGTAAATATTGAAGCAAATGACAAAATGTTAATACAAGGGGTTGGGTAACACAATGTAAATAAAACCACGTGAAAAGAAATTTTTTTTCGAGAAATTGAAAAAAAGAATCACCTGATTTGGACAACAAATGCGAAAATTTTATGGTGTAGTAGTTTCATATGCACTACATGCAAGACACAAACTGTATTGGTAACTCTGCATACATGGTTTCATCTAGATGAAATCCCTCTTACCTCTCACCTCATTAACTCACTGCCACATCATCAGAAATGCTGACAGGCACCCTAATTAACGTGCGTGAAACCTCTATGAAACTCCCACTAGGATTAGCCAAGGGACAGAGGGAGTACGCTTTTAGAAACAAAATCTACTCATTGTCCCCTACTAATCCTGGATGCGTCTCGTCTGCAGGTTGACTCGTGTCACTACCGAGTGGGCCCATTCCCTACTAGGCCCACACGTCAGAGATATCTAGCCTACATAACTGCCGAATGCGCCTGCCTTGGGTACTGCCATGGGAGGGGCGTAGTTTCTCGAATGCGCACAACGCACTCGGTTCAGAGCGAACAGGAAGGGAAGCCGCCCATTTTTGGTTTCCGCTTCGACCCTTGTGGTTGACATGGGGTCCCACCTATTCATCTCAATCACGTCTTGTCGAGATCCTTCCATTCCAGTTTCCTTCCGCTCTGAACTCCACTCGTACAACTATCCACTCGCACTTTTAGGGGGCGTTTGGTTCTGTTTGCTTATTTTTAGCACCTATCACATTGAATGTTTATATACTAATTAGGAGTATTAAACGTAGATTATTTACAAAACCCATTACATAGATGGAGGCTAAACGGCGAGATGAATCTATTAAGTCTAATTAGTCCATGATTTGACAATGTGCTGCTACAGTAACCATTTTGCTAATGATTGAATTAATTAGGCTTAATAAGATTCTCTTGGCCGTTTAGCCACCATCTGTGTAATGGATTTTGTAAATAGTCTACGTTTAATACTCCTAATTAGTATCTAAACATTCGATGTGACAAGTGCTAAAAATAAGCAAAGGGAAGCAAACGCCCGCTTAATGGCCGTGTTCGGACTTTTAATAATTAGACCCTTTCGACAAGCTGGTAATACATTGTATTGGACATCGATCATCATTAACGACATTTATGTAGTTCCAATGATCACTACAAGTTCAACAAACCATCCCTCGACATCACCAAGTGAAAGCAAAGGAAACACAATAGCTATGCTAAATTGCAACTACATACAAAGAGATACAGATTCAGATTTCGCTCACGAAGATAGCAATATCGAAGCATATCCTGCAATCCTCATTGCAAAATAGCCTGATTTGGGGCCAGCCCTTAGCCTTGCCGCATGCGCCTCCAGCGCACGGGAAGTCGCCGCGAATCGGTGCTGGCTGTAGGGATACGAGGTAGGCTACACTAGCGCACATCAAAATTTTCTACCGTGTAAACTAGGAAAACTGCCGTATAAGGATCACGGGATTACCACTCGACGCACTGATGCGGAAGATGTAGATTCGCATCGATGCAGCGAAGTCGATCAGCGTAGTCGAACGTAGTCGATCACAACGACGTCCAGCAGCTCCTTAGTAGCTCGTCCATGTGCCGCGGCTCGTCGTCGGCTCATCGTGGCTCGTCGGCGGCTCGTCGTGGCTCGTCGTCGGCTCGTCCAAGTGCTGCAAGCGCAACACCTCCAAGGTATCCACACGTGCAGGAAGGAAGCATCGCAAGCCGAACTACTAGGTCCGCGAGATGCAACAAGGCGAGGGCGTGGGAGGCGCGGCAGATCTGTTTTGCCAAAAGGTGTAAACCCTAGGGTGCCCCCACCCCTCTATTTATAGAGGTTCCTAACGGGCCTCTGGGTCCGAGGTCCATTGGTACTTCTAAACCTAATCCAACTCAGATCACATCCAAATTGGGCTTTCAGCCCCTTAAGTGTGTGACCCTATGGGTTCGGATACATATAGACATGGCCCAAGTACTCCTATTCGGTCCAATAGTCGGTAGCGGCCTCTAGCAAGACGTGCCAACTCCTATACGCACACAAAGATCATATCAGACGAACCATCACAATATTATATACATGCTATTCCCTTTGCCTCATGATATTTGGTCTAGCTTCAAGCCGACCGCTCTTTCTCTATCCTGTGATTCGGAATCCCTTTGTAGGTTAACTCTTAACCATACGTTGCATGGCCATGCATTTTCGAATCCGATCACTCGAGGGGCCCAGAGATATCACTCTCAATCAGAGAGGGGTAAATCCTATCTTGATTGACCATGTCTCACAGCATGCTTCTTGACAAACCTGAAAGCTACCTTTTTAACTACCCTGTCACGGTGTAGCGTTTGATAGCCCCTAAGTAAGTTGATCCACATCTTGAGTACATGTGACAATCTCAAGTCTAAGGACAAAGCGTACATGTTGTGTAAAGAGAGAACTACTTCTCGTGTTGGGTCAGTCCTAGCACATGTCTTCACATGTGCCCACATTATTAGTTTAACATCTCCATATCCATGACTTGTGAAACATAGTTATCAACTAATACATGTGCTAGTCTAATATTCATGTGTGTCCTCACATGAACTCCGACTAGGGACAACTTTAGAATAACCATACAAGTAAAGAGTTTCACATACAATTCACATAATTGCAAATCAATTCAAGTAGCCTTTAATGGATATTCAATGAACACAATATACAAATCATGGATACAAATGGAATATCATCATCTCTATGATTGCCTCTAGGGCATACCTCCAACACTGGCAGCAGCGGATCACTACGCTTGCACTAGGTATAGCTCCACACGTAGCTGTAGACCTCCTCGCGGCGTTCCCGATAGCCTAAATTGCCCAGCTTCATTGGGCCGGTAGTCACCCGCGCCGCTGCTCCATCTTCGCCCTCACCCTCCACACGCTGGATGTACATCCTGGCGATGTTATCATCCGCGGCGCTGCCATCGTTCCTGTACAGGAATAGGGCATAGAGATAAGCAGCGACATTGAGCCCGCTCACAGTGGCGCGGGAGAGCTTGTGGAGGAACGGCTAGAGGGGGCTGCGTTTCCTAAAAAAGTCCTTCATCGCAGTGATGAGGCAGGCCTTCGGGTTCCCCAAAGCAACTAGATGATGGAGCAGGGCGTGCATCCTGCTAGATTGATTTCGCGACATTTTCTCCCAGCACTGGAGAAATGACAGGCGCACCCTGACGGCGCGATCACCGCACGCGTGGAGCATGAGCCTGCAGGTAGCTCGTAGTCTGTGGAGGTCCTCCAAGGGGTTGTCCGAAGTCATAGCAAGGTGGCCAATGATGTCAATGACCACCTCGATAGGTAGATCTGACAACGACCGGCAAGGCCTCCTCGCTACCATGGACGCTGCAGAGGTATCTCGCCGATGAAAGGAGATGGAGGGGAGCAGTTGAAGGGGGCGACTAGGGGCAAGAACACCCTTGTTGGAAAAATGAAGAGGTGGCTGAGCAGAGCGAGCGCGAGGAGTTATTGACAAACGCCGCAGCTGCCTTGGAAACTTCCGAAAACAAAGCGAAGAGACGCCTCTTTCACATGCGATGGAAAACATCACCGACCGCAGGGCATATAACGCACCGCCGATTCTAAGGTATGGCAGGCAACTGTGTGCGGGAACAGTAACCGAGGCCATGAATTTTCAGTTACCGCTATCATCAGAGCGGCTAACATGTGGGTCCCACCTATGATAAAAAATACTAGGCACAAAAAAGCAATAACTTCCCAACATGAACAAGCAAATGCTCCGCATCAATTCAATGACGACCAGTCGGACATCAAATGTTTAGATACCAATAATTAGGATTATTAAACGTAGACTGGAGGGATGTTTGGATCCCCGGGATAAACTTTAGCCCCTATCACATAGAATGTTTAGATAGTAATCATGAGTATTAAACATAGACTATTTACTAATTAGTCCCCTCTCATTAACTGGTCGGTAACAACGATACATGGAATCTTATTTTGTGGTGAAGGTGCGAATGAGATTATGGAAACGTGTGGCTCCTTGGTTAAGACATTGAGTGTATATAACTGAGGAAAATTGAAGCTAGAATTTCACAAGGAGATTGGAGAAAAGAAGCAATGGAGGCATCGAGAAACATGGAGAAGAAGATGGAGCAGCTGGCAGCCAAGGCGGAGGCCAGGCCGATCAGGCTGCGTTTGCCAGGCCGATTGGCCCAGCCTCCTTTGGTGGCCGCTGCCGCCCCCATTTGGATGGAGGTGAAGAGGTGCGATCCTCTTCCAAAATCTCAAGCAATAGGCCGTCGCAATGCTCGCAAGTTCATCGTCTACTCAAGTGATGAGGAGGAGACGCCTGAGTACCAGCTGTCGGCGGACTATGGAGTTGATAGCGACTGGGAGGACTACGACGAAGAAGAAGATTCCAACAGGTACTAGGATTGGGCCTTTTTTCAAGAGAAAAGAAAGGAGGAAAATGAACGCCATCAAGGCAAGGGCAAAGAGAAAGTTCTAGAAGATGACAGGCAAGAACCGGAGGAGCATGATATCTGGGAGGACCAATTCTTTCCTTTCCCTCCTCCAACTTGGTTCCCGAATGCGCACTCGGTTCCCGAATGCATGTGCGAAGAGCTGGACCCACTATGAAAAGTACTCTACGCTTTTAGAAACAAAATCTACTCATTGTCCCCTGCCACGAGGCCCACACGTCAGTGATATCTGGCCTACATAACTGCCGGAGGCGTGGACTCCCGCTTCTAGTGTTCGCTATGGCCCCTTCTTCTGCGCCCCCTTTCAATGAGAAATCTATCTCCCCAAACACGTCACATCGCAATCTCGCACACGCGCCTCGCTCCCTCTGCTCTGCTTCCCTTCCCACCATGGCTGACCGCAAGAAGATGCACAACTCTAGTAGGCAGTTGCGTGACAAAGCCACCTTGTGATTCATAAAGAAGGGACTTGGCACCTCCACCAAGGCTCGGCCGAGGTGCTCGATCCCTAAGGAGGTGATGCAGGAAAATTAGATTTAGTATACCATATATTTCATTTCATGATTCAGTGGCATGTTAAACTTAGCGATCTCATGGTAGGCGTGAGTAAGCAGACCGCGCGACCTTGTCCGAGCCCGCCACATCTTCACCGAGTCTACTCCCTCCGAGGAAGAGCGAGACGTCCAATATGACTGGCTAGACATGCCAGCAAGTCTCAAACTAGTATGTGTTCTTTATTTCGAATATGTTCTAACACTATGTGTTGCCATGTTATGATCCTCTTAAAACTGAGCAACACTTTATTTAGTTTTGTGACCCTATTTTCCCTGTAATGAAGGTTGCTGGAGATACTTGCGAGGTCGTTTTCCCAAAGATGTCATGTACAATGATATTCACTCATGGGAGCGATGATGAGCTGAATGATGGACCTGAGCTATCTGGTAGTCAGGTGATGTTCCTACCCTTTAAGTTAACCATCAATGGGTTTCTATTATATGCTGTTTTGGTTTATCTAGTAGTCAGTTTATCTTTTTCACATGCTAAGTAACCCCCTTCTTAAATGTCAGGTGTGAGAGATGGCAGAAGAGCTTCGCGTTGCTATCAAGCGCAAGCTGTAGAAGGGCTATTTCTACATTGTGGAAGGCAAGGACGACTAATGTGGAGGAGGGAGTAGCTTAGTCCTTGTTGATGTAGAAGTATCAGTACTCTTAGTTATAAGAGTTATGTTAGTTGATCATGTCATGGATGCCTCTTCTTTATTTTTGTATCATGAGAGAGGCATTCACCAAGTTTATTTTGGTATAACATGTAGTTGATGTAGAAGTAATGGATGCATGTGCTTTATTTTGGTAACATGAGAGGCATGCACCTACTATATCAAACTCGACCCAGTTCGTATGAATTAAGTAATTTTTATGTATGGGAGCTCTATCTCGTCTGGTTTAGCATTTGATAAAGTTAATCACCAATGTAAGTGTCATCAGAATTATCTTTGTCTGAATGTTTTCCAGAAATCAAATGGACATTAGTTCATGAAGTAAACTTTGCAACTCCAAATTACACAAAGAAAGTATCTTGGTCTTCTCCAGGTATATTGATTGGAGCAACAACTCCATCACCAATGTAGGCGTCATCAGAATCATCTTCGTCTTCTGGTATTTCTGCATGATCCGGTTCAGGCATGGGCACCACCTTTTGAAGTACAGATGCATCACCAGATAACCCTTGCACATCTTGCCTAATCTAGTTTGTCAAAACCTCCTGATGGTCCTCAACATTCATTTGTTCCACTCCTGTGATAACCAATTCCACATTTGTATCACCAACACTGTCCTCTACTTCTGGCATTTTGAGGACACTACACCATTTAGCACCTTTCTTCCCACCTTTCACATAACACACTTGCTCCGCTTGTGTTGCTAGGATGTACGGATCATCGGAGTAGCGAAACCAAGTGGTATAAATATCGATAATCCCAAATTTATCTTTACTGTACCCTCTGGATTTGCTCTTATTTGGTGCAAGAACATCATACCAGTCACACTCGAACAATGTGACTTCATGCTATTTAGCAAAATAAAGGGTGATGATTTTTTTAATCACTCCATACCATTCCATGCCATCATTTCCTTTGACAACAACACCACTATTCTGTGTCGATAGATTTTTCTCTACATCTGATGTCCGGAAGAAAAACCCATTGATGGAACACCTGCTCCTCACAGTAACTATTTGTTCTGGACCATGAGACACAGAGTAAATCATTTCATCTACTTTTCCCTCTGCATGTAGGTTCCTGATCTACACAGAAAATTTTGAAAGATATGTTACGAACATATATATTCAAGTGTGATGAATAAAATTGAACAGAAATGTATATGACTCACTTTACGCTCGAACCAATATAAAAATTGAGCCTTGTGCCTGCTATCAACATTATGCGTGTTGGTTTTCCTCAATTCGTCCATGTGCAAACTGATGAAACAATAAACTTATGTCAGTTAGATATTGAACACAATATAAAAAAATAGGATTACATTAAGCTTACTTTATACATCGAGTGGCCTCATCACAGTTGGATATTATGTAGTACCTCATCCTGCAAAAGTCATCAGGAGAAGGTATCTCCATATTGTGCCTATGATGACTACCTTCTTTCTAGTAAAGTCCATGCTCACAAATACACTTAGACCAGCAGGTGGTTCACTAACAGTGCTCCTTTCTTGTCACTCTGGCCGATTCAGCTTTGTACTAACACCTTCAAAGAACCGGGAACAGAATGTAAGGCACTCCTCTGAGATGTACCCCTCTGCTATTAACCCTCTAGGTACGCTTTGTTCCTCACATAGCCTTTGAGGGTACGTAGGTACCTCTCAACTGGGTACATCCATCTATAGGAAATAGGGCCCCCGAGTTCTGCCTCCCAAGCAATATGAACAGGTAAGTGCATCATAATATCAAAAAATGCTGGAGGGAATATCATCTCAAGCCTACAAAGGATCTCTGCAATCGATTTGGTAAGTTCTTTCATCTCGGTTTCCTCAAGCTCCTATGAACATACCGAACTAAAACACCTACTGAGCTTGATCAATGGGATTACTACTTGCTCAGGCAATATTTGGCGCACCACCAAGTGTAAAAGTTTTTGTAATATAACATGGTAGTCATGACTTTTAAGTCCAGCAACCTTAAAACAATTGACATCAACACATCTCTTTATATTTGAGGCACAAGCATCAGGCATCTTAACACCTTGAAGAAAATTGCACAGAATTTCCTTCTGGTCATCACCTAACTTGTACAACGCTGGTGGCAAAGTGTATTTTCCTTTATTGTCGAACGATAGATGTTGATCCAGCCTTATACCAATTCTTTCATATTGAGTTTAGCCTTCTCACCATCCTTACTTTTACCAGCCAAATCAAGAAGAGTCCTTAGCAAGCTCTCACATATATTCTTCTCAATATGCATCACATCAAGATTATGGCGTATAAGCAAAGAATCCCAGTAAGGAAGGTCAAAGAAAATACTCTTCTTCCTCTAGTTGTGCCATCTATTATGTTCATCGCGCTGCTTCCTCTTCCTCGAAGTAGTCACTCCAAAAGTGACTTGCTCGAAAGTCTTGTACTGTTCCACTACTTCTGCACCACTCAGGGCTACTGGAGCCGCCCTCATTTCTACCTTGTTATTGAAGCTCAACTTGTTCCTCCGCCACCTATGGTCCGTAGGCAAGAAACGACGATGGCCCATGTAGCAATGCTTTGAACCGTATTTTAGCCACAAGTAATCAGTATCCTTGTGACAATAAGGACAAGCAAACTTGCCTTTTGTGCTCCAACCAGACAACATTGCATATGCAGGAAAATCATTAATTGTCCAAAGTAGCATTGCACGTAGAGTAAAATTTTCCTTTTTTTCCGCATCCCAAGTATCAACTCCATTGTCTCATAGCTCTTGCTCATCGATCAGAGGCTGCAAATATACATCAATGTTAATTCCTGGAGATTTCGGCCCAGGAATTAGCATCGACATCATCCAATAGGATTGTTTGAAGCACAACCAAGGAGGCAGGTTATAAGGAATCACGATCATTGTCCATGTGGTGTAAGTCACATTCAACATCCCAAATGGATTGAAGCCATCCGATGCAAGTCCCAGCCTAACATTATGTGGATCACTTGCAAAGGCAGTATACTTGGCATCTACGTGCCTCCATACCTTTGAGTTAGTTGGGTGCCGCACTTTACCATCTTCAACCAATTCTTCCTTGTGACAACGCATATGCGCCGATGTGGTCTCATTCATATATAATCTCTGCAGTCGAGGAATAAGTGGAAAATACCTCAGTATCTTATGAGGTAAGAGCTTCTTATTTACTCCACCAGTGCCATCAACACCACACTCTAAATATGTATCTTTCCACCTACTCTCCCCACATTTTGGACATGCATTCAGCTTCTCGTACTCTTCTCCATGGAATAACACAGTCATTAACATAAGCATGAATCTTTTGGTAGTCCAGTCCAAGGTCTCGAACTACCTTTTCGAACTTTGTCCAGGGTATCTGGGACACAATGGTCCTTGGGGAGCACATGGCAGAATAATAATAGTACTTGCTCTAGAGCATTGTTGCTAATATCGAACATGCACTTAATCTGATATAGCCTCACAATAAAAGATATTTGGGTAGCCTCCTCGCAACCTGGGTACAGTTCTTTCCTAGATTCTTCCATTAACTTGAAAATTTTTCTTGCTGACTCATTTGGCTCCTGATCACCTCTAATTTCACCATGTATGGCACCACTAATTAGCGATGAAAACAATTTAGTGGATGACACGCCATCATCATGATCACCTTCTTCACCTTCACAAACGTCCCGATCATCATCGTTCATAACAACACGTTTAGTAGATCTACCAGTATGATGCTGTTTTATGTAATGCGGATCAAACCCTCTGGTATTCAAGTGCAACTCAACAACTTCTTTATTTTGATATGCCATGCAACGACATCGTCTACATGGACAGGGCGCAGTCTGTCCTGGTAAGGGGCCAGCATCAAAGGTACCTTCAATGAATTTAGCAACTCTATTTTGCCACGCAGCATCTGTATGTGACAATTCCATCCAACTACGATCCTCATGTTCATATGCCATATTGCAAAAAACCCAACTAATATTTTAAGCACAGGCTTGTAGTATACTACTATACAAATCCTGAATAACCTGCAAAAAATATAGGTTCCTCCATCGGTATTATTACTATCAAATAGTATTATAAAAACTAAATGAATATATGTACTAATAATTGAATAACTCAAGTTTTTCAGCATGCACATTAATTAATGAATGAATTAATTGCGATAGGTCTGGATCGATTTTATACCTTGCATTGAGAGGATGGAATCGGACAACGCCCGTGTCATCCCACGCGTCGAGAGATCATAGAGGACTAACAAGGGGACCCTTCAATTCCTTGGCACTCGGCAACTCGTGAGCTAGCTAGGGATTGGAAGACGACATATGGCAAGCGGCGACCACGCGATGAAGGGGAGGAGTCGTGCGAAGAAGGAGAGGAGGCAACGATAACGTAGAGGACTAACAAGGGGACTCTTCCTTGGCACTTGGCAACTCACGTGTTAGGGAAGTCGATGGCAGGCAGCGGTCGCGCGGCAGCATCACGCGAGGATAAGCGGAGGAGACGAGTCGTGCGAAGAAGGAGGGAAGGCGACGCTAGGACGACATAGACCAGGATTAGGCCTCTCAGCTCGTGAAAGAAAGGCCTGCCATATGTGTGGGCCAAAATAAAGGCCCACCAACATAACCAAGTTGGCGGCACCCACAAACTCATCTATTGCAACCATGCGTTCCCCTATATTGCAACGACTATATATTATTGCAATAGCACCACCTGTATAGCAACGGTTTCAGTATTTGTTGCTATAACCAATATTTCTTTTGCAACAATACCATTTTCGTTGCTATATCTAATACTAGTTGCAACGATTCATATTAGTGTTGCAATATCTAAGACTCATTTGAAACATTGTATATTTTTGTTGCAATAACCAAGATATCTTTTGCAACCACACCATTTTCGTTGTAATAACCAAGATATCTTTTGCAGCAACACCGAGTTCGTTGCTATATCTAAGACTCTTTTGCAACGCACGATAGTACTTATCGCAACGTGTTATAATCGTTGCAATATGGACAACTAATTGCCACCACTATAAAATAGTGTGGCAATACATCGCCACAATTACAGCCAACAAATATTCGTTGCGATATAGCGTACCTATTGCAATGACTAAGTTGTTGTCGCAACACTACACAAATGGTGGCAATATGACACCCCTATTGCAACCAAAACGGACTATTGTCGTAATAACCCCTATGTATTGCAACAAAAGTCGCCTATTGCAAAAAAAAATTAGTTGCATTAGTCACAAAACCTAGTAGTGTTGTGTGGCCTGTTGAGCCACAATATAGACATCATCTCCTGGTAAGACGGATGATTGTCCAATTTCGACTAGCCCAAGATTAGGGGTCCGTCTCACTACTGATGGATCAAACCAATGGCATTTGAATATGACTAGATTAAGAGGTTTGCAACCATGAAACATGAGTTTGTATATTTCTTCAATTCTTTCGTAGTACTCGACCCCATCAAAGCCTGGCATAAAAACTCTAATATTTGTGGTTCTTCGATTGGGCCGACTCTGCTCATGGCTTGTTGTGTAAAAGCGATATCCATTCGCGTCATAACCAGTAAATAACCTGACCCTATAGGCACAGCCATCGGCAACCTATCTCAACTCGGCACTCATGGATGCATTGGTTTGGCCCTGCAAGTTCAAGCAGGGTAGTTTGTTATATTATTCGCATGTAGGAGCAACTTGTAATGTCAAACTAAGTACGAGCTAAATTGGATTGTACCTTCTGTTTGAACCAAGAAATGAAATCAGGCATTCCATTTCCCGCACCTTCTCTAAGAAGGGTCTCAGCTTCCTGCGGGGTAGGTTCCCTTGACTCACGCCAGAATTGACGATGAAATTCCTGTACCAACGAGAAACATGGGAGTTGGACACAGAATAGTGACTACTTGAGAACAAGTTTGTTGAGAACTTACAGCATGTACGGCTCCACTTCGGATAGGTTGGTCAACACATACAACATGATAGTGTGCCACTCTTCATGTTTCAAGGTCTTGTGGGTCGCACCATTTGCACTTCCGAGTTGCCCTCGGAAAATGCTAAGGCTCGATTCATCTTCACCAGCATTGTAATGAGGGGGTGGATTATGCACACTAGGAAGGTTGTCAGCATAGTATTTTGTTGTGAAGTTTGACACCTCCTCCAAAATGTATGCCTCTGCAATGGATGCTTCAAGTTTGCATTTATTTTTACATTTAGTTCAAAGAACCTTTTGACACCTCTCTATTGAATAGCACCAACGGCCCTACACAGGTCCCCCCCATTCGTGCTTCATATGGGAGGTGCAGAATCATATGCTGCATTGGATTGAAGAAGCCGGGTGGACAGATCTTCTCCAACTTACAGAGCAACATAGGTGTCATTCTTTCCATTTCTACAACCACGGTATGAGATAACTCCTTAACACAAAGCTGGCGGAAGAAATTGCTCAACTCTGCTAGCACCTACCAAACATGCTCAAGGACATAGCCTCGAACCATCACCGAAAGTAGGCGCTGAAGCCATATGTGGTAATCATGACTCTTGAGCCTGTTGATGTGCATAGTAGCTAAGTTCACTCCCCTCTTCAGATTCATTGCATACCCATCAGGGAACATTAACGTTTGGAACCATTCTAGTACCTTCCTCCTTTGGGTCCTTGTTAGGATGAAATCGGCCTTAGGCTTTCTCCAGGACTTGCCGGCTCTGGGAGGCACCATGTCTAGCTTTGGTCTATCGCATAACCTCGCTTGATCCACTCTAGCCTTAACGTTATCCTTTGTCTTATCAGGAATGTCCATGATTGTACTAAAAATTGCCTTGGCGATATTCTTTTCATTGTGCATTACATCAATGTTATGTGGAAGAAGAAGGTCATCAAAATAGGGGAGGTTCCACAAGCACAACTTCTGAGTCCAGGCATGTTGCTCGCCATATCCCAAAAAACCACCTTCTTGTTTATTGACCTCGAGAGCGTCTAACTGAACATGAACCGCGCTCCTGTCATCATCTGCGGTTTAGGGTCTTTAACTATGACATCTTTTGTAAAGTTCTTGATGTCTCGTCTGAATGGATGGTCAGGGGGGAGGAATTGTCGACGTTAGTCGAATGAAGAATACTTGCCACCCTTCGTCAACCAAATGAACTTCAGAGAAGCCTTGCATACTGGGCATAGGAACCTCCCGTGAACACACCAGCCGCAGAATATCCCATATGCCGGCAAGTCATGTAGAGAGTACTGGTACCAAACATGCATTTTGAAGTTTGTCTATGCAGCTCGGTCGTATGTGCATACCCCTTTCTCCCAAGCACAGACCAAATCATCAATCAGAGGCTCCATGTACACACTCATATTATTCCCCGAGTGTTCTGGAATTATCAACGACAAGAATATGTTCTGTCGTTGAAAGAGAACACCAGGGGGGAGATTGCGGGGGATAACGAACATGGGCCAACAGGTGTACATGGCAGCTGCCATTCCATAAGGATTGAACCCATCTGTTGCCAGCACAACACATACATTACAAGCCTCTAGAGCTTTCTCACCATGAATCACATCAAACCTTGTCCAAGCTTCACCATCGGATGGATGTACCAGCTTCTCAGGATTGTATCGATGTCCATTTTTGTGCCATGTCATCTGTTTCACGGATTCCTCAGTCATGTAAAGCCATTGGATCCTCGGTATGAAAGGAAGTTACCGTAGGATCTTCGCGGGGATTGCGAGCTGCCTCTTCTGACCATCACCAGAGTCTACCTCCAGGAACCTAGACGATTCGCACTTCACATAGTACTTTGCTTTCGCATGTTCTTACCTAAATAAGATGCATCCCTTCGGACAAGCATGTATCTACTCGTATGGCATCTTAAGTGCACGAAGGAGTTTATGTGCCTCATACATTCTCTTTGGCAAGATGTGACCATCCGGGAGCAGGCTGCCAAAAACTGTCAGCATAACATCGAAGGTGTTTTGACTCAAGCTAAACTGAGACTTCACGACCATTAGGCGTGCAATGGCATCCAATTGAGAAACCTTGGTATACCCATGAAGGGGTTGCTGTGCAGGCACAAACAACATGTTGTAATACGCCTTTGCGGTAGCCTCTGGCTCCTCCTCCCTACGTCCTTCATCGAAGTGTGCTTCATCATAATCATTTAACATGTCTTCTACCCTGGCATCATCATCATATTCCTCGATGCGTTGTCTCACGACCTCGTCTCTCCCACGATCAGCTTCACCATGGTAGATCCACCTGGTATAGTCTGCTGTAAATCCATTCTTGCAAAGATGTTTACCCATGACCACCTTGGTTTGCCGACGCATGTTTGCACATTTGCTGCAGGGACACCAAGTGACACTAGCTCCTTTAACCCTTGTAAATGCCCATTCCAAGAAAGCATCGGTCTTGTCAATCCATTCATCAGTCAATGAAGTCTGACTTGAGCGGCCCGTGTACATCCACTCACGATCATCCATCCTCTAGCATATCAGGGAGTAATATAAAAAATCACGTTGCATCTACACGTTCCTATATTGTCTAATAGGTGAAGATAGGTCCTAATCCCACCCAAAGATGTGTAGATGCAACGTGATTTTTTATATTACTCCCTGATATGCTAGAGGATGGATGATCGTGAGTGGATGTACACGGGCCGCTCGAGTCAGTCTTCATTGAGAGAAGGGGGGGGGAGATACTACCGAATCTCTATGGAGGGATCATAGTTGACCCAAGGAAACTAACCCCATCTACACCATCCTCAGGCTGTCCAAAAAATATGGACAATTCAAAACAGATATGGCTATAGATATGCAAAGATCTGCATATTTCTAACTGTATCTCTTTCGAACGGGAGACGCCTAGCTAGGTTACGTGATTTACGAACATGATATGGAAAGAGAGGTCTTTTATGCCTCACCTTACTGTCCTGCAAAGTGACGAGTCGAGGATGGTGCAATAGCCTCTTCTGCAAGAAAAGGAACATAATAGTGTCAAATCTAAATTTCGGCAGCACCTCCCCTACACGGGGAGGTTTCCAAAACCTGCAACAAATAAAATGGTACGATGGCCGGCAACCACATCCACACCAAACAAACGGCATGATGGCCGACAACCACATACACATCTTATACCTTGCAAAAACACGACAAGTCGAAGGTGTGGGGCGGCGGGAGGGCAAGGTGGAACCAGGCGGCAGGGCGGGCCAGGGAGCGGCGGCAAAAGCCTGCAAGTTGAGACACGCATATAGTCAGTGTTTTAACAAGTTGCACCAAGGTTCAAGAGAGATCCTGCTGGCTCAGTTCTTATGCAGTATGCGGTCGGAAAGGGATGTCCAAAGAAAAAAGGTTAGCTATTTCCTCAAATTTTATCAAGCATCAAATTATTCCTTTGTCTTACTTTGTTTAGTGTCCTGACGATGCATATTGCAGTTTCTTGAAAAAAAATATATGAATGTCCTAGAATGTACTTTCCTGAAAGATAACAACAGTTCTAGATTCTATAGCTCTTACAGCTGAATGTGCACCTGAGTTGTTCATATGGAGTGTTATGCAAATTTATTTTCATGTTTAATCTATCACGGGGCACTCAGCTACACTTTTTTCGTTGAAGTATATTCTCTCACCAAATTGTTCAAATGATAGTTCTAGTTCTAGATTCTATAACTAATAAAACATATGATTCTATAATAGTTATAGTTCTAGACTCTATAACTAATAAAACATATGATTCTAAATTGTACAAATGATAGTTCTAATTTCTAAACATCGTTTATATGATTCTAAATTGTTCAAATGATAGTTCTAATTTCTAAACATCGTTTTCTAATTATTGTTGTTCATGGCAGTGTATATGAACTGAAAAATCTTACCGGGGGGCGGAGGGATACCGCGGGGAGCCGGAGGCTGGGGGCGGGCCTCACTGGGGGCGGGGCAGCGGCGGCGTTGAGTGGGCGGTGGCGGTGCGGCGTGCGGTGCGGCGTGCGGGCGTGTGTGTGTGAAGGGTGTGTTGTGTGTGTGAGGGTGAGGGGTGCGGGCGGGAGGAGGGGGGGATATGAAAGGGTATGCCGAGTGCCAAGATTGGGGGCACTCGGCAAAGTATAGATATGCTGAGTGCTAGGGCACTCGGCATTATTTTTTTATTTTCATAACGGCCCGATGCTGCACAGTGGGACCGGGTCGATGAAGTTGCCGAGTGTTCCCTATATGATACTCGGCAACTATTCTTTTTGTCGAGTGTCAGGTAGAAAACACTTGGCAAAAAAAATTTATATTTCATGCCCCAACCTCCTACTTGTTCATAGCGTGTTTTACTAAATCTTTTACAATGTACTTTGATAATACATTGTAAAATTCACTCAACAATGCATATTTGATTTTTCTACGAATATTATTCCATTATTTCATGCAATTATAGCTCCAATTCAATTTATATAAATTAAAATTCTATAATTGCAGTTAATAAATTTAAATTATCAAACAGATCCAAAAAATTTCCAAAATTTGACATGAACGAATCTATGTTGTCTATTGCCTATACAAAAAGTTTTGAAGTCAAACCAAAATTCAACCGTCATTTTGACTCCAAATCTTACAAGAACCTTCGCAACTCTTTGATTCTTCTTCGGAGATGCTTCGATTTATAAGCATCGTACATGACAAATTGTGCAAAACATTCTCTTTTTTTACCACATCCTTCATCTATGATATCAGGAGATCTTGACAAATCTCGTGATTTTCAGACTTCGTTTGCTTTTTTTAGAATTTAAAAACCATTCGACCACATGTTCGTGATCGTGTTTCCTGAACAAAATGTGCGAAATTTCTTTTCATTTCCCGGGTAAGACCCCAAAATGGACTCAATAACATGAATATGATTTTTCCACTCAATTTATTCCATTATTTGAATCACTTGCATTTCAAATTTGACTTAAACCAAAAAATTTCTCTAAATGCAATAAATTAATTAAATATAGCAAACACATCGAGAAATATACCAAACCTTAACATGTAGTACCACATGTTGTATGTAGAGAGTAGAAAAAATTTGGAGGGCAAGAGAGGGAAAAAATTATTATTTTGCCGAGTGCCAATAAAAAACACTCAGCAAAGCTATTGCTTTGCCGAGTGCCTGCGCAGAACACTCGGCAAACCTTATCTTTGCCGAGTGTCCGAGATACTCGGCAAAGTTCTAACGGCAGGGTAGCCCACCCGACGGCCATTGCACGCCCGGCGCACGTGCCTGTACTTTGCCGAGTGTCCGTGTTTGCCGAGTGTTTCTTTATAGCTTGTCGAGTGTTTTTTTAAGCACTCGGCAAAGTGGGATTTTGCCGAGTGCTATTTGTTTGCTGAGTGTTTCATTCAAAACAATCGGTAAATAGGATCTTTGCAGAGTGCCCAATAGAATGCACTCGGCAAACCCTCAGGCACTCGGCAATTCTCCTATTTCCGGTAGCGATGTACATGTATACTTTTCAATCCCCTCTATGGGCGCGTGGCGCGCTGCACGTGTGGACGCTTTCCGCGCGAGGGTATCCAGCAGCCAAGCGTGACTTGAGCTATTTGCCACGTAGTTGGCGCGTCCTTTTTTCAGTGTCGGCACATTTCGTATCTAGATACTTTAGCTATTGTCTTGACCAGTCCGTACTTGTGCCGGTGGGTTTTTCTCCGGGTTTTTTCTTCCTTCTTGGTGCACTCTATGGAAGGCGACAGGTCTGCAACGAGCTGACCGGGACGAGTAGCGTTTTCTGTGCTGACCGCATTTCGATCCGGTCGTCATGGCGCTCTTGGAGTAGCTTTTTGGTGTGCTGACCGCCTTTCCGGTCGCGCCGATTTTATCCCGGTCGCAGGACCGGCCTGGCGCGGGGCGGGGCGCGGGGCGGCGGCCGCCCTGGCCGGCTGGCCCCCCAAATCGCAGTGGGCCACCCCAGGTCACAGCCTGGACCCCTGGTTAGGATTAGGATCGGAAGAATAGGCAACGTAGACCTGGTTAGGATGCGAGGTGCAGCAAAATCACATCGGATGTTTGAATGCTAATTAGGAGGATAAAATATGAGCTTATTATAAAACTAATTGCACAGATGGAGTCTAATTTGCTGGACGAATCTATTAAAGCTAATTAATCCATCATTAGGAAATAGTTACTGTAGAACCATATTGTCAAATCATGGACTAAATAGGCTTAATAGATTCCTCTCGCGAATTAGACTCCATCTGTGCAATTAGTTTTGTAATTACCTTATATTTAATACTCATAATTAGTATCTAAACATCTGATGTGATGGGTGTTAAACTTTAACACTTGGAGCCAAACAGGCCCTAGGACGAACGAATGCAGCGCAAATAGAAACTCCAACTCGTACATGTGCGTCGCGAAACTCGTACGCGTGCATGGGTGCGTCGTCCAGGGGGCCACCGCCGAAAGTCCGAAACTCATACGCGTGCATGAGTGCGTCGTCCAAGGGGCTGCCGCCGAAACTCAACTCGTATGCCGCCGCCAAAACTCGACTCGTACGGCGCCGCCAAAACTCGAGTTCTCATGCGCGTCATCAATCAATAAGTAGTTGCCCTTCTCCGGCCCGGGAAAAGCAGCGAACTCGTTAAACTAGGTCCAGGGCGCCGCCGCCAAAACTCGAACGCGACGCGTCGTGCCGTCGTCCAGGGGACCGCTGTCAAAACTCATACGCCGTCATCTAAGGATCTGCGCGGCCATCCAAGATTCTAGGTATGGTACTCGTCGTTGTATACGTGTGCGCACACAACTCGGCTTTCCTAACTAATTTGTGGTGTGTGTGTATGCAGTTGACCAATCCGCGTGTTGCTTGCGGACCTTGCGGTTGGTGCCAATTCAATTCTATGATCAGGTGATTCGATTGCCAATTCCCCAATTCTCCGTACCGTTAATTATTAATTACCCTAATGTCTGAATTGCTTACTGACTCTTATTTACTGTGCATGTGACTGTCGCATCGGCTGAAAGAAGCTTCTCAAAGTTGAAGTTATTGAGGAACAATGACTCAGGAGAGGTTAAATGGTTTGGCAATATTATGCATCGAGAATAAATTGTTGGATGAGATTGACATCAACCCTATCATAAGTGACTTTGCATCGAGAAATATTCGAAGAAACTTTTAAAGTAATATGTATAAATAAGTTGATATGAATATTACTTTTAGATACATTTAAATATTAATTGGTAACATTTTATATATATTTGTATAATGTTTATATCAAAGGATCCAAGTTTTACTTTGGCACCCTCCCAAATCTTGGGACCGGCCCTGCCCGGTCGTTGGGACGGGTCGCATCATCACCTGGCGACCGTGGCCGTGGCGGTCGTTTGGCACAACCCCGCCCTGTGCGTCTTGCTGCATTGCATGCCTCGCCCGGCCTCGTCCAGAGAAGATGCATTGCATGCCCCATCGTCCTCCTCCTCGCTTTCTTTGAAAAAATCACGAGTATATATACTCACAGCAGTGCAAAGGTCGCGCACATCCTGAGACTGTATTACCGCTCATACACCAGCCTCGCTCGTTTACCGCTCGGCATTCATGGACGCCGCCAGGGAAGCGCTGCAGGGTGGTCTGGAATTGCGGGTGACGGTGCCGGAGGGCGCGTCGGTGACGGTGGAACACGAGGCAGCCGGCGGCGCGGCGGCGAGGGCGTGGGCGTGGCTGCTCGCCTGCGTGGCCGCGGCGTGGGGCAGGGTGGCGGGGTTCGCGAGGGAGGTGTGGAGGATCGGGGCGGATGATCCCCGGAAGGTGGTGCACGGCCTCAAGGTCGGCCTCTCGCTCGCGCTCGTGTCCATCTTCTACTACACCAGGCCCCTCTATGACGGCGTCGGTGGGGCTGCCACGTGGGCCATCATGACCGTCGTCGCCGTCTTCGAGTACACTGTGGGTGAGTACGCGTAACTTTTTCAGATCGAGATGATTCAGAGTTACAGCCTTTGCAGAGCTTTGCAGAGGTGCAGTGGTACTGCTAGCGATGAGAAATTTTCTATCCGTTTGCAGTGGTACTGCTAGCGAGAAATTTTCTATCCGTTGCAGCCATGAAACAAAACATCTACAACATCGAAAATCTATAATTGCAACATTAAAAAAATATGTGAAAAAATGACTACGTCGTTCGATCCGCCGCAACATGAACACTATGTTTCATGCAATATTTATTGTGAAACATGCGGAAATAATTAATAGTTTATTTAACTATCGAAACCGGACGGCCGTACTATCTTTAAAAAAAAAGATGCTGACTATCTTTATCACATGAGCAGGTGGCAGCGTGCAGAAGAGTTTCAACAGAGCCGTGGCGACGGCGAGCGCCGGCGTTCTCGCGCTAGGCGTGCACTGGGTGGCGGACAAAACCGGCGAGTTCGAGCCGTACATCCTCACCGGCTCCCTCTTCCTGCTGGGTACGTACAATCGCGCACTTTGTTTAATTAGTCCCTGTCGAAACCGACAAGCCATGCATGCATGAACTGAACTGAACATGCAGCTGCGGCGGCCACCTTCTCGCGGTTCATACCGACGGTGAAGGCCCAGTTCGACTACGGCGTCACCATCTTCATCCTGACGTACAACCTGGTGGCCGTGTCCGGGTACCGGGTCGAGTCGGTCGACGAGCTGGCGGCGCTGGTGCAGCAGCGGATCTCCACCATCGCCATCGGCATCCTCACGTGCCTCGCCGTCGCCATCTTCGTCTGCCCCGTGTGGGCCGGCCAGGAGCTGCACCTCCTCACCACGCGCAACATGGACAAGCTCGCCGCCGCCCTGCAGGGCTGCGTCGAGCACTACTTCGCCGAGGGCCCCGCCGCGCAGCCGCAGGCCAGGTCCGACTGCGATCGGTGCGTGCTCAACTCCATGGCTTACGAGGACGAGCAGGTGAACCTTGCGCTGTGGGAGCCGGCTCACGGCCGGTTCGGCTTCTGCCACTCCTACGACCAGTACGGCAAGGTCGGCGCCGCCATGCGGGCCTGCGCGTGCTGCGTGGAGGCCCTGAGCAGCTGCGCGTCCGCCGAGACGCAGGCGCCCGAGCACGTGAAGCGGCTCCTCCGCGACGCGTGCACCAGGGCCGGCGCGCGGTGCGCGCAGGTGCTCAGGGAGGCGTCGCGCTCCGTCGCCACGATGACGGCGTCCTCGCGGGCGCTGGACGTTGCCGTCGCGGACATGAACACGGCGGTGCACGAGCTGCAGGGCGACATGCGGTCCCTCCCGTCGATGCTGGCCGAGACGTCGCTGGTGATGGACACGATGCCTGTCTTCACCGTGGGTTCTCTAATGGTGGAGATAGCAGTGAGGGTGCAGGGCATCGTAGACGTCGTCAACAAGCTGGCGGCGTGTTTTTGAGGAAACAGAAGGAGGAGTTCCCGGTTGATTGTATATTTATATAAAAATCAGAATTACAAAAATGAAATGTCCCGATTAGGAAAAAAAAAGGAAACAAAGAAAATTAAGAAGATTACAAGGTATGTTCTAGGCAGACATAGGTTATTTCCAAGTATCTTTTACTCGGTGTAAGACCATATTAAAGGTGTGTTTGAAACGTATTTTTGTTCCTTGATATGACGGATGAATTGCCTTGAAAATCCAATCATTACGGGCCATCCAAATGCACCAACTCATGATAACAATGACTTCCATGAAGAATGCAACTTGTAACTGGTCCTTGAAGCTAGTGAGTATTTCATAAGGCTCCTGCTGCAAATCCATGAACAGACCTAGATTGATCCAGCACTCTTGCGGAAAAGGGTATGAGATGAAATAGAGTTTCCTCCTTGTCATGATGGCACGACACACACGAATAAGATGGGAGAATCATGTGTTTCCTTTTAAGAATATTCCTTGTACTAAGCCTATCTTTTAACACTAGCCAAAAGAAAACTTTATGTTTATTTTGGCATTTTGATTTCCATAGCCAATTGAATACCTTGTGAACCTGTCTGTGTCCACTCAAATGACGATAAGTCTTGTAAGATGAGAAGAAACCATTGCCCCACATATCAGTCCAAATATCCGCTTCATCCAAGAGGCTTCAAGTTCGGTTGCTAATAGAAGTAATTGGCTAAAAGCTTGTTGTGGTAGAGGTAGGTGAAAAAGCTGTGGCAAGTCATGAGTTTCATATGCCTTCTGCAGGGAGATATCTTTCTTTTTAGCATAAGAAAAGAGATGTGGATATGCTTGCGATAAAACCTGATCATGCACATGTCCTGTCAGAGAAAACAAGTGCTACCATCTTTAACTATAACCAACGCTAAACCTTTAAATTTGTCTAGTAGCTTACACTACTAGATTTTAGGGCTACTGCCACGCCATCATCCAATCAACTCAAATTTCGTTGCAACAGGTAGGGATTATTACAACGATTTTGAGTTTTCATTGCAACCGGTAGACGTTATTGCCACCATTTGAAAATCCATTGCAATAGGTAGGTGATATTGCCATGTGTGTTTTTCGTTGCAATAATTAATTTTTTTCATTGCAATATCGATGGGTTATTGCCACGAAATACGCAATGTTGCAAGGCTTTGACATTTTTGCAACGAATTTGTCACGTTGCCATATAGCCCAAGGCAACAACGGAAAATCTGTTGCAATAGGTCGGTGTTGTCACAACGAGTTGAAAATGGTTGCGAGTTGCTGAACAAATTGCCACGGTTTTTTTGCGTTGTTATAAAGTTTTTTTGCGTTGCAGTATGTAAGGGTTATTGCCACGAAATACGTAATGTTGCAAGTAGGAAGCAATATTGCAACGAATTTGTTACGTTGCCACATAGCCCATGGCAACAACAAGAAATTTGTTGCAATAGATAGGTGTTGTCGCCATGAGTTGAAAAATGGTTGCGAGTTTTACTTAATGGAAAAATTAAAAGATGCGCAATGAGGGAATCGAATCAGGGTCTCCAGAGTTTGGACTCGAGCACCTCAACACCACGCTACGCAATAGTTGGGTGATGGATAGGAGCCGAACTAAAAGAAATAAATTCTATGTTAGTTACATAAATAATTTCTATGAAAATTCCTTGCAATAGGTAAGCAATGTTGCAAGGCTTTGACAGTTATTCCAGTAATCTCATTCAATCAGTAATTTAATACTGTAAATCTATTTGTCAGCTAGACCAACAGATTGATCAAAGGTAACATGATAGATGGGGATCATAGCAAACACATTGATAAAAATGAGGCTTATCAAGCAACATTTTTCCACCATGCACACAGGCAGTCCAAAAGAACACGACGGATGGGGATCATAGCACTAGAGGTTATGTTACAGACGAAACTAAACACTTTCTGAACCAAGACCTACTTATTGTCTACCTTCTTCTTGAAAGCAGATTTCAACTCATCGAAATCAGTCTGCAATACATCAAACAGTTAAATAAAATCAGTATGCAATACATTCTGACATTCAATGTTTAGATTCTTTTAATGTTCAATGATTAATGTTTCAGGGGTTTATGCATGACTGACATTCTGACATAGATACATAGATAAAAACATAGACATTCCCTATTCACATTCCTGTCATGTTCAATGATCAATGTTGAATCAGTCTCCCAAATATTGCCTAAATGTTGCCTAAATGTTCAATGGTTCAGGAGTCAACGTGCAACACATAGCTACATAGATAAATGTTCAATGGTTCAATGACTATCTTAACCATCTTTGAATTGTAGTACAAATGAGCATTACATAGATAAAAACATAGAAGAAAGTAAGAACATTATGATTTCATCGATGCACTAGTCGCACATGTGGTCAATATCGTCATCTGTCTCTGTGTCAGACTCAGTTTCAGAGTTCAGGCCGATGATAACTACATCGGAATCGTAGTCAGAGTCGGCAGTTATCTTCACCTGAAAAGATTTCCCCAGGGGAAACCCCCTCAAAAACGACCACGTGGTAGGCCGCCTGTTGACGCCACTATGCAATTGTTGACAACGTGAGGAAGAAGCCTCACCACGGTGGCCCCGACCTCCCGCTGTGTGGGCCTTCGACGGCGTCTCCAACTTTATGACCTTGTTCCCCCGGGCAAAACGACCCCTAGCATCATGATGGTACTCCTTCATTGACCCGGGCGGTGCGGATGGGGAGTGGCGGGGACTTGGGAGGGGACCGGATCTAGGGGGAGGTGGGCGGATCTTGGCGGAGGATGACAGGAGGAGGATGGAGAGGAGGTCTGGGCTCGATGAGAGGAGGCGAACTGGACAAGGACGGGAGGGGAGGCGTCGGAGGAAAAAACGGTTGGGATGGGCTTTAGTTTTTTCGTGGCGCTAGGCTTTGCATTATCTTATGACCTTGGTTGTTGCGTTCATGCCTGTTGTTTGGCATCGCTACCCTTGTTGTTGCCCTAGGGTAATTACAGGGTGGCGACGGCAGCAGGGTCTGGTTGCGGCGGTAGTAGGGCGGCGGCGGCCGGACGTTGGACGATGTGGAGGTAATTATATATAGATGGAGAAAGCAGTGACTTATTAGCGTACTGATATGAGCAACTAACTATATATGTAGGAGATTAATGTCGCATAATGATGATCGGAGTTGGATGCGGCTGCCACAAGTATCAGATCAGTGGCAAAAAGGATTGAACAAATTTATGGAGACTAGATTTGCAGGCACTTGTAAAGGAGATACGGCATCATGTCCATGTTCAAGATGCCATTCCATGTCATACAGAACAGTTGAGGAAATTAGAAATCATTTGCTTTTTAGGGGATTTTCTGAATGTTTCATCCAAGCGGAAGGAGAAGAAAAAGATTCATATGCAAGCATCACTGAAGGAGTTGACAATGATGGTGAATTAGGGGCCGGTCCGTCTATGAATGATTTGGTTTGCTCACTAATCAGTGGTGCAATATATGGAGAAATCCGAACTGAAGAGCCAAATGAAAGTGCTAAGAAATTCTTTAAGTTACTAACTGAGGCACAGAAGGAACTATATCCAGGTTGTAAGGAGGCTACTAAGGTCTCATTCATTGTCAGGCTATTTCAGATTAAGTGCATATTTGGTCTTAGTAACAGTGCTCTGGAGGCTGTGCTTCAGCTATTCTCGCTTGTGCTCCCTGAAGGTCATTGTGTTCTAGATAGTTTGGATAAAGTGCAAAGGGTAGTTCATGATCTTGGGCTGGACTACGAAAAGATACATGCATGTATCAATGATCGTGTTTTATTTAGAAAGCAATATGCTGACTTGGATAAATGTCCAACATGTGGAGAGACTAGATGGAAAGCTGTTGGTTCAAGTGAGAAGGAGGCAGCTAGTGGTGATGCTGCACCTAAGAAGCGTGTTCCACAGAAAATCCTAAGGTATTTTCCAGTGACCCCTCATCTGCAAAGGTTATACATGAGAGCGACCACATCTGAATATATGCGTTGGCATAAGGAGGAACTTGTTCAAGATGGAAAAATGCGGTACCTTGCTAACTCCATTTGCTTTGGACCCTCGTAATGTTACGATGGGTCTTGCATCTGATGGTTTCAATCCATTTGGGATGTTGAACGTGACATACACTACATGGCCTGTGATCCTAATCCCTTACAATTTGCCTCCTTGGTTGTGTTTGAAACAACCGTTCTAGATGATGTCAATGTTGATACCGGGACCAAAATCTTTAGAAAATAACATTGATGTGTATTTGCTGCCCCTTATTGATGAGCTCAAAGATCTTTGGCTCAATAGTGTTTAGACATGGGATGCAAAGGTAAAGAAGAATTTCACTCTGCGTGCTGTTCTACTTTGGACAATTAATGACTTCCCAGCATACGGCATGCTATCTGGTTGGAGCACAAAAGGCAAGTTTGCATGTCCATATTGCCACAAGGATACTGACTATTTATGGCTGAAATTTGGTTCAAAGCATTGCTACATGGGTGTGGCGGATCCACTTTGGATTAGCTTGATTAGACAGGGTTAAGCCGCCTAATATGCGACACCCGTGCTTAAGTCAAGCTAACACGAAATGCCGTCGGATTTCATCCGATTTAACCACTTAGACAGGATCGAGTTTAGCAACTCACACGAAGGTGAGTGGTTCCAGAGAATACAACGAGTCCACCGTGTTAACAAATTTACCCATTTAGTTCGGCCATAAAATCCAACATCAGAGTTTGTACACGGTTCAAAGGAAAACAACAGAAGGTAAACACTAGCGGAAGACTTCGTCGGGGTCGGATGTCCTAGTGAGGCCAACCGGAACATCACTGAGTCCTCTCCTCGTCGTCCGAGGAGGGATCCCACTTGACCGTCCAGCCTGGCGGAAGCTGGGGCGGCCAAGTGCCAGCAAGAAAGGGGTCGGAAGCAGCGACTTCACCTGAAAAACAGGAGCCACAACAAGGTTGAGCTACTAAGCTCAACAAGACTTAACCGATGGGAGTCAGCTACTCCTCCATCTAGACATGCAGGGCTTTTTGGCTGAGGGGTTTGTTTGCCAAAAGCACTAAGTAAAACCCTATTTACAAGTTTTAGCTCCGGTTCTAAGTTTTATTAGCCGGTCTAGGTTTTGCAACCTACTCTAAGCAGTCATAGAGCCAAACAAGATGTGTAGATATAACAACAAACATTGCCATCATCAGATTCCTCATTTACTCAGGGTGACATAGCGATCAAGCAATCTCAGACTGTGAGAGGCAGACGAATCGATTTGAGTTCTTTAACCATGCATGGTGAACCTAGCCTCACGACATCCGCGCACCCAGAGGTCGCTTCCTGTGTCGGCCTTCCCCATCAATCCCCTAACCCGTGTCGGGCCCATTTCCTTTGGTGCAAGGTTCCATAGACCCGGCCTCTGCCGTTCTGTGACCACGCTTGCCACCACGTGCGACAACCAGCAGGGGAAACTCCGTTCCAAGAACAATGGGGCGACCGCTCATGTCTAGGTTCAATCCGGTACTAGGCTTCCTCATCCCATACTAAGTATGAGGCTAGTACTTTCAAACACTTGATCACGAACACCACCACTGTCGGGCCTTAGCAAGATTTCATAGACAGACGGGGCGACCATCCGTCCACCAAAGAGTTACCAAACCCTGCCCCGTCCATCATCCTTATAGTGGTAACAGGAGAGTAAACAAGCAACTCCTACAACTCGCGAGTGACAGGAAATCACTCGGCTTTTACCGTCTCCTAGTTAAGCAATGCATCTACTCGGTCCAACAGCTAGTGCTCAGATCAGGGGGGTAACTGAGTCATGCATCTAGGATTTCAAACAACTCCTATACGTAAATGCACAAACATGTTACAGAAGGCATGCGCAAGTCTGGTAAAACACTTAGGACTTTCATGCAACCGGGGCTTGCCTTCAAGCAAGGAGGAAGAAAACTGCTCGACTTTTGGTGCGACTTCGGCTTCCGCGGGTAGGAACTCGGCTACAGCTTCTTCTTCTGGCACCGGGTGCAACTCGTAGAAGCCGTCAGCGAGGTGCAGCTCTACACGAATGCAATGCAAGAGTTAGCATAGACAGTTATTTCAACAGCAACACTGGCTCGCCTGAGCCTAGAAACTCGCGACAAAGAGCAGGAGGTTATGGTGGTTCAGGAGAGCTGATGATGATCAAGAGGTAAGGGTAGGAAAAGGAACTCATGATCTGATCCTTGAACTAGAGGATGTGGTATACTAGGGGTCCTTAGACGCAAGCGCTGAAGGGTTCCCAAGTTTTACACATACACCCTCGGGTTGAAGAAAAGATCACAGCCAAGCCCTCGGGCGAGGCGGATAAGGGTCGGCGGAACAGACATGGTCGGGCGAGACGGAACCGGGGTCGGGCGGATAGGAGGGGTCGGGCGAGGCGGACTGGGGGTCGGCAACTCACCTTCTTCCTGAAAGGAAAGCTCGGGGTCGGGAAGAAGCAGACTAGGGCAGAGGGACTAAAGCTTCGAACAAGGGCTAAGACTGGGAATGCTACGGCGGCGGCGGTGCTTCTTGCAGATCACAAGAGAGCTTTTACGCAGCACGGAGGAGCAAGCTGCGGGGTGACTTGGAGAAAACTGAGAGAAGAACTCCTCAAGAACTTGGTGGGTGGCGCTAGGAGCTTGAGCAGGGAGCGAGAGAAGGCTTGAAGGCAACAATGGCGGAGGGAACTCCGGTGACGGGGGCATTCCTTTTATAGCTGCTGGAACGGAGAAAGGAAGCGGCGTGGGAGAGAGAGAAGGGAAGCGACGCAAAGGCCGGGGAGAAACAATGGAGTGCTCTGCCGGGGCGGCGATTGAGCGAAGAGGGCGGTGCTGCAGAACTCCGGGGGTGACGCCAGCGATCATTGCGTTCTGCCGTCAGGGCGGCGTAGGAGCGGGTAGACCGGTGGTTGAGATTTGGCGGAAAGCGGGTGTCGCCGTGTGGAAGATTTGATAGAAGCGACCGGTTTAACAGCACTAGAATCGAGGGTGCACAGGTGAGAGGACAGGCAGCCGCGGGCGCGGGCGAGAGCGCGGAACAACAGATTGTCGGGCGGCTTCTGACAAGGCGGGGGAAAGGAGCTGTCGCGGCCGCGGTCGGGGTTGGCGGTGGAGGAATCGTCGGGTAGCGGAGACCGGGCGGCGCGACTGTGGCTGAAGGGATGGAAAAGACGGGTGACATCGGGCTCTGGGGCCGGGATCTGGCGGCGTGATGATGGGCGCGGGAGGCGAGGCTCTGCAGAAAGGGGTGCAGAGGGGCTTCCGCTGCCATTGGGGAAGGGGGCGCGAGAACCCACTTGGTCGCTTGCCAGAGACAAAACTGAGCGGCGGGCGTCGGAGAAGACGAGCCACGCGGCAGGGAGACTCTGAAGCGGGCATGCAACTCGAGTGCGCCTGTCGCGGAGGATCTGGGAAAAAGATCTCGCGGGTCCACCGGTGGATAGAACGGACGTTTGAGGAGGGTCAGAAGGATCCGACGGTGGGCTGAGCTTGCTGGGGTCGGGAGAGGAACGAAGCGGAGAGGGGTCGGGTCTCCGGGGTCGGAACCATGCGGAAAGCTGAGCACTCGGCGCGGTCAAGCAAGACAGATGACTTTGATCAAGGACTCCGATCAAGACTAACTGGGAAGGTTTAGGGGTCGGTCGTTACAGCCTACCCCTCTTAAAAAGAATCTCATCCCGAGATTCAGGGATCAAGGGGGGGTGTGCTGTCCTTACCTCCTTGATGGGATAGAAAACATGGGAAACGCTTGTTCAGATATTCGTCCGTTTCCCATGTTGCTTCATTTTCGGTGTGGTTTCTCCAGAGGATCTTGTACATCTTTACCACTTGGCGTCGGGTGTGCCTTTCCTTCTGGTCAAGAACCCAATCTGGGTACTCGGCGTAGGTCAGGTCGGGTTCTACTTGAAGCTGTTCTTGCTCTAAGATTTCTGCTGGAACTCGGACACATTTCTTCAGTTGAGACACATGGAAAACATCATGTATGGCCGATAGCTGTTCTGGAAGTTGGATCCGATAAGCAACGGGTCCACATATCTCCACAATCTCATAAGGGCCAATATAGCGGGGAGCTAACTTGACCTTTACTCCAAACCGTTGCACTCCTTTGGTCGGGGAGACTCGAAGGTACACATGATCACCAAGGTCGAACTGCAGGGGTCTTCTCCGTCGGTCGGAGTAACTTTTCTGTCGAGATTGGGCAGCCTTGAGATTAGCTTGAATTACCTTTACTTGCTCTTCGGCTTCTGCCACTAAGTCAGGGCCATAGACCTGTCTTTCTCCTGGTTGGGACCAGTTCAAGGGTGTCCTGCATCTTTGGCCATACAGGGCTTCGAACGGTGCCATCTTCAAACTGGCTTGGTAGCTGTTATTGTAGGAGAATTCTGCTAAGGGCAGACACTTGTCCCAATTCTTGTCATAGTGGATAACACAAGCTCTTAACATGTCTTCGAGGATCTGATTGACTCTCTCGGTTTGGCCATCGGTTTGAGGATGATATGTCGAGCTTCGGATGAGCTTGGTGCCCATGGATGCTTGTAGTTGCTCCCAAAAGCGTGCCACAAACTGAACTCCTCGATCAGAGACGATGGTCTTGGGTACACCATGTAGGGAAACTATGCGGTCGAGGTACAACTCTGCATACTGCTTGACTGTGTAGGTGGTGCGAACAGGAAGGAAGTGGGCGGTCTTGGTCAAACGGTCCACTATAACCCAGATGGAATCATATCGTTGCACTGTAAGGGGTAGTCCAACTATGAAATCCATGCTGATGTCTTCCCATTTCCAAGAGGGAATAGGTAGCGGTTGCAGGGTACCTGCTACCTTTAAATGACTGGCTTTGACACATTGACAGGTGTCACATTCTGAAACATACCGAGCTACCTCTGGTTTCATTCCACTCCACCAAAAGGTTTGACGGAGATCATGATACATCTTATTGCTGCCAGGATGGATTGAGAACTTGGAGAGATGAGCTTCATCTAGGATTTGCTTTCTCAGCTCGGGGTCGGCTGGTACTACTAGTCGGTTTCCATAATGCACACCTCCCGTTTGGTCCTGCCGGAATTGCTTATATCCTTCATCCTTTACTGAGATCTTACTGATGATCCGTTGTACTTCCGTATCTCTCACTTGTGCTGACCGGATTTGGTCTTCCAAAACTGAGTTAAGGATGATGTGACCAAGGGTTCCTTGAGGAATAAGCTCCAGACTGAGGTTTTCCATCTCGTGACACAGAGTCTTGGTGAAGGCTGCTGACAACAAGCAGTTGCAATGGTGTTTGCGACTGAGGGCATCGGCTACCACATTGGCTTTGCCGGGGTGATAGTGCACTTCCAATTCATAATCCTTTATCAACTCCAGCCATCTTCTCTGGCGCATGTTGAGGTCGGCCTGAGTGAAGATGTACTTGAGGCTCTTGTGGTCGGTGTAGATGTTGCAGTGAGCTCCCATTAGGTAGTGCCTCCATATCTTCAAGGCATGTACCATTGCTGCTAGCTCAAGATCATGGGTTGGGTAGCTTAGCTCATGAGGTCGTAACGCCCATGAGGCATAGGCAATGACTCGGCTGTCTTGCATAAGAACACATTCGAGTCCAGTGCCAGAGGCGTCACAATATACGTCATACGGCCTAGAGGGGTCGGGCTGAGCCAAAACTGGGGCTGTGGTCAGCAAGTGCTTCAGGGTCTTGAAGGCTTCTTCACACTTGCTGTCCCACACAAATTTGACCTCTTTCTTCAACAACTCGGTCATTGGCTTAGCTGTCTTGGAGAAATCCGGTATGAAACACCGATAGTAACCGGCCAGTCCAAGGAAACTTCTGATCTGATGTACTGAGGTAGGAGACTTCCATTCCATGACTTCTTGGACCTTACTGGGATCCACGGCGATACCATCCTTGGAGATAGTGTGTCCCAAAAACTTGACACTATCTAACCAAAACTCACACTTGGAGAACTTGGCATAGAGCTGGTGATCTCTTAGCCGTTGGAGAACTATATGAAGATGGGCGGCATGCTCTTCTTCGTTCTTCGAGTACACTAGGATATCATCAATGAACACCACTACAAACTTGTCCAGCTCGGGCATGAACACCGAGTTCATGAGGTACATGAAATAGGCGGGTGCATTGGTGAGTCCAAAGGACATGACTAGGTACTCGTACAGTCCATATCTGGTGGAGAAAGCTGTCTTGGGTATGTCGCAGGGTCGAATCTTGATTTGGTGATAACCAGAACGAAGATCGATCTTGGAGAACACTTTTGCTCCGGCTAACTGATCGAACAAGACATCAATGCGTGGTAGTGGGTACTTGTTCTTGACTGTCACAGCATTGAGGGGTCGGTAATCCACACACATACGTAGACTGCCATCCTTCTTTTTCACAAACAGGGCAGGGCAACCCCAAGATGAGGTGCTGGGTCGAATGAAGCCTTTTTCCAACAGATCATGCAACTGTGTCTTCAACTCGGATAACTCAGCGGGTGGCATCCGATAGGGTCTCTTAGATATTGGGGCTGTGCCAGGAATCAACTCTATGGAAAACTCCACTTCTCTATCAGGTGGCATACCCGGCAAGTCTTCTGGAAACACATCAGGGTACTCACAGATAACAGGGAGGTCTTCTAGACGGGCTCCCGATAGAGGGTAGGCACAGGGAAGTGCAGACTCAGGATGGGTCAAGGATACGGTAGAACTGCCATGGGAGGGTGAGCTGATGTAGAGAGATCGGGCTACTGTATCTAGAACCACATGATGTCGGGCCATCCAGTCCATACCAAGGATGACATCTATGCCTTCTAGGTCAAGGATGATAAGGTTTTCCTTGAAGAGGGTGGGGCCTAGCTGGAGAGGTACAAGAATAACAATCTGATCCGATGTTATCCTTCCTCCAGGAGTGGCGATCACGTAAGGTTCCTTAGTGTGACCGACACTTAGCCCACATCTTTCCCTAGCCTTACTCCCGATAAAGCTATGAGAGGCTCCCGAATCAAACAACACAACAACAGCTTGATTTAAAACAAGGAAGGTACCCGTCATTACTGGCGCACCTTCGGGGAGCTCGGTCAAGCTGGTGTAGTTGACTCGGCCTTGTCGGACTTGCACCTTGGGCCTTCTTCCTCTGGCTGCCATGGGGTTCTGACCTTGCTGTGGATTCTTGCTCCTGGGGCAGTCTTTTGCAAAGTGCCCTTCGTTGCCGCAGGTGAAACAACGGCTACTGGCGGCCGGGCGAGGTGGCGTTGGCAGGGTCGGCCGGGGCACTTGCGGTTGGAAGCCTAGGAAGCGAGACACTGTTACTGGTGGGGGTCGGGCGATCCATTTCCCTGACTGCTGGGGTCGGCCAGGGGCTTGTGGAGGAACCATCCGGAACTTTCGAGTCGGCGGACTCGGAAATGCCACAGAGGCCTTCCTCTTCTGGTCGGCCCTGAGAGCTTGCATGCAGTCCTCTTGAGAGATGGCCAGGTTGACCAACTCATTGTAGGTGTCCACCTTGATGGGATTCAACCTTTCCCTAAGCTCTAAGCTCAGTCCTCAGCGGAATCTATCCCGCTTCTTCTCGTTTGTGTCCGCATGATAGCCGGCATAACGGCACAGGTCGTTGAAAGCTTGGGCGTAGGGCAGCACATCTCGGGTTCCTTGGGTGAGGGCCAGAAACTCGTTGAGCTTGCGCTCCAAGAGACCTTCTAGAATGTGATGCGCCTTGAACGCCGTCTTGAACTCATTCCAACTGACCATGTGGCCAGCCGGCAGCATGGCATGGTAGTGATCCCACCAAAGCCGCGCGGAGCCACGCAGCTATTGGGCTGCAAACCGAGCCTTGTTGTTGTCGGGGTATGGAGCGGTGAGAAGCTCAAACTTGGATTCGATCGTACGAACCCAGGCGTCAGCATCAAGCGGTTCTTGTGTCTTTTGGAACAGAGGGGGCTGTGTCCCCAGAAAGTCCTCATACCGTGCGATATGCGGCTGCTGCTGAGCTCTTCCACCATGTGGCTGTTGCTGTTGTCCTTGCACCAGATGCCTCAGCAGCTCAGTTTGAGTTGCTAGGATTGCCTCCAGTGGAGATGAAGGCGGGGGCAGGGGAAGATCCTGTCGCTGATCGCTACTGCCGGGCACAGAACCAGACCTAGTGCGGTGCGCCATCTGCAAGAGTTAACGCTCCATTAAACTCATAACCTTAGAGGTACTCCAACAAATGGAACGTATAAATTAAATCCTTTAATGCGACTCTTGCCAATGGTGCAACACACGTCCTCATAGGGAAAACACACTTTTTCCCACTCTCAGAGCAGATAACACTTATCTTGACCTGGTACTCAACTTCAGGCAAAACAGGTCATATACAGACTCCTATGATCCAACTCAAGCCAAGGGGTCGGGCAACGGTCCAAACTTAAAAAGGGTCGGACGGGGCGGAAACTGCCTCGAGGGTCGGCGCACTCGGCCTCACAGACTGGGGTCGGCCAACTGAACAGGCTCCCCGAAAACAGCATATGGCGCAACTTACTCAACCTAGCATCCACACCATACCAAGACGAAAAAGCTAGGCACCAGAATTAACTTTATATACAAGGATGTTCCAAACACAGGGAGTACTCAACTCTAGGCTAACCTATTACAACTTTTCCAAAACTAGGCTGCCGAGGAGTACAACAAAAAGATGGTTCCCTGAGAACCCTCAATCTACCAATGGACACTATGAGTCGGAGAAGGGGCGCCATCTTCCTCTATATCCATGCTGGACGCTCCCTCATCTTCCTCAGGGTCCTCCTGAGCTTCGAGCTGCATGTTGAGGGCATGCATATCATCGAGCTCAGCTTGATGCTCCTCCAGATGGGCATTGGCAACTTCCAGTTCCATTTCCACCTCCATCTTTTCCTCCGAGAGCTCTATCATGCCGTCCACGAGGTCGGCGACTTCTCCCTCAAGTTCGGAGATCCGATCTTGCATGTCGTGGATTTGGATACCCCGTTGAATCAGCTGGTAGGTTTGGCCTACCATATCCCTTCTTGCCGCTTGGAGGTACACGTGAACATCTGCTGCTGTCCGGGCGAAGAGGGTCATGGCTCTCCCCTGAAGTTCTATCAGCCGGTAAAGAGCTGCCATGCACCTGATGTTGGTGGAGATGGTGACCATGGCGCAGGTGGTGGCTAGCACTTCGATGTTCCTGACGCGGTCAAGCCATGCCGGGTCCAGCCGGTTCCTGATAGGGAAGAGGCCGATCGGGTCGAGCGTGATCTCCACGGGATGCAGCTGGAGGGCGGCAGACTCCCATGTATCCTCAGGAGCGAGGCCATAGGCTATTATGCCAAAAGAGGGCCAGTCGGGCCGTGCAAGGGGAGGAGGTACCAAGGCCTGCACTTGACACGTCTGGATGCCCTGCTCCAGATATAACCGCCCGGCATACAAGGGCGGGGACTGGTACCCAAACCACTTCAGCGTATCCCACAAAATCGCAGGGAATCCCTCGAAATGTAGGCACGTCGATTGGAAGGTACCGTCCGCTCCAAAAAGAACATGTCCGGGAACAGCCATCTGGAACCAAGAACCAAAACCACGTGAGATAAACTCCAAGGGTCAGGGGTCGGATAGAGAAGCATTCGGTTTTAACCGAGAGAAACTAAAAGAAACTATAAATCCTTAGATCCAAAGGAACTCTTCCGAACAGGGTTGCTGTTGAGAAGGAAACATTACAGCTTTTTAGGTATGACGCATGCACGGCCTAGCTTATACTTAACCAAAAACAATTGCCCGAACTCGGGTCTTACGCGGTCAGTGCCGGTGACAAGGCAACAAATACGTCTCTTCCTATAATAACTAGTCGGTTCTACAACGTGTCTTAAACGAACGCGGTTAGCGTACCTGCAGAAAAACACCACACACGAACCTTTCGTGCCAGCACCCACGAAAGCGTTCCCAAACATTACCGCTCACTATAGGAACGGCACCCATGCGTTTAAGGCTGCATGGACAGCACTCAACCGTGGAAATAGGTTCCCTTTGAATGGAACCATATAACCCTTCGCATACTCGTGATGCGGAATCGGCACACGTATGACAAACGTGGCGAACCAACCGTGCTGATAGGTTCGTTGGAATCGAACCGTACCAACCTTCGTATGGATCACATACGGAACCTGCACACGTGTGATAGACGTGGGCGAAAACAACTGCGAAGATAGGGTCCTTTGAATGGAACTCCCTATCAACCCTCGCATGCTCGCGATGCGGAACTCGGCACACGTATGACAAACGTGGCGAAGTGCTAGAAGGGTTAGCAAAATAACCAAATAGTTATTAGTCACCTAAAACAAACCCCAAAATCCCCTAGGGCCTCTCGCACTAAAGCCATCCTTAGCGGTCGTACGAGATTTTTTTTTAAAATGTTTCTTGCAACTTTTATCTTTTCCAAAGAAGTGTGTAGGGCTTGTTGGGTTCTCTGTAATGCTAGACACGGCTCTGATACCAGCTGTGGCGGATCCACTTCCGATTAGCTTGATTAGACAGGGTTAAGCCGCCTAATATGCGACACCCGTGCTTAAGTCAAGCTAACACGAAATGCCGTCGGATTTCATCTGATTTAACCACTTAGACAGGATCGAGTTTAGCAACTCACACGAAGGTGAGTGGTTCCAGAGAATACAACGAGTCCACCGTGTTAACAAATTTACCCATTTAGTTCGGCCATAAAATCCAACATCAGAGTTTGTACACGGCTCAAAGGAAAACAACAGAAGGTAAACACTAGCGGAAGACTTCGTCGGGGTCGGATGTCCTGGTGAGGCCAACCGGAACATCACTGAGTCCTCTCCTCGCCGTCCGAGGAGGGATCCCACTCGACCGTCCAGCCTGGCGGAAGCTGGGGCGGCCAAGCGCCAGCAAGAAAGGGGTCGGAAGCAGCGACTTCACCTGAAAAACAGGAGCCACAACAAGGCTGAGCTACTAAGCTCAACAAGACTTAACCGATGGGAGTCAGCTACTCCTCCATCTAGACATGCAGGGCTTTTTGGCTGAGGGGTTTGTTTGCCAAAAGCACTAAGTAAAACCCTATTTACAAGTTTTAGCTCCGGTTCTAAGTTTTATTAGCCGGTCTAGGTTTTGCAACCTACTCTAAGTAGTCATAGAGCCAAACAAGATGTGTAGATATAACAACAAACATTGCCATCATCAGATTCCTCATTTACTCAGGGTGACATAGCGATCAAGCAATCTCAGACTGTGAGAGGCAGACGAATCGATTCGAGTTCTTTAACCATGCATGGTGAACCTAGCCTCACGACATCCGCGCACCCGGAGGTCGCTTCCTGTGTCGGCCTTCCCCATCAATCCCCTAACCCGTGTCGGGCCCATTTCCTTTGGTGCAAGGTTCCACAGACCCGGCCTCTGCCGTTCTGTGACCACGCTTGCCACCACGTGCGACAACCAGCAGGGGAAACTCCGTTCCAAGAACAATGGGGCGACCGCTCACGTCTAGGTTCAATCCGGTACTAGGCTTCCTCATCCCATACTAAGTATGAGGCTAGTACTTTCAAACACTTGATCACGAACACCACCATTGTCGGGCCTTAGCAAGATTTCATAGACAGACGGGGCGACCATCCGTCCACCAAAGAGTTACCAAACCCTGCCCCGTCCATCGTCCTTATAGTGGTAACAGGAGAGTAAACAAGCAACTCCTACAACTCGCGAGTGACAGGAAATCACTCGGCTTTTACCGTCTCCTAGTTAAGCAATGCATCTACTCGGTCCAACAGCTAGTGCTCAGATCAGGGGGGTAACTGAGTCATGCATCTAGGGTTTCAAACAACTCCTATACGTAAATGCACAAACATGTTACAGAAGGCATGCGCAAGTCTGGTAAAACACTTAGGACTTTCATGCAACCGGGGCTTGCCTTCAAGCAAGGAGGAAGAAAACTGCTCGACTTCTGGTGCGACTTCGGCTTCCGTGGGTAGGAACTCGGCTACAGCTTCTTCTTCTGGCGCCGGGTGCAACTCGTAGAAGCCGTCAGTGAGGTGCAGCTCTACACGAATGCAATGCAAGAGTTAGCATAGACAGTTATTTCAACAGCAACACTGGCTCGCCTGAGCCCAGAAACTCGCGACAAAGAGCAGGAGGTTATGGTGGTTCAGGAGAGCTGATGATGATCAAGAGGTGAGGGTAGGAAAAGGAACTCATGATCTGATCCTTGAACTAGAGGATGTGGTATACTAGGGGTCCTTAGACGCAAGCGCTGAAGGGTTCCCAAGTTTTACACATACACCCTCGGGTTGAAGAAAAGATCACAGCCAAGCCCTCGGGCGAGGCGGATAAGGGTCGGCGGAACAGACAGGGTCGGGCGAGACGGAACCGGGGTCGAGCGGATAGGAGGGGTCGGGCGAGGTGGACTGGGGGTCGGCAACTCACCTTCTTCCTGAAAGGAAAGCTCGGGGTCGGGAAGAAGCAGACTAGGGCGGAGGGACTAAAGCTTCGAACAAGGGCTAAGACTGGGAATGCTACGGCGGCGGCGGTGCTTCTTGAAGATCACAAGAGAGCTTTTACGCAGCACGGAGGAGCAAGCTGCGGGGTGACTTGGAGAAAACTGAGAGAGAATCTGAGAGAAGAACTCCTCAAGAACTTGGTGGGTGGCGCTAGGAGCTTGAGCAGGGAGCGAGAGAAGGCTTAAAGGCAACAATGGCGGAGGGAACTCCGGTGACGGGGGCATTCCTTTTATAGCTGCTGGAACGGAGAAAGGAAGCGGCGCGGGAGAGAGAGAAGGGAAGCGGCGCAAAGGCTGGGGAGAAACAATGGAGTGCTCTGCCGGGGCGGCGATTGAGCGAAGAGGGCGATGCTGCAGAACTCTGGGGGTGACGCCAGCGATCATTGCGTTCTGCCATCAGGGCGGCGTAGGAGCGGGTAGACCGGTGGTTGATATTTGGCGGAAAGCGGGCGTCGCCGTGCGGAAGATTTGATAGAAGCGACCGGTTTAACGGTGACGCACGCCAAAATTTACATGTAGATATAAACAGACACTTACAGAACCCAAGCGCTGATCAGAGAGACGTCCAGGGCATCATGATGATACACTTCGTATATATCCTTGAAGTCTAGCCACAGCACTTTCTCCCCTTCGCCGTGAAAATCTATCGGTTTTACCTTCAGGCCGAGCATCTCCCTCGAGTCGGCGGATGCCATCATATACCATTGATGGAACGCGTACATCTTTGTTGATAGCTTCCGTACCAATGAAGGCTTTACTAGAGGTTTGCCTAGCTCATAAGGCCATCTCGGCTTAGGGGGTGGTGCAGTTGGTGTCTCAACTTGCCCTATGCATTCATCAAGTCCCAGACCTGTTTCTTCCATGAACTTCAATACATTTGCTTGTTGATCCAAGGGCATTGCTTTTACCCGTTGAGCATCTTTTTTGATAAATGGCTGAGGTCGGGGACAGGACCGCTGGAAGATGACTTTCCTTTCCTTTTATCCTTTTCATCAGCCTTTACTAAATCCCGTTCATAGTTTGATAAGAGTGGTATCCTTTTCTTGGCTCCTTCTTCCATCCTGATAAAAAATTTTAAATCTCGCCAACAAACTGGCGGTGGCTCCATCTCCCTTGCTTTTTTTTTCTCCGGCTTGTTTCTTGAACCACTCACTGGCCTCTCGTTGGATTTCTACCCACTGTTCCACATGAGACATTGCCTCCCAGCGTTCCTTACGAGTCACTTCAGGCTCCTTTGTTTTCTTCTTTCTCTATCTTTGCTTGGGAGGCGGTGCTCGTGACTTCTTTAGTGGTGGTGTAGGTTCCTTCAAGGGGGCCGCTCTTGGTGCTGGCGACGGTGATCGGGGAGGGGTATTGTTATTGTTGTCATCGCTCCCACCACCAGGATGTGGTGGAGATGGAGACCTTGATATAGATGGAAGGGACGGTCCTGGAGCAGGAGATGACGGTCTCGAGGTATGAGGAGAAGGTCGCTGCTGGGGATCTACGGGGAGCGGTCTTGAGCTCTAGGAGATGGCTCCGTGCCGGGAATAATGATGTAGCGTTTTCGCCATAGAACGATCCCATCAAGCGCATCTGCCAATGTCTTTTCCCCATCACCTCCCGGGAGGTCGAGCTCTAGACCTTCATACTGGCTATCAACTATTTGCTCTACGCGGACGCTGGCGTAGCCAGGTGGAATCTCCATGCCATGACTGCTCTGCCCCGCCAGGGTTGCTAACGCACTCCCGTACGCTACCTGTACATATAGCAGAAGTAAACAAGTTGACTCCGATCTCGAGGCCTAGATCAATTGACAAGATTGCATAAATATTATGTATAAGTATACCTTAATAGTGAGGTTGCCGACCGGTGCATGCAGCTCACATGAGGTCCATTGTGTGATGGCATCCACGGGGAACCGTTGCTCCTCCACGGGTAACCTGGGTGTCTGCGCATCGAGGACCCCTGTAGAAGCACAACTGCTCAAGAGGCGTTGAGAAGGGCTGGCGGTGTTAGGATTCGGCAATGCTCCAGATTGGGCTAACTCCGCAACTGCGTGGGCCACCCGACGATTGATTTCATCCATCATTCTTTGTTCTTGTGTCTGCACTTTAGATTCTAGCATCTGCCGCCAGCTCTCCTCAATCTGTTCCTTTCTTCGCTTCCGGCTTCTGTACGAGGCGCTGTCGCCTCGGAAAGCAAACTTCCACGGAACCACCCCGAACCCTCGGCAACGTCCTGGGTGCTCCGGATTACCGAGGGCCAATGTGAGCTCATCATTTTCTCGGTCCACCTTCAACCTCCCAGCCTTAGAATCTTCAATGTTCTTCACAAGATGTTCGGCCTTCTCACGTATTGTGTCATTAAAAATCAACGTCCCATCCTCTTGGCTCTCGGAGCCTCCATGAGCATAGTACCAATTTTTTGATCGTTCGGGCCATTCAATAGTTGCAGGTACGATTCCCCATTCGATCAGATCTTGTTCCATCTTCCTCCACTTGGGAATTGCTGAGCCATACCCACCTCGCCCCAGATGATGGTGGTAGCCCTTCTAACTAGCATTTGTTGTGTTGGTCATGATCTTTTTCACACCGTCTTCACTCCTCTTATATTCAACAAATGCATCCCAGTGGTCCCTCAACTTTGGCCACGCGTTGAAGTCTGGAATTCGGCCCTTCTTAATGTAGTGGGTATCCAGCATCTTCTTGAATGTCTGCAATTGTGTAGCCATCTTTTTAAGCGTCCACGCTTTGACATCCTTCTCAATATATCCTTCGGGAATGTGAAATGTCTCTTCACGTCTTCCCACAGCATATTCTTTTCTGTCTCCGGGAGGGCGTACGGATTTGTGCTTCTGCCCTTCCATTCTTTGATGCTGAGAGGCACGTTGTCCCGGACGATTGCCCCGATCTGACTCATGTACTTCTTTGCTACTTTCTCAGGAGCAGCCGGCCTGCCCTCTTATGTCACTTCCGTGATGACAAGCCTCCCTTCCATCACCTTTGTACGACCTCGGGTCTTCTGCCCTTGCGTCGATCCGGAGGGCTAACAATTCAAGATTCGTTAATTAGTACGTAGTAGTAACAGTGGCGTGAAACAATACAAGAATCGTTATATATACCTCGCCGGAACCTTCCGCCACGGCAAGGTGTTGCTGCGGCTGTTGCTCTTCATTCCCATCGGCGGACATGTTGAGGAACATGTCCGCCTGGGTGCCCTCTTCATCCGTGTACAATAGTGGAACGTTGTCGCCACTACCATCACCAGCGATTATCTGCTCCATGATATACCTTGCGGTCTCATCATCTGTCATTTCAACTATTGATTGAAACATACATGGAATCATACATGACAGTCATAGAAATCGCCTTACTTATATGTATATAATGAAATCATAAAATAACATGAATCCTACAAAGTTCGAAATATTTATACAAATTTCTACAAATTAGTAGTACTTTGTGATGAATTTCTAGCAATAACATGAATTTTTACGAATTTCTAGCAATAACATGAATTTTTACGAATTTCTAGCAATAACATGAATTTTTACGAATTTCTAGCAATAACATGAATTTTTATGAATTTCTAGCAATAACCACATGCGGTGCCTAGGTTGTGACGGTGGCGGTCAGGGCGGCGGTACAGCGGAGGCGGGGACGGTTTCCCGGAACCACGTGCGGTGCCTAGGTTGTGACAGCGGCGGTTAGGGCGGCGGTACGGCGGAGGCGGGGACGGTTCCCTGGAACCACGGGCGGTGCCTACTAGGTTGTGACGGCGGCGGTCACGGTGGCGGGACGGCGGAGGGGACACATATACAAAAATCTAACTTAAAAAAATCTAACTTAAAAATCTAACTTAAAAAAATCTAACTTAAAAATCTAACTTCAAAAAATCTAACTTCAAAATCTAACTTAAAAAAATCTAACTTAAAAATCTAACTTAAAAAAAATCTAACATAAAAATCTTACTTAAATACATATACAAAAATCTAACTTAAAAATCTAACTTAAAAAAAAGGCCCTCCCGGCGCCAGTACCGGCCGGCGTGGCGGACCTCTCGCGCGCGGTCGTCGACGGTGGCCGAGGCGACGAGGTGGCCGGGTCGGCGGGACGGCGGCAGCCGGGGCGGCGGGACGGCGGTGGCCGGTGCGGCGAGGACGGCGGCCGAGGCGACGACGACGGAGCCAAGGCGCGCGGGACGGCGGGACGGCGTAGGCAGGACGTCGACGAGGCGGCGACGAGGGGCAACGAGGCGGCGACGAGGGGCGACGAGGCGGCGACGAGGGGCGACGAGGCGGCGACGAGGGGCGACGAGGCGGCGACGAGGATGGAGGTGGCGACGAGGCCCGCGATGGAGCTCTGGTGGCCGGCGGTGACGAGGTAGGGGCCGGGCGCGACGGACGAGGAGGATCGAGGTGGGCCAGCCGGGGCGATGGAGGAGGAGGATGTCTGGGCGCGGTCGACGGCGGGACGACGACAGCCGGGGCAATGGGGGACAACGACGCCGGCGGCCGGCGAGGGAGGCGAACGGGCGGCGACGGAGCAGAACGCGCGGGACTTGGCGAAAATTTTGCTAAGTGTAACTGGCGTGGGGGTAGAAGGGAGTACAGTGCCTTTTAACCCCCCCCCTTTATCCCGGTTCGTAATGGCACCCGGGACAAAAGGGTGCATCCGCCAGGTGGGGCTGGGAGGCTACCCTTTTATCCCGGGTGCCACCACCAACCGGGTGCCACCACCAACCGGGATAAAAGGGGGCCTTTTGTCCCGGTTGCAGTTGGCAACCGGGATAAAAGGGTACGTCCGGGCGGGAGACGAAAAGTACCATTTTATCCCGGTTGCCGTGTGGAGCCGGGATAAAAGGGGGGCCTTTTGTCCCGGTTGCTGTTGGCACCCGAGACAAAAGGTCTTTTTCCTAGTTTTCTGTGGCGGAACCGCCCAACTTAAGCTGGTTTAAGTGCGCCTAATCGCTGTCGGAACAGCAATTATCCGAAACGCACCTAAAACAGCATAAGTCCGGTAGTCCGTCGAGTGTCCCTAGGACTCCTCGAAAAATCCACGACGTGTCTCATAGCCATACATCAGGATAGTATCCGCGATGGGATAACATCAACAAACATTACATTTTTATATACATATAGAAGGTACGAGTTATTACAGAACATAGATTGAAGCAAACTTAGCGGTGCAGGGTTAGACAGAGTTCTAAGACTTAAACATAAACAGTTTAGGAGAAGATGTGCATGTAAAATTTCTTCTCTAGGGGTATTGTGAGACTCAGGACAATACCCTAGGACTTTGGGGTCTCCTCCTCTGTAGACTCCTGCGGAGCTTCTGAAAGATAGCCACAAGGGGAAAACCCTGAGTACGGGGTACTCAGCAAGTCTTACCCGACTAACCAATATAATAGCTTTCTTTGGAATGTATGCTAGGTTTTTGGTGTGTTTGGCTAACACAACTTTTGCCGAAAAGCTTACTACGAGCGATGCCTTAGTTTTATCTTTTATTTGGGTTAAGTTATTACCTAACCATTCTAAATGATAACAGAAAGTAAAAACAACCATGGATGTTAAGTCATACAACAAATATTATCAGAGGCTATTCACTGCATGAATTTATACTACGATGCTCAACAGTGATCAAGTGCATTCATAACCGAGAATTGCGGCGATCCGGATCCATTTACATCCTGCAGGAGAGTACTCTGATCACCAGCTTTATACGACTGTCCAGGTCGTACGTAACTACCTCTCGATTAGCAAAATCAATGATTAGGAATACGACTACCCGGACCTAGGGATGCACCCCCACATGGGACCCCACGTCTGGCCCGATCACCATGTGAGTTTCAGGCTACACCCCTGCCAATCTCCAGCACGTCAAGCGCGGGTACGAAGTATTCCCGATCACAGAGTTTACTAACCTACTGGGCTTTGCTGGTCCCATACCCAGTAAGTGATCAGATGCTTATCACTTGATCAAAGGTTAAGACAACGAATCGGGCCTTAACCAATTTAATCTAGCAGACAGAACTATATCTCTAGCTTCTGTCCGCTTTCAACTTTCCAAGATATCTTCTATAAGCAACATGTATGACTCAAAAGTTTTCCTTAAGGTTGGTAAACCAAGTATGTAAGCAAGTAAGCAATTCTAGACTTGGGTATCTTCTAAGGTTTGAACAAGTGGCAAATATGTCCTTAAAACAAGGCATGATCATACACAAGAATAGGTTTCAAACAACTCCTAGACTTAGTGCATACATAAAGCAAATAACCGATAATTGGACACATGAAATAATGACTCCAAAATAGATAGGTATAAATGCACCGGGGCTTGCCTTGTTCGCTTAAAAAGTTAGTATTCTCTGATGGGTTGGCTTCACAGGGGACTAACTCAAAAACTTCTTCGAACTCCGAAGGTCCTTCTGAAAATTCCAAATATTCTCCTTCTAGCGCTTCGGGATCTATAGCACAATATATGCAGGGGTTAGGAATGCAAAATTTTGAATAAAAGACTATATAACTTTCCTTCATGATAAAGTTGCAAGCCAACAAGGACTATACAACCTATCATGATAAAGTTACAAGCCAACACACGTAAACCCCAAAAGATTAACCCACAATTTTTATTTTCCTAATTAACCCTACCTAAGGCTTTTTCTTTTGTCTTTAGAAAAAGTTATAATTATTTTCTAACTTGAAAACCTAATTTCCTATGAGTTAAGAAAATTTTGTGATTAAGAAAATGTTATTCATATTTTATGCATTTTATAAATATTAAGTATTTATTTAATTACCTTAAAAGGAAGGCATTAAATAAATACCCGAATTTTTATTATTTTTCTAGGGTGTAAAAATTTTAATGCATAAAGGAAAATAAAACAAGCCTAACAAAATTGGTTTCACTAATTTTGGACACTCCTAGAAATTTCTGTGATTTAAATGGTGTAAAACGGATTTAAACTAATTACTTTCTTAAAGGAAATCTAATTTTCCCGAAAAACACCCGGAAAACTTTTCTTACTCAGCCCAACTCTTCCCCTTCTCATGCGCACTGGGCCCCACGGCGCGGACCCACCTTTCTCCTGTTCCACTTACCCGCCGGCCATTTCTTCCCCTGACGGGCCCCGTGGGCCGTTTTCTTTTTCTTTTCCCTTCTCCGGCCCGACACCGGCCCAACAGCCCTTTTTCCCTTTTTTCTTTTCTCGCGAGCGCGGCCTACCAGGTCCCCGGGCTAACCAGGTGTTGGGATACGAGGTAGGCTACACTAGCGCAATTCAAAATTCTACCGTGTATAACCAGGAAGAACTGTCGTATAAGGATCACGGGATTACCACTCGACGCACTACTAGTGCGGAAGATGTAGATATGCGTCGATGCAGTGAAGACGATCACGTAGTCGTACGTAGTCGATCAACGTAGTCGTACGTAGTCGATCACGTCCAGCAACTCCTCAGCAGCTCGTCCACGTGTAGCAAGATCGCCTCCGGTGCCGCGGCTCGTCGTCGACTCGTCGCGGCTCGTCGGCGGCTCGTCCAAGTGCTGCAAGCGCAACACCTCCAAGGTATCCACACGTGCAGGGAGGAAGCGTCGCAAGTCGGACTGCTAGATCCGCGAGTTGCAACAGGCGAGGGCGTGGGAGGCGCGGCAGGTGTGTTTTTCCAAAAAGGTGTAAACCCTAGGGCGCCCCCACCCCTCTATTTATAGAGGTTCCTGATGGGCCTCTGGGTCCGAGGCCCATTAGTACATCTAAACCTAATCCAACTCGGATCAGATCCGAATTGAGCTTCCAGCCCCTTAAGTGTGTGACCCTATGGGTTCGGATACGTATAGACATGGCCCGAGTACTCCTACTCGGCCCAATAGTCAGTAGCGGCCTCTAGCAAGACGTGCCAACTCCTATACGTACACGAAGATCATATCAGACAAACCATCACAACATAATATACATGCTATTCCCTTTGCCTCACGATATTTGGTCTAGCTTCAAGCCGACCGCTCTTTCTCGATCCTGTGATTCGAAATCCCTTTGTAGGTTAACTCTTAACCGTACGTAGCATGGCCATGCATTTTCGGATCCGATCACTCGAGGGGCCCAGAGATATCACTCTCAATCAGAGAGGGGCAAATCCCATCTTGATTGACCATCTCTCATAGCATGCTTCTTGACAAACCCGAAAGCTACCTTTATAACTACCCTGTTACGGCGTAGCGTTTGATAGCCCCTAAGTAGGTGGATCCACATCTAGAATACATGCGACAATCTCAGGTCTAAGGACAAAGCGTATATGTTGTTTAAAGAGAGAACTACTTCTCGTGTTGGGTCAGTCCTAGCACATGTCTCCACATGTGTCCACATTATTAGTTCAACATCTCCATGTCCATGACTTGTGAAACATAGTCATCAACTAATACATGTGCTAGTCTAATATTCATGTGTGTCCTCACATGAACTCCGACTAGGGACAACTTTAGAATAACCATACAAGTAAAGAGTTTCACATACAATTCACATAATTGCAAATCAATTCAAGTAGCCTTTAATGGATATTCAATGAACACAATATACAAATCATGGATACAAATGGAATATCATCATCTCTATGATTGCCTCTAGGGCATACCTCCAACAGTCTCCCACTTGCACTAGAGTCAATCTAGAAGGTACCTAATACCCATAGCTCTTACATGCGCATCATGCTTAGCCTGCGGGAGTGGTTTTGTCAACGGATCAGAAATGTTCAGATCCGTGTGTATTTTGCATATCTTGATCTCACCCCGGTTAACGAAGTCTCGAATGAGATGAAATCGCCGCATTACGTGTTTGTTCTTCTGGTGGTTCCTTGGCTCCTTTGCTTGCGCAATTGCCCCATTGTTATCACAGTAGAGATTCAATGGGCTGGACGCATTCGGGAACACACCAAGCTCAATGAGGAAATTCCTTATCCAAACATCTTCCTTCGCGGCTTCCGAAGCCACGATGTACTCGGCTTCTGTCGTAGAATCGGCCACCGTCTCCTGCTTGGAACTCTTCCAACTAACAGCACCACCATTTAGCGTGAACACAAATCCTGATTGTGACTTTGAATCATCTCTGTCGGTTTGGAAACTAGCATCGGTGTAACCTGTTACAACGAGCTCCTCCTCACCTCCATAGACGAGGAACATATCTTTAGTCCTTCTCAAGTACTTAAGAATGTTTTTCACCGCTGTCAAGTGACTCTCACCTGGATCAGATTGGTGTCTGCTTGTCATACTTAGCGCATATGAAACATCTGGGCGAGTACTTATCATTGCATACATGATAGATCCAATAGCCGAGGCATATGGCACTCTACTCATGCGATCCCGCTCATCAGCAGTCGAAGGACACTGAGTCTTGCTGAGATGTATGCCATGTGACATAGGCAAGAACCCTTTCTTTGCCTCTTCCATGCTGAACCGCTTCAACACTTTGTCAATGTAAGTATCTTGGCTTAAACCTATAAGTCTTCTCGATCTATCTCTATAGATCTTAATGCCCAGAATATATGCCGCTTCCCCTAAGTCCTTCATCGAAAAACTATTTTTCAGTGAAGTCTTTATGGACTCAAGCATAGGAATGTTATTTCCAATCAGTAATATGTCATCCACATATAAGATTAGAAATACTACAGAGCTCCCACTAACCTTCTTGTAAACACAAGACTCTTCTTCATTCTTGGTGAAGTCAAACCCTTTGACCACTTCATCAAAACGAATGTTCCAACTCCTAGATGCTTGCTTCAATCCATAAATGGATCTCTGAAGCTTGCATACCTTTCCAGCATTTTTCGGATCGACAAAACCCTCGGGCTGTATCATATACACGTCCTCAGCTAGGTTTCCATTCAGGAAAGCTGTCTTGACATCCATCTGCCATATCTCATAATCGAAATATGCAGCTATAGCTAGAATAATCCGAATGGACTTAAGCATCACTACGGGCGAGAAGGTCTCGTCGTAGTCAACTCCTTGAACTTGTCGAAAACCTTTTGTGACAAGTCGTGCTTTATAGATGTGAACATTTCCATCCATGTCCTTTTTCTTCTTATAGATCCACTTGCACTCAATGGCTTTAACACCATCAGGCGGGTCAACCAAGTTCCAAACTTGATTGTCTCCCATGGACTCTATTTCGGATTGCATGGCACTCTGCCATTTTTCGGAGTCTGGGTCCATCATTGCTTCTGCATATGTCGCAAGCTCATCATTGTCCAACAATAATATTTCCCGCATTTCGCGGAGCCTTGCCGACCTTCGTGGTTGTGGCGGTGCTTCTCTTGCCATGGGTATCTCAACTTGTTCTGCTACGTTAGCATCACTCATTGATTCTTGCCCGATCGGCTCATCTTGAACTTCTTCAAGATGCACTGTCTTTCCACTCTTTTCTCCTTTGAGAAACTCTTTCTCTAGGAAAACCCCGTTCCGAGCGACAAACACTTTGCCTTCTGATCGGTTGTAGAAATAATATCCCAAAGTTTCCTTTGGATATCCCACGAAAATGCACTTATCCGACTTGGGTGTGATCTTGTCCGACTGAAGTCGCTTGACAAACACTTCACATCCCCAAATCTTTAGAAAAGACAAACTAGGAACCTTTCCAGTCCATATCTCATATGGTGTCTTAACTACGGATTTAGATGGTACCCTATTAAGTGTGAAAGCTGTTGTTTCTAGAGCGTATCCTCAAAATGACAACGGTAGGTCCGACTGGCTCATCATTGATCGAACCATGTCTAACAAAGTTCGATTACGTCGCTCGGACACACCGTTTCTCTGAGGTGTTCTAGGCGGCGTAAGTTGTGGAACAATTCCGCAACTCTTTAGATTATTGCTAAACTCATGGCTCAAATACTCGCCTCCACGATCAGATCGTAAGGCCTTAATTTTCTTGCCACGCTGATTTTCAACTTCATTCTGAAATTCCTTGAACTTTTCAAAGGTTTCAGACTTGTGCCTCATCAAGTAGACATAGCAATATCTACTAAAATCATCAGTGAAAGTTATGAAGTATTGGAATCCTCCTCTAGCCGTCGTGCTCATTGGTCCGCATACATCACTATGTACGAGTTCCAACAAGTCTACTGCTCTCTCAGGAAATCCTGTGAAAGGCGTCTTGGTCATCTTGCCTAGCAAGCAAGCCTCACATGTCTCGTATGATTCAAAATCAAACGAAGTTAGAAGTCCATCAGAATGGAGCTTCTTCATGCGCTTTTCACTTATATGACCCAAACGACAATACCACAAGTAGGTAGGACTCAAATCATTAGGCCAAGGCCTTTTAGCACTACAGACAGGTGAACCATCAAGATTTAAAACAAATAATCCATTCACAATGGGTGCAAAAGCCATAAACATATTATTCTTAGAGATCACACAACCATTGTTTTCACTCGCAAATGAATAACCATCCTTCATCAAGCATGAAGGAGACAAAATGTTTTGACTTAAACTAGGAACAAAATAACAATTATTCAACTCCATAATAAATCCTGACGGGAGGTGGAGTTGCATCGTCCCGACGGTCAACGCAGCAACTCTTGCATTATTGCCCACGCGGAAATCAACTTCTCCTCTTTCCACGCTTCTACTTCTTATCATTCCCTGCATCGAATTGCAAATATGAGCAACCGATCCAGTATCAAATACCCAAGAATTAATAATTGTATCAGCGAGAAATATGTTGTCTATAACATTAACAACAAGCGTACCTGAGGTAGAAGTACTCTTACTTCTGCCATTCTTCAACGAAGCTAGGTACTGCTTGCAGTTTCTCTTCCAGTGACCAAGTTCATGACAGTAAAAGCACTCTTTGTCTGGAGCAGGTCCAGGTCCAGCTTTAACCTTGGGCGCTGGGTTTGGCTTGGACGTTCCAGCCTTGCCCTTCTTCTTCCAAGAATTGCCCTTCTTCTTAAAGCTAGGCTTGTTCTATATAGCCATCACATGGCTGGTACTAGCGCTTTTCTTGATGTCTACCTCTGCTGTCTTGAGCATACCACACAGTTCATTCAAACCTTTCTCCGTCCCATGCATATGGTAGTTCGAGATGAAGTTCCCATAGCTAGGTGGAAGAGATGAAAGAATGAAGTCAGTGGCCAACTCTTTGCCCATTGGGAAGCCCAGCTTCTCCAATCGCTGAGTGTAACCAACCATCTTGATTACATGTGGTCCTACTGCTGCGCCTTCTGCTAACTTGCACTCCAGAAAGGCTTTGGACACATTGAACCTTTCGGTCCTAGCCTGTGTCTGGAATATGTCCTTGAGCGCCACGATCATATCGTGTGCCTCATGATTTGTTTCGAACTGCATCTGCAGGTCGGGTTCCATGCAAGCAAGCATAAGGCAGCTTACCTCAAGATTAGCATCAAATGCCTTCTTGTAAGCAGCCTTAACGGCAGCAGATGCATCATCAGCAGGTACTGGTGGTAGTGGGGTGTCTAGAACATCTTCCTTTTTATCGGCCCTGAGAACAATTCTCAGGTTACGGATCCAATCCGAGTAGTTTGTTCCATTCAACTTGTCCTTCTCAAGGACCGAATGCAAAGCAAACGATGTGGTGGTGATGCTAGGTGCCATTTAATCTACAACAAAAGTAATGCAAAATACACTAAGACAAACATATCCATGATAGAGCAAATTACATTAAACTATTTTAACAGAATCTACTCCCACTAAAATCAATATCCCTCTATTGAAACTTAGTGATTCAGGATCCACAACTAACAAGTCGACTAGTGAGCTTTAGCATCACCGCTAGCAAACGAGGTAGATCGGTAAGCAACTTTTGCTAATCATATCACATATGACTCCTGTTGTTGGGTGACATCTCTATGTCTCGGTGTCCAACCTTTGTGCCCCAAGGTCCTTAACCGTTAAGATAACCTTGTTAAGCAGACCAACCCTTATGCGTGTAAGTGTCCGACACAAACCCGTCTAGTCAAGGAAAACTAGTGGCACCCTAATTTCATAGACCCACCACTAATTGTACAAGACATGGGACGGTGCAAGTTTTAGTTGGGAGGGCATACTAACTTAAACTTTGTGAGGGATCGTTCTACTTCTAACATCACAGCATGCAGAAAGTAAAACATAAACAGAATAGCATTCACACAGTTGTGACACAGTATGGCCCGTTTTCATATGGTGATCTCCATCTCCATAGAACCTGTTTACCATGGTGATCTCCATCTCCATGTTCCATGTGCGCCATCCTCCTGGTGATGAGTCCTCCAAGAACTAGAACATGCTATTACACCTAATAGCTAGTAAAGAATCTAGTAATGAAGATTACATAGTTGCTTGGATCATCACAGATTGGTACGCACACCATTAAATACAATAAAGTGACAACACACATGGCTCCTGCCGTGTTGCCGTACGCGCGACACGCAGGTCACGAATGAGTTACACACATGCATCACATACACAAGGAGGCCATACTGATCACAAGATACATACATACATCCTGCAAAACAGAGTTAGGTGCCCTAACGTTCCAAACTTCGAAGGCCCGAAACTCCATCTTCCAAGCCGAATTTGGGAAATCTAACTTTGCCGAAAATGGCGGAGCGGTTAAATTTTATGTGTAACTTTTTCTGTAGATCAATTTTCATATAAAAGTCGCCCCGATCCGAGATCGTACCGAAAAGTTACGGCTGATTTACCGAAGCATACGCATACGGCAAAAATCCCGACCCCGGCAGTAGATCTCATCTACTATTGCACATCTAATGCGCCTGGCGTATGACCCTGGATCTCGATTCGACCAATCATATTGATCTTCGCTCACTGCAACTGGATTTACGTGTATCACTTAACTCCGATGGCGGAAACCGACCGGTAGGAGTATGTCGTTACACTACCATTGCAGCAAGGGCACGAAACCAGGACATAGATCAAACGGAAAACTCGCATATCTCCATATGCACACATCCTGAATCTAAAACTAAGCAGCTACGACTCTGATACCACTGTTGGGATATGAGGTAGGCTACACTAGCGCAATTCAAAATTCTACCGCGTATAACCAGGAAGAACTGCCGTATAAGGATCACGGGATTACCACTCGACGCACTACTGGTGCGGAAGATGTAGATATGCGTCGATGCAGTGAAGACGAGCACGTAGTCGTACGTAGTCGATCAACGTAGTCGTACGTAGTCGATCACGTCCAGCAACTCCTCAGCAGCTCATCCACGTGCAGCAAGATCGCCTCCGGTGCCGCGGCTCGTCGTCGGCTCGTCGCGGCTCGTCGGCGGCTCGTCCAAGTGCTGCAGGCGCAACACCTCCAAGGTATCCACACGTGCAGGCAGGAAGCGTCGCAAGTTGGACTGCTAGATCCGCGAGTTGCAACAGGCGAGGGCGTAGGAGGCGCGGCAGGTGTGTTTATCCAAAAAGGTGTAAACCCTAGGGCGCCCCCACCCCTCTATTTATAGAGGTTCCTGGTGGGCCTCTGGGTCCGAGGCCCATTAGTACTTCTAAACCTAATCCAACTCGGATTAGATCCGAATTGGGCTTCCAGCCCCTTAAGTGTGTGACCCTATGGGTTCGAATACGTATAGACATGGCCCGAGTACTCCTACTCGGCCCAATAGTCAGTAGCGGCCTCTAGCAAGACGTGCCAACTCCTATACGTACACGAAGATCATATCAGACAAACCATCACAACATAATATACATGCTATTCCCTTTGCCTCACGATATTTGGTCTAGCTTCAAGCCGACCGCTCTTTCTCGATCCTGTGATTCGGAATCCCTTTGTAGGTTAACTCTTAACCGTACGTAGCATGGCCATGCATTTTCGGATCCGATCACTCGAGGGGCCCAGAGATATCACTCTCAATCAGAGAGGGGCAAATCCCATCTTGATTGACCATGTCTCATAGCATGCTTCTTGACAAACCCGAAAGCTACCTTTATAACTACCCTGTTACGGCGTAGCGTTTGATAGCCCCTAAGTAGGTCGATCCACATCTAGAATACATGCGACAATCTCAGGTCTAAGGACAAAGCGTATATATTGTTTAAAGAGAGAACTACTTCTCGTGTTGGGTCAGTCCTAGCACATGTCTCCACATGTGTCCACATTATTAGTTCAACATCTCCATGTCCATGACTTGTGAAATATAGTCATCAACTAATACATGTGCTAGTCTAATATTCATGTGTGTCCTCACATGAACTCCGACTAGGGACAACTTTAGAATAACCATACAAGTAAAGAGTTTCACATACAATTCACATAATTGCAAATCAATTCAAGTAGCCTTTAATGGATATTCAATGAACACAATATACAAATCATGGATACAAATGGAATATCATCATCTCTATGATTGCCCCTAGGGCATACCTCCAACACCAGGCAAGCTGTGGGTGAATCTTAGAGTTACCCATAAGTTGTTGGCGCAACCAGGAGGGAAAAGTTTCCATGTGATGATGGGTAAGCCAAGCATCGGATTTGGTCGGGTTTTTGGAAGCTACCATTTGCCTGTGCTGCTCGATATACGGAGACACAAAGGATGACTGTTGTAGAACAGTGTAGTGTGCCTTGTCGAACAAATCAGTATCATTGCTCAAACTTGATTTCCTTCCAAGGGTGCCCATTCCTCGGAGCCTCCCCTCGTGGCATGAAGTTGGAACCCCAATCGAGTCAATTGAATCAATAAAATCAACACAAAACTCGATCACCTCCTTTGTTCCATATCCCTTGGCGATGCTTCCTTCTGGACGGGCATGATTAAGAACATAGTTTTTTAGGACTGCCATGAACCTCTCGAAAGGCCACATATTGTGCAGGTATACAGGTCCAAGAATACCAATCTCTTTTACTAGGTGAACCAGTAAGTGCATCATAATATTGAAGAAGGATGGTGGAAATAACAACTCAAAACTGACAAGACATTGCACTACATCGTTCTGTAGCTTTGATAGCTTGGATGGATCGATTGCCTTCTGCGAAATCACATTGAGAAACGCGCATAGCTTTACGAGCTGCAACTGAACATTTTCTGGTAGAACACCCCTTAGTGCAACCGGAAGCAACTGGGTCATCAACATGTGGCAGTCATGAGCCTTGAGATTTGTAAACTTCTTTTGTTTGTCCTGCTTACAATGCCTGATATGGTGAGCAGGGAGAAATTGACGATGACCCATATAGACGACCTTCTTACAATGCTTCAAGTACATGCTGTCTGTGTCGTCTAAACAGTGGGTGCATGCCCGATATCCCTTATTTGTCTATCCTGAAAGGTTACTCAATGCAGGCCAATCATTGATGGTTACGAACAACAATGCTCGTAGATTAAAGATCTCTTGTCTATCCTCATCCCACACACGTACACCTTCTTCCTTCCAGAGCTGTAAAAGGTCATCAACCACCAGCCTTAGGTACACGTCAATGTCGTTGCCGGGTTGTTTTGGGCCTTGGATAAGCACTGGCATCATAATGAACTTCCGCTTCATGCACAGCCAAAGAGGAAGGTTGAACATACAAAGGGTCACAGGCCAAGTACTATAGCCACTACTCAACTCACCGAATGGATTGAATCCATCAGTACTTAAACCAAACCTTATGTTCCTTGCTTCACTTTCAAAGTCCGGGAATGTTCTATCAATTGATCTCCACTGTGCCCCATCTATGGGGTGTCTCAGCATCTCATATTCCTTACGGTCTTCTTTGTGCCATCGCATCAACTTAGCATTCGCCTTGTTCCTGAACAAGCGCTTCAAGCGTGGTATTATAGGGAAATACCACATCACCTTCGCGGGAACTCTCTTCTTGGGAGACTGCCCCTCGACAACACCAGGATCATGTCGCCTGATATTATACCGCAGGGCTTCGCAGACGGGACAAGCATCCAATTTCTCATATTCATCACCACGATAGAGGATACAGTCATTAGGGCATGCGTGTATCTTCTGAACATCCAATCCGAGAGGGAAAATAATCTGTTTAGCTTCATATGTTGTGGACGGTAATTCATTATTCTCGGGGAGAATCTTCTTGACAATGTTCAACATTCCTTGAAATGCCTTATCGGACACACCATTTTATGCCTTCCATTGCACAAATTCTAGTGTCGTACCTAGTTTTTTATAGCCCTGCTGGCAACCTGGGTACAACAATTTTTGGTGATCATCTATCATGCGCTGCAACTTTGCTGCTTCCTTCTCAGTTTCGCAATCTCTGTACGCATCTCGTATCACCTGACCAAGGTCATCAGTAGGGCCATTTTCTGCAAACTCATCTTCATCAGCCTCGCCCATTGTAGTACCTGCAAAAGCTTGGCCTGCAACCCAGTCCAGAATGGTGTCATCTTCCTCCTCCTCCTCGCCATCTTCCATTACGACCCATAGTTCACCGTGCTTGGTCCAAACCAAATAGTTAGGCATGAAACCGTATTTAAACAAGTGGCTGTGAATAGTCCCCTAGGAATCCTTTGAATACTCCTTCTTGTTATTGCATTGGAAGCATGGACAACATACGAACCCATTCTCTGGCTTGTTCGCTTTGGCCACTTCAAGAAAATAATGCAAGCCATCAATAAACGCCTTGCTCCGCCTGTCTGCATTATACATCCATTGCCGGTCCATCTACATCGTATTACGCATGAAAATGGATTACACTTGACAATGGATTACGCGTGAAAATCGATTAAAGATCCAAACAACATGGTACAATACAACAACATGAAGATCCAAATACACATATTTAAATTAAAGTCCCAAACAACATGATACAATACAACAAGCCATCCACTGGTTATTATCAAGGAGGACTTTAAGCATCCTTGGACGGTGAAGACGAAGGTTCCGCTGACCCAACCTCATCCTTAGGTTTAATTGTGCCGCCTGAAACAGTAGTACTAAGTGGACGTGAAACACCCGGGACTGAGGGTGGAGCATAACGACCACCAAAAGGAGGTTCCTGACCCGCGGCAACAGCTTCTTCATGACGTTGCTGCAAATAACGAAGCATTGCTTTTTCTAGCACGCTCTTTTTCTTTGGCTTATGCTGAGGGCCAACTATGATTTTCCCCTTGCCTAAATAGGAACCACGATCGCCCCCACGATCGCCACTTCCTCCAGTAGCAGAAGCCATCTATGTACAAAAATTATTACCTTAACACTACATAAATTGTTGAACTTGAAGACCGTGATCATCTCGCGAGCATGTCCTCAACTGGGCGGCACTGCACTTCGTCATGAAAGAGGTTAGATGCTACGGAAAAGGGGACACGGTCACGATGTCCGTATCCACTCTTTCTCGTAGAATCGAACCTCCTTCTTGACATACGTTGCTGCTCGGCGGAGAACATCCTTGGAGAGATGAACACGGTATGCAAGTTCAATAAGTATGGATTTGAAAAACATTATTGAATTTGATAAGTTTAACAAGTAGCAGAAGTCATCTATGTACAAAAATTCTTTCCTTACCACTGCAGAAGTTGTTGAACTTGAAGACCGTGATCATCTCGCGAGCATGTCCTCAACTGGGCGGCACCGCACTTCATCATGAAAGAGGTTAGATGCTATGGAAAAGGGGACACGGTCACGATGTCTGTATCCACTCTTTCTCGTAGAATCGAACCTCCTTCTTGACATACGTTGCTGCTCAGCGGAGAACATCATCGCAGAGATGAACACGGTATGCAAGTTCAACAAGTATGGATTTGAAAAACCATATTGAATTTGATAAGATAAACCGTCTAGACAAGGTAGCATCATTCTTAAACCACTGCAATAATGCATACTATATATATGACACATCAATCTCCCTCACATTCTAGCTCAAAATACCTCTCCATTTTTCTACTTCATCATCACATTCTAGCAAATAATCTTTCCATCTCCAAAGCATAAATCAAAGCATAACACGAGGATGAAGTAGCAAGACTTCACAACACTTGTGTTGGCCGAGTGAAATTCCCACGAAAATGAGGGAAAAAACTTCGGGTAGCACCTCCCTTGCTTCGGCACCACCGGAGAGTAGGTGAAGCTCAGCTCTCTCTGTCAATGTGCTGGACTGGCTCGGGCTGGAGGAGGAAGAAAGTCCTCTGTCTTGGCCGTATTTAATGGGGATGAGTTTTTATCCCGGTTAAAAACTCCAACTGAGACAAAAAGGAACACCTTTTGTCCCGGTTGAAAGTTTAGTCTCGGTTGGAAGCTCCAACCGGGACAAAAGGGATACCCTTTTTTCCCGGTTGGAAGCTCCAACCGGGACTAAACTTTTTATCCCGGTTGGAACCTCCAACCGGGATAAAAGGGTTCACCTTTTATCCCGGTTGGAGACTCCAACCGGGATAAAAGGGTGCCGCCACCGACAGCCCTCCACTAGCCATTGCAACCGGGACTAAAGGGGGGCTTTAGTCCCGGTTGCAATTACCAACCGGGACTAACTCTCCCCTCCATTTTTGCCTACCGTGGCGCACCCCTTTTATCCCGGGCCAACAAAAGGGGGCGCATCGAAAGCCAATTCTCTACTAGTGAAGAGGCAGCTTCGGTGGTTCACCGTCACCGGGCACGAGGTGACGCACCTCCTGTGCCTGGCTACTTCTTGGGGTGCCACCGTCTGGGCTATCTTCTTTGGCGGCCTCGTCATGTTCATGTAGGCATTCTTTTTCTAAAACCTGGTATAGCTTGGATAATGGCTAGCGCCTATGTCTACTGTATATGTGCTTGTAATTTAAGGTCTGGAGAAATAGTTGAATTGTGTGCTTTGGTTGGTTTGCGAAGGAACTTGCCGAGGCACATGATGGGTGCCGTGCTTCCGGCTCACGGCGGCGTCGACGGCCATCTCCGCGGCGGCGTTCGCGTGGCTCCACTACCCGTGGCAGGCGGCATCGGCCGTGGAGCGCCGGCAGCTCGCCGTCCTCGTCGCTGTCGTACGTGGGGCTCGACCTTGCCAACCTGTTCTTCTTCAGCCCCAGGACCCTCAAGGTACGGGGTCACTCCCATGACCACGAACACCGCTTCTAGTTTTGTGGCGTGATGAAGCTGACACCGAAATTTTGAGCCGTCCGTTCCGCTCACCCCTTTTAATCCAACGTCTCGATCAACTTCTTCTTCCAGGTGATGCAGGAGAGGCACAAGGTGGAAAGGAGCCTCAGCGTCGGCGGCCAAATCTTCCTCGACGGCTGGCGGAGCAACGCCAAGGGGCGATGAGCAGCGCTGACCTCGCCGCAGCCACCAGGAGGTTCCGGAAGGCCCACGTCCAGTCGGCGCTGGCCACCGTCGCGTCCTCCGCTGGGCTCGCCGCGCACACGTGCTACCTCACCAGCAAGCTTAAGCTGTAGAGGATGTTAGGCCCATTAGGCCCAGAAGGATGTAGCTTTACATGTGCATGATTTTTAATGTATTGAACTATGAAAGATAAAAGATTTTACCATCTGCAAGTTCATGGATTTGGGGTGATAAACAAAGCCTAAACAGATGAACTGTGGTCAACATTGGAAAACACATATAATTCCATTCTTTGAACTGTGACTGGTACACTACCAAATTGCCATCACAACACCAGTTTTGAACATGACTGCGGTGTTTAATTCGCTTGTGAGCTAGGGTCTATCATCTCGTTCGTGGTGCGCATGCACTAGCAATACATGTACAACATGGAGAAAGCGCACAGGTCGAGAGGTGTATAGATAGTCATCCACATACAGTTAATTCAATTGGCAATCCCCAAGAACAAGTTGAGTGCGCTTTTCCCCTGGTCGACTTCAATTATCCAGTAAGTGGTGTGGTCCAAGACGGAAGCATCGGGGGTTGGAGATGGTGGAGAGAGCTCCCCGTCGGTGACCACCCTGGTCCCGACGTCCACTTCTCCGGAGACGATCGCCCGGCTTATGGTCTCTCATCATCCCTGGTGACCGGCCTCCCTTTGGCTGGTGTTCTTTCTCCCTTCTCTTGGTACTTCTTGGGTAAGATCCCATGGCCTCATTCAAGTTTGTGCAAAGTCATGGCTTTGCCTTCGCCGCCAAGGTGAGAGATCTACTTGGATCCCAAGTGGTCCACCCCCTATCTGTTCAGCATCAAGGTTTTTCTCTGGTGATAGCGTTCAGCAGGAACAATTTCAGATTGACTCCGGCTTCTGTGAGCCATTGCCTCCAAGCGATCCTTGGCGGGCATGCTTCTGGTTTTCATGTTTCTCACCTGGGTCATCAAGTTTACAAGTTTCATGTGTCCTCCAAACATGTTGGCTTTCTTTGTCTGGACCTCAAGGATTTCTCTTGCGATGGTTTTCATGTTGGGTTTTTCTTCAACAATTCCTCCGGTTTAGCGCATGCTTACTCCTTTGCTAAGAAAGATTCTGGACCTGCTTATCGCTGGGAGCTTGTGCGCCCCAGAAAAGGAAAAGCAGTTTCTCTTGTTTTTGATGAGTCAATCTTGAAATCTGATAGTCTTTGGAATGTTGAGTTCAAGAATTCGGCCAATTATGGTAAGATGAATCAAGCTTTCTCTAGTCATCAATCTAATGGAAGCTCCTCTCAAGCAGCTAAGGAATTTCATGCTGATAGTTTGCCTTCTTCGGCACCAAAAGCCTACCATTATTCTGGTTTTTCTCGGTCTTTTGTGGATGCTGTTAAGATGAATTTGGGTAACGTTGCTCCTCTCTCTGGTGCCAATTTGGTTCCCCTCGGATGTCGATCAATTCATCGCAGCTCGGTCTCTCTTGGTGGCGCCACTTTGAACTATGATCGATCCTCTTTTTTGGCTCCTAAGAAAGTCAGACCTTCAGTGTTCCAACGTCTGGTTTTTCCAAATTCAAATCGGTCAAGGTTGCTGGATAATAGGCCGGCCGTAGCCTGTGGGCTGTTAGCTTCTAGGATCCCTAGCTCTGCTGTAGCTGGAAATAGAGATCTCATGTGTTCCCGATGTCTTTCTCCCAACCACCAAAGATCCTCCTGCGTCAGCCGTATCTGTTGCTGGCACTATAAAAAGAAGGGTCACACCCGTAATGACTCCAAACCTTACCACGATCTTCAAAGCTTCATTAAACGTTGTGGCAACTCTTTCGGCTGCGCATTTTCCCCAAGTCTCTCAGCTGGAGATTAGCCCTCTAATTGCCATCTCACCTGGTTCAAGGCCGGCCCATCTTCAGGCCAGCGGCCCACCTCACCTGCCCAACCTCCGCTTCCCTGACTAGCATCGCAACCGTCGCTCCTGCTCTGACCCCTTCGTCTTTGTTGGGTCCCCCCCCTTTGCGACAGCTCTCCCCAACCCCAATGAACCTCGCCACCTGCCACTCTCCACCTCTCCCCACAGCACCCATGGCTTTTCTCAACATAGACCCTCAGCCGATGATGCTAGCTGGGTTCAATAGGGTCATCGTTCAAGGCCGCCAGCAGTTTGCTAGGGTCGTTTTCCCCAGGACGACTCCAAGAAACGAGAATCTGGCTATTGTCACTGTGACAAATCTTCCCCCTGGTGAGATCCTCTTTGGTCCTCTGCGCAATATCATCTTATAGTTCTTGGAACATGATTTGGGTCTAGAGGTTCTAGATATCCAGCGTTGTCCTTTTGGAAGGGGGCAAGCTTATGTTCGGATGGGCCGACCGTCAGACAGAGACGCCTTGATTGCTCAAAGCCCCCATTTTCGCAATGGGTTTGCCTTTTCTTTTGTACAGCACAACAGAGCAGCTAATGCTAGGAGGGTCACTTTTAACAGAGAATGCTGGTTAATGCTCATCGGGTTTCCTCTGGATAGCTGCTCAGTCCGTGAAATTGAAGATGCCATCCGATCTTTCGGCAGGATGATCCTTTGGCAAAAAGATAATGTGCTGGCAAGAATAATCATAAAAGCAAGAGTGACGGAGCTCATTGATATACCGCATTATCTTATCCTATCTGAAGGAGATGATTTTGAAGGAGTCTCGTACACAGTTCAATGTGAAATTTTGCAGCAGAATTTGTTGGGGGGCTTTCTGCAGGATGAGGATATACCCCCAGGTGGGCCAGATGACAACTTTGTGTTTCCAGGCATCCAGCCCCAAGCTCCACCAAATCAGCTCGGTGATTTTCATAACCTGGCCATTCAACAGGATGAGGGTATTCCTGATCTGAATGACAACCCACAGGACAACCAGAACATTCAGGAAGATGATTTCATGGAGGAAATAGGTGAAGAGGAAGAACTAGATGATGAAGTTATGTTGGATATTCTCTTGGAGGAAGCTCAAGCAATTCACCAGGAAGAGGAACAGCAAGTGGAACTGGATCTTCACCTCCACCAGTCTCCACCGCTCCAGGCTTCTCCATCTCCTGACTTGGATGCTCCACTGCTGCCTATGGTGGTCTTCAATGAGGGATTACCTCAAGCTATAGTGTTGGATCCCATTGCACCACCCCCCCCCCCCAACAATTGGGTCATCCTTTGGATTTTCATGCACAGCTTTTGGGGGCTCAACATGGAAACCTGGTCCAGATGGGGGCTCAGGAAGGGAACCAGGCTGCCCAGGAAGTGGTCCTTGGGCTGCCGGCTCCTATTCAGGAGGAAGTGGTTCTCGGTCAGAACGTGGCCCAGGAGGGTCATATGTTTGTTAATCTCAACATAAACATGGTCCTCACTCAAGACCAGCAGGTGAACCTCAATCACCTGCCCAAGAATGTCACGGACAGAATGTCTTCGCTTTTACCAGACTGCCTCTCCATACCCAATGATTTTAATATGGAAAAACGAAGGTCTGGTCAGAACCCCAATATTTTCAGACTTTGGGCCCAACATTTCTCTCCTGTTGGATGTCCTGAGCAGGTGACCCAGATACCCTCTGATTGGGCTGCCTTCTTCATCAACATGCTCATGTCTCCAGAACACTTCGATTGGGCTAACCAGTTTCTGGCCTCCAAGACCTGGGAATTTCTGCTCTCGTGCTCCAACTCAACAGCTATGATGGCCTTCGCTATACCTCTGAAATGTCCAAGCTCTAGCCCCCTCATCTGCTCGCTCTCCTAGGAAGAGGTGGGAACTTCGACCCCTAGATTCAGCAAGACAGCTGGAGCGGAATTGAAGGAAGCAAGGTCACACAAAAGAGCCAGAATCCGATTGGATACAAAAGCCACACCGGAGTGTGAATCTTCGGTCAGAAGGAGTGACCGCATCAAAGCTAAGAACAAAGGTTTTCGCAGATCTTCTTGCCAGGACAATACCTGCTTAGCCTGCAATGCTTGCCCACCTACAATCAACGCTGAAGTCATTCAGAGCTTAGGAACAAAGGTCTGTGCGCTCAACAGAACCAAGGTTTGCCCGGGAAAGTTGTCTTTCAACACTGGATCTTAGAAGCCCATAGGGAGGACGATGGACAGAAGAAGCTCTGAAGCCTCCAGCAAGGGGAAGGAGGTCCTGTCAGAAGTTTCGTCCAACAGCTCCACCGGTGCATAAGGCAACCTGAAGCTGCTGAAATGATTTTGTCTTTTGTTGGTTTCTGGGGTTTTTCTTTGGAACTGCTTGTTTAGTGACTCTATGATGAACTTTGATATGTCATCCCTTGAACCTCTTATGGCCCCTCTTAATTGTGGTCGGTTATGTCCTTTGACAGATGTTGTGCTCTATGTGCTTCAGACTTTTGTTCATCAGTGGTGCCTTTTTTATTCTCCTTTTGCTTTTTGCCTCCTATGCTTCACTATGCTAGGTGTAAAGGCTCAGATGACTCATCCCTTCGTTTAAATGACTGCTAAAAGATCTTGGAATATTCTATCTTGGAATGTGAGGGGTATCAATTCGGTGACTAGATGGAATGCCATCAGAAGCAAAATTACTGAATCTAAGGCTGATATTATTTGCTTACAAGAAACTAAAAGAGACTCTTTCTCTGAAGCCTATCTTAGGAATTTCTGCTGCTCAAATTTCAACCAGTACGATTTTGTTCCGTCAATTGGGAATTCAGCTGGCTTATTGGTCATTTGGAACAATGATAAGCTCAGAGGTGAACCTCTCTTTCAGAATAGATTTGCTCAGTCCATTGAGTTCCATTGCAAACTCTCTGGGGATTCCTGGATTATAACAAACATCTACGCTCCCTGTACCCCAGAAGAAAAATCTGAGTTTTTAAGGTGGTTCAAACGAATTGACATGCCTAATGAGGAACGTTGGCTAGTTGTGGGTGATTTTAATCTTTTGAGAAGGCCAGAAAATAGAAACAAGCCAGGGGGTAATCTTCAAGATATGTTCCTCTTCAACGATGCCATCAGCCGTTTAAGTCTGAACGAAATTCAGTTAAAAGGAGGAAAATACACCTGGACCAACAAACAAGTCAGTCCCCTTCTGGAGAGATTAGACTGGTTTTTTTCTTCCTCATCCTGGATATCCAAATACCCCAATACTAGCGCATCTGTCCTCTCCAGAGATTCATCAGATCATAACCCATGTGTTATTTCAGTCTCAAACCACATACCAGTACCCCAATTGTTCAGGTTTGAAAACTATTGGTTGAATCATGAGCAATTCCCAGCACTTTTGCAAAGGGGATGGAACTATGATCCCCCTTACAGTGACAAGGCTAGGATCATTGGAGCTAAGTTCAAGAACCTAAGAAAGGAGCTAAGATCTTGGAAATCAGATCTGCAAAGTTTAGCTAAAACTATTCAAAACACAAAAGATGTGCTTCTCTTCCTTGATGTCATGGAAGAATTCAGAGATCTATCTCTGGATGAATGGAATTTCAGGGGTGTAATTTCATCACATTTGACCTCTCTTTTACAACAACAGAAGATTTATTGGAAGCAGAGAAGCTCTATCAATTGGGTTAAACTGGGAGATGAAAGTACTCACTTCTTTCATGCAAGAGCCTCTATCAGAAACAAACTCAATCATATTACCTGCCTGCAAGATCAAACTGGTCAGCAAATAAAGGATCACCACGCCAAAGCTACCTTACTGTGGGAAGCCTTCAGAGACAGAATGGGAAGAAGCGATTTCACTCACATGTATTTCGATCTCCAATCTCTTCTAATTCCCTCAGATCACTTAGATCTGTTAGAAGCACCCTTCTCAAGACAAGAAATTGATAGTATTATTAAGGATTTACCTGCCAACAAATCCCCTGGTTCAGATGGTTTTAATGGTGAATTTATAAAGAAATGCTGGCATCTGATAGCTCCTGATTTCTACTCCCTTTGCGATGCTTTTTATGATGGGGAAGTATGTGTAAGGAGTATCAACTCTTCATATATCACTCTCATCCCGAAAAAAGACTGTCCTTTGGAGGTGGGGGACTTCAGACCAATTTCTCTCCTTAACTCATCAATCAAGCTTCTCACAAAAATTCTAGCTGAGAGACTTCAGAAGGTCATCCCAAGGCTGGTTCATAAAAATCAATATGGTTTCATCAGGTCCAGAAGCATCCAGGATTGCCTGGCCTGGGCCTTTGAGTTCTTACACATATGTAAAGCCTCTAGGAAGGATCTGGTCATTCTTAAATTGGATTTTGAAAAGGCCTTTGACAAAATCGAGCATCGGGCAATACTGGAAATCCTAAAGCATAAAGGCTTCGGGAACAGATGGATCAAGTGGAATGAAAGTATTCTTACCTCAGGAACCTCCTCGGTAATTCTGAATGGGGTACCTGGGAAAGTTTTCCATTGCAAAAGGGGAGTCAGGCAAGGTGATCCTCTTTCACCGCTCCTCTTTGTGTTAGCGGCAGACCTCCTGCAGTCCATTCTCAACAAAGCCAAAGAGGAAGGTAGGATTCGACTACCCATTGAAAATGGGGCGGGCACGGATTTTCCAGTCATTCAATATGCAGATGACACCCTGTTAATCATGGAAGCAGATCAGAGTCAACTTCTACACTTAAAATCCATCCTAGACATGTTTGCAGAATCCACTAGCCTGAAGGTCAACTTTGCCAAAACAGTTATGGTCCCCATAAACACGAGTCCAGAAATATTGCAGGACCTTGCTAACTTGCTCAATTGTCAAGCTGGCTCCCTCCCCTTTACCTATCTTGGCTTACCCCTGGGAATGACCAAACCAAAGATTGAGGATTTTCTTCCAGTTATTAAGAAGGTAGAAAGGAAGTTGGGTGGTATTTCTACCATGCTATCTCAAGGAGGAAAGTTACAACTTGTCAATTCAGTCTTAACATCAACGGTAATGTTCCACATGGCTACCTTCAAGCTTCCAAAAGGGGTTATTGCCCAGGTTGATAAATTTAGAAAGCATTGCCTTTGGCGAGGTTTGGACTTGACATCTAGGAAACCATCTAAAGCGGCTTGGCCTTTGGTGTGTCTGCCCAAGAAATAAGGGGGTTTGGGGGTCATCAGCATCCATACTCAAAATGAAGCTCTCCTGCTCAAATTCCTGCATAAATTTTTTTCCAAAGTGGATACTCCCTGGGTACATCTTCTCTGGGAAAGCTATTATCAACATGGTAACCTCCCCGAAGGACGTAGGAAAGGCTCCTTCTGGTGGCGAGACATAGTGAAACTCATTGATTTATACAAGGGGATAGCTTCTGCTAGAGTTTCGGATGGTAGTACAGTTTTGTTCTGGAAGGATACTTGGAACAATCATCTCCTATCTCGTGATCTTCCACAGCTAGCTTCCTTTGCAAAAGATGAAAGAATCACGCTCAAGGAGGTTTTACAAGGCCATTTGCTTAACACAATGCATCTACCTTTGTCAGCAGAGGCACATGGCCAGTTCACACAATTACAAGAAATCTTACATCAGATAGATAATTCACAGCCTCAAGATATTTGGGTATACAGCTGGGGTAATCCTATCTTCTCAGCTTCTAAGACATACAAAACCCTTATTGGAGAAAGAGGAGCTCACCCGATCCACAGTTGGCTATGGAGATCAAAATGTCAAAACAAGCACAAAGTTTTCTTTTGGCTACTTATAAAAGACAGAGTTAATACCAAAGATGTCTTCAGCAGGAGGTCCATGGTTCTGGAATCCACAGCTTGTGAAATGTGCATCCTTCAAAAATGTGAGACAGCAACACATCTCTTCCTGCGATGCAATTTTGCCAAGGCCTGTTGGCGCTCGGTTGGCATCTCTTACCCCTCCACCAGATCAGCCACCTCCATCTTCAATAGTATTCGAAGACAGCTACATTTACCCTTCTCTATGGAAATCATAGTTCTCATGACTTGGAGTATTTGGATAACCAGAAACGATTGGACTTTCAATAATGTGGCTCCGACGATCAGGGACGTCACAAGGAAATTTGTTTCAGAATTTCGTCAGGTAGCTCTTCATAGGGCTAGGACCCTATTGCAGCCCATGATGTTAGACTGGGTAGACGCTTTGTAACTTACTGGTTGATCTCCTCCTCTCCCCCCCTCCTTTCCCTGTTTTAGTCTTTTGCTCTTTTTTTGCTTTGTTGTCGCTTTGTACTTGTTTTATCTTTTTTATATATTCAGTAAGGGTCACCCTCCTGTTTCTTCAAAAAACAATGAAAAGGCGTGCAGAAGGCGCGCTGGTGGACCAGCTTGACTGCAAAGGCGTGCAGATGTGCGTCGAGTGCCAGAAGGGGTGTGACGAGCCATGCAACGGGCTCACCGGCTTGGAGCTCACCGAGTGCCAACAGGGCCGCACCGTCTGCCGTCGCATCTGCCTGCTGGGAAACTGAATGCTTGCTTCGTCGTCCATCCGATGAATTGTTGTGTGCTGCTGCTGCTCTTCTGACCAAAACGTTAGAACACGCAAATCTGCAACGAATCAACTCACGCGGTGCACCCTGCTCAAAACCAGCTAAGCTGGTTTGGGAAATGAGCTAGGCCAATTTCCTCGGGTTTGCCGCAAAGACCTACGAACGCTTGCCTGGGAAGGATCCCATCGGGGCTAGCGCACCTAGGGTTGCTCTGAGAACGGCAGGCCACTCAGAACGCCTCCAAACGCCGTAGAGACGCAAGAAGAACAACAATTAGGGTTTGGAAAAGTAGGGTTTGGAAATAAAGTAAAGGTACTGGTGTTTGGTCGATTGGATTCCCTCAGTCGGCCATGACCCTTCATATTTATAGGGTGGGGAGGTCTCGCCCCGATCAGAAATCGTTTACAAATCAAATCTCGCACAAATCTCCAATCCTTCTTGGATTAAGCCCATAACCGGCTTAGCTGATCTGGGAAACCAGCTTAGCTGATCTAGGAAACCGGCTTAACCTGTATCAGGAACCGGCTTAGCCGGTTTTGCCCAAGAACTCAGCTCCGTGCAAATTTTGGTCGTCAACGCATACTATTAAAAAAAGATGTGGCACGTAAAATTGGCTGTGGTTCTTATTACGTTATATCATAGGAAGTTTCTTTGTGACAAGGCAGACTATTTTTTTGAGGGAACAGCAGGGAAGTCCCCCTTCAGGATTTTTTTTAACTACTAGGGAAGACTCACGCTATTGTCACGTACTCACGTGTCACCTTGCTACTGTTGCATATTACAGGGTTCAGGTAAAGCTTGTTGGCATATTTATTTGACGAAGGATTCAAGAGCGGTTTTTGAGCCCTGGTCATAAGATAGATTTCTCTGTTCTTTGGGTGATTTGTTTTTTTGGGACAAAGGAAGTATAGCTTACATTGCAAACCGAGAATGAGCTCCCACTGTAGAAGTATCTCTTTATGCCAACGAATGGGTGCACGCACCAACTCTGAGTTCCCGTTCCGAACATGTCAAGATGTTAACGAAGGACGTAGGCATATAGAAACATCCAACCTTTTTTTGATTGAAGCTGGTGTTGAACCAATTTACGGTCAACACACACAGTGTGTTAGATTGCACGGGATGTCAAAACCTCCTCGTGGAGCCTCTATTCTGGTACTGGTCAGACCGCTTCGTCAAACCGATTAGACCAGTTTGTATTGGCAGATTAGTTACAGGATCCAATCGGACCCAATCAGTCTGACCATCCACCATCCTAGAAAACCAGTTATTAGTTTAGTAATAAGAAAGAGAATTTACTTTATTACTTGATTTTCAAGTGAAAAAAATAAGAATGAGCCAAGGAAATTTGGTAAAATAAAGTTGCGGACGTTATTACTTTATTATGAGTTATTTCCAATAACTAGTTAACGAGAATACCTAGTACGCCCACAACTGGCGGATCAGGTACTACCCCCATGCTCATGAAGGCCACATCTCCCTCTACCTCGAGCTCGACCGTAGCAGCGCCGTTGATGCAGCCGGCGACGTCAAGTTCAAGTTCAGCTTGCTCGATCAGTCCGGGAACCCCGTGCCCAAGTTCACCCGCGCCACAACCAAGCCGTGCTCCTTCGAAGGCTTGTCGTCGCACCACGGTTTCCGCGACTTCATCAGGTGGAAAGATCTCGAGGAGTCCGGGTGCCTCAAGGACGACGCCTTCACCATCCAGTGCGACGTCGCCTTCACGACGGATCTGGGGGGCTCCACGACCAACGACGCCGCAGCTCCGGCGACCGCCGCCGTGCCGCCGCCGCCGCCGGCGACCAACCCTCACGAGCACCTCATCACCGACATCCTGTGGAAGCACAAGCGATGGGTGGACGTCACCATCGACGTCGGCGGCGAGGCCACGTTCGACGCGCACGGGTGGCTCCTCGCCGCGCGCTCCCCGGTCCTGGAGGCGGAGCTCCTCGCCGCCTCCTCCAAGGAGAAGAAGTCCGCCGCCGGCGCCGCCCACCGCCGCATCGAGATCCAGGGCGTGGATCCCAAGGTGTTCAAAGCGGTGCTCCACTACATGTACACCGACGCGCTGCCGGAGATCGAGAGGAGGAGGAGGACGCCATGGCGATGGCGCAGGGGCTGCTCGCGGCCGCGGACAGGTTCAAGCTCGACAGGCTTAAGCTGGTGTGCGAGGAGACGCTGTCCAGGCGCATCGACGTGAGCACGGCGGCCGGAACCCTGGCGGTGGCGGAGCAGCACGGCTGCGGAGCCCTCAAGGCCGCGTGCCTCGAGTTCATGGCTCGGCCAGGGAACTTGGCGGCGGTCATGGAGACGGAGGGCTACGACAAGGCCAAAGCAGGAATCGCTAGCGTTGTTCTGACGGAGGTTTTCTTGAAGCAGGCGGCTCGCATGATATGATGAGTAGACCATAAATGAACGCCATACTTATTTCTTTTTTAGGGCATCATCGATTAGAAAATTAGTGTATTAGTTTTCTCCGGGCATCAATCGTAATTCGTACGTGTGGTAGCTAGCTAGAGAGAGTTTTTTTTGCTTGGGCAGGTTTTACCATATGATCGATCAATTAGTTTTTAATTTTTACTTGGCTTTGTGCTATGATTTTGTGAGGCAGCAACTACGTTGTCGCATTGTCGCTTGCTGGAACTTGAAGATAAGAAAAATGTTGCTGGTCCTCCAATTCCATGTTCCTTTTGCAAATCCCAATCTAGAAGCTGAATTTCCAACCTGTCCCCATGTCTGGTTAAAACTTGTCTCTCCATAAGATGACATTGGCGTCAGCTCAGAAAACACAGCTTTTTTTGGCATAGAATATAAGTTTCCGAGCTCCAATCACAAATATAATTTGCAGACCACTTGTGCATAAGCTTTTTATAATAGTGTCAGGCACCTATAGCATATGTAAGAACTAAAGCATGCATAAATATATATTGTCATTATGAGTTTACTTACCACTACTCCTACTAGAGAGTATATTATTTGCGCCGGCTCGAAAACCTCATGCGTGTGTGGTTATAGAATCAGCACAACGAAAATCCATGACGGCATGGATAGAGTACCCGTGCTCTCGGAGTATTACGATTTACGAGCCGGCACGGATAGTCGAAATAGGAAATTACAAATAAAAATAGTAAAGAAAAATAAATATTTTTTCCGTGTCATCCCCGAACTACCTTTTATGGTCGTGAGTGCCGCGCGAGGAAACAAATGACCTGGTGTGGCATCGATGACCCTTACAAATTGCCTTCACTGCTCCACGTACTATCATCACAGCCAGCTCTAAACTCTCCGTCACCGTCGGTTTTGGATCCGTCATATAAAGGTCGGTGGTGATGTACCCATCACCAGCGGACCTAGAACCAATGGTGAAAGTCTATTAAAAAACAAAAAAAACATGCTGCACGGCCACTGCACGCTCCGGCTGTGTGCTGCCTCGCCGGATCTGCTCAGCCAAACCTCGCCGGATCTAGCCGCCACCACCCCGCTGAATCCGATAGAGAGAGAGAGGCGTACCAAGGGAGAGAAGGCTGAGGCCACGCCACCATGCCCCCGAGGTTGAGCCCGCCGCTGCAACTGCAGCCCGAGCCCGCCGTCATTGCTGCCGCACCTCGCCCCGCCGCTGCTCCCCACTGCTAGTGAGGGGTGAGTAGAGGGGGAAGGGGAGGGGCAGCAAAGGGGCGGAGGGTGGTACCTAGGGGCCGAGAGTGAGAGAGAGAGAGAGGGTTAGTAGGAGAGGAGGGAGGGAGAAGGCCGGCGGCGGGAGAGCAAGGAGGCAGCGGCAGGAGAGGAAGGGGTTGAGAGGAGGGGCAGCGGTGGGAAAGGAAGTGGAGAGAGAGGAACGATGTGCCGGGGAGGGGGAGCGGATAAGGAGGCGCGCGGGGTGGGTGCGGGGAGAGGGGGTTGGCGGACTCATCAACTAGAATGGATAAAAATGTCGGGTCCGCCTTCCCCTTCACCGTCAGTTTGTTATACAACTGGCGGTGATAGTATTTTTTACTACCGGTTTTGATGCCCTATAGTTCCATTTGCTATAAAATAGCTATATTACTGCTGGTTTACCTAAAACTGGTCGTGATATAACAAGATACGTAGTAGTAGTAGTAGTGCTTGTTTATCTAGGCAACTACTGCTGCGTCCTGACCAGAACTCCAGATGGGTGTTCCTTTGTCTTTAATTTTATCGGAGCCCATGCATGTTACGCATGTTAGTTTTAGCTAGTCCATATAGAAGCCGACAAACACGTATTCGTTGCATTGGAGCAGCTCGATCAATCTGCACGCAATTAATCCGCTCGTGTAATGGCGACCACCACCGCTTTGCTGTCCGCCTCTGTCCGCCGGCTCGCCGCCAGCAGCTTCACCGCCGCCCGCCGGCTCTCAAGCCTCACCGCCTCCAGCATCATCCCGCGAGAGGTGACCGGCAGCCACAAGGTCACCATCGAGGGGTACAAGCAGTCCAGAAGATCATCAAAGGATGGGCGTGGACGTCGAAGACCTTCGAGGCCGCGGGCTACAGGTGGCGGATCTGGTATGGCCCCTACGGCCACGTGGACTCGACGGGCAGCCAGCACATCTCCCTCCACCTCCAGGTCGTCCATGGCGCCTCCAAGACTCACGTAGACCCCGTCGAGTTCAAGTTCAGCTTGCTCGATCAGTCCGAGAACCCGAAGTTCACCCGCGCCACCACGGAGCTCTGCTGCTTCAACGATGGCGCGAAGGGGCGCAACGGGTTCGAAGACTTCATCAAGTGGCAAGATCTGGAGGAGTCGGGGTGCCTCAAGGACGACCGCTTCTCAGTTAGGTGCGACATCACCGCCATGAGAAACTTCAGCAAGAACGAGGGCGCCGCCGCTCCGGCGCCGGCGCACGTCGTCGTGCCACCGTCGGACCTGCACGAGCACCTCACCGACATCCTGTGGAACAAGAAGCAGGGAACGGACGTCACCATCGACGTCGGCGGGGAGGCCACGGTGGACGCGCACGGGTGGCTCCTCGCGGCGCGCTCCCCCGTGTTCCAGGCCGAGCTCCTCGCCTCAAAGAAGGAGAAGCCCGCCGGCGGCGGCGCCTGCCACCGCCGCATCGAGATCCAGGGCGTGGAGCCCGAGGTGTTCAAGGCGGTTCTCCACTACATGTACACCGACGCGCTGCCGCCGGAGACGACGACGGAGGAGCAGCAGGCGGCGATGGCGCCGGCCTTGCTCGCGGCGGCGCACAGGTTCAAGCTGGACCGGCTCAGGCTCATGTGCGAGGAGACGCTGTGCAAGCGCATCGACGTGACCACGCTGGCCGACACCCTGGCGGTGGCGGAGCGCCACGGCTGCCGTGGCCTCAGCCCGGCGTGCTTGGAGTTCATATCTTGCCCGGGGAACCTCAAGGCGGTCGTGGCGACCGAAGGCTTGGAGGAGTTGAGGGCCAAGTGGGGCCCAGCTCTTCTGACGGAGCTCTTCGTGATGAACCAACTGATGGCCACATGAATACCGTTCTTGACTTCTTGTACTAGGTTTCTAGGTTTCTTTTTTACGTATAGTATTAAATATATGTTAGGGTCTATATTAGGGTTACTAATGGTCTATAGCGGTCGTTTAACGGTCTACAAACGATCGTTTAAGGGGTTTTTTTTTTTTTTTGCTGCTGCCTCGGCAATGATTTTGTGCGTTGTTGCTTGTTGAGTTCTTGTCATATGTTCTCTTCTATAGTTCTATGTGTGTTTCGCTTTAAGTGTGCCACTTGTTCATGTGGCCCAAGCCCAATAGTCACTGGCTCACTGCATCACTGCTGAAGCGGCCCACAAACACACACAAGAATAATAACAATAAAAGAAATGAAGAGCTCCAGCAACGAAGCTTAGAGTATGTTCATCCTTCAAGATCACACACTGTAATTGAACGCAAATCTAGCACAAGATCCCATACTTTGCACTACTTCCATAATGACCACCACGTATGTACTGGCACCATGAACCACCGTGAGTGACCAAGGCAGCTAGCTCCCTATATCTTTTGTGGCAAGCTAAAGTAGAAACAGGAGTACCATGGTAGCTAGCTAACCCTACTTGATGTACTGTGACATCCACTTGAACCCTTCGCCATACCCCATCTTGCGGACGACGCTGCACATGAACACCTCCAGAGGGCGGACGTTGGACTCGCCCAGGTTCACGTTGCCCTTGCCAGTGGTGAAATTGCTCAGCCCCATATAGTAGCGGAGCTCCTCCTCTGACGCAGCATAAGGGATGTCGATCTTGTTCCCCAGGATCAGGAATGGAACAGTGGCCAGGGATTCATCCGACAGGAGCGCATCGAGCTCCTTCTTCGACTCAGCAAACCGCTCCTTGTCGTAGGCATCCACGAGGTACACCACTGCATCTACCTGTTCAGATTGAAAGGTTCAGCAAAAAGATGGTCCACCAGCATTCACAGTGACAGAGTATATTAGGAAGTCAGAATTTGATCATGATGAATAATGAAAGTAGCTATACAAAGTATGCAGCAGGAGAAGGAGCATAAGCATAATGCACCAAACCAGAACCCCTAAGGAATCGCCTCATCCTAGGATATTTTTCATCAGTCATGGGATCATTGCACGATTTTGGTAAGATGACAGCATTCCTATCTTTACACCAGTTGTCAAAACATTGCATGCTTCAAGCCAAAGAAGTACTGCTGCATATAAAGTTAGGACCTAATGCATTTATGAAACCATTTCCCAAATCCAACACGCTTTGTCAAAACCATGGACCTTCTAAGGCTGAATGTTAACATTCAAAGCCTGACATATTTGAAGTGGGGGGAAATAGCTTTGTTTTCACGCATGACAATAGGTACTAGCAATTGGCATGTTGTAACATAAAGAATCCGGTAATGGTGTAACCGTGTAAGTCCTCCCTATGAAGATGCATCTTACAATTAAAAATGCATTTCTGTCAGGCACTCCTAATTGTCTCCCATTCCTAAATGTGTCTTCTCCTGTCAGGAATTTACACTTAGTTTGGTTTGCAGGTTTAGTTCATTTACAGTTTCTAATTTGGACATTTCTGGATCCCTATCTATACCTCCTTCTATCATGAAACATTTTAAATCCTCTGCCTCTTTACCTAGAGCAAGAAAAGTTTCCAGATTTTCTACCAAGTTCCAGCAAACTTCAGACACTATTTTAAATGTTTCTCTATATTGGCATACTACTTTATACAGCATTTCTTATATTACAGAAGAATATCCACCAATCCACTAAGCCAACTCCACCACCTCATCGAACACTAGAAAACTAAAAAAGGCGTATAGATGAAAAGAATAGAATAGAATGGAGGCACATCATTCATCTTTGAAAAGAATAGAATGTTAGTTGCAAGAAGGCATATGCTTGGAGACAGAAAAGCAGAGAAAACCAGAAGTCCAGACCAACACAATTTCAACAGATCATGGTGTCTACAGACCATCAAGCAGATTTCCCACCTCCAAAAATTCATATCTACATATATGTAGTGATATATTAGATGGCTACACCAAGGTGGCACAGCATATAGTGGTGGGCAATCGGCTGCCTGCAATCCTATGCCCACTGACCAACTTGCTGAAAATTTGGTAATCAGCAACAGGTGTAGCAAGTGGGAGCAAAAGTAAAGACCAACGTATTCCAATGTCCTCTCTGATAATGACCCCAACTAAAACATCTATGGCTAGAGAAGATGCACAGCTACTAGTACTTGTCAATTTCAGAACGAGCTAAAGAAGTACAAAATGCTGAGATCACCAAAAATCACACCCAGAGGAGAAGAAAACATCATGCAGTAATCGTGAAGAAAAACAAAAACAAAAGAATGAAGACAAGTGGGACCTTGGCATAGTAATCCTTCCACACACGGCGAGCTATCTGATGTCCTCCCAAATCAAATGCCTTGAACTTGATCTTTCCGATACTCAGCTCTTCAGAAGTTGGATATTGCGTAGGCTGATGCTGAACCAATCTCTGCCAGAAGGAACACAGATCCCAAATATAAGCTTCTTTAGCATAAAAGTGTTAAAATATAAACTGCATAGAATTCTTCTTTGCTATCTGCTTGACTTGAGCACATACAGTTCTTCAGCAGGATTCAACCAGTTTTAATAACAAGAACAAACACAAAGTAACAGTTCTAAAGTTGAAGGTTTTTTTTTTAGCAACCTAAAGTTGAAGTTTTGACAAATTGTAGATTCTCCAGATAGGCATGTCAACCAGATCTAAACTGAAACAAACAACCTTTCCCCATAATTTGAACCCTAGAATTCCAGAAAATCGACAAGGAATGTTGTGCCCAAATAACTGAAAGAAGCATAGCATTCTTCCGTGCTACATGCAACTTTTCCTGCTCTAGCAAGCAATCCCATATTCCCGCGCTCAGAGAAAGGGTTAGGCCATACTGAACAAGGCAACAAAGATACCCAACATAAATAAAATCTTTACTTCTTCCAAATTCCCACAAACGAAACTACTGTTTTTAGCCGTTATCCTAATAGGGAAATATCCAGAATGCTACTCGACTGAATCCAGCAAAAGTTGGGGGAAACTGAGATATGATCGAATTGTCCTCATTCCTCAACCTAGTGAAAGGAGACACTTTTGTATCGCCTTCACTTGAATAGTTGAACTACACAAAGGCTACACTTCGAATTGTTGCATGAAAATAACCCAGAACACTCATCCCCTCGATGAACATATATTGGCAGAAAACTAAAGTTCGAGTGGAAACAACAGCCTTGACCATATAGGAACGCGCCAGCATATACAAAAATTTGCGCTTAAGGCTCTGCAATCTTTACTCCAGAAAAAAAATTATCACAAAATTGATAATTCCCCCTGAAACTGCAAGGATGTAAGTAACACGGATCCACCAGACCATCGCAATTCCTCCAAACCTCACCTAAGTCAAAATTAAGGGCATTTCAATTTGAACCAGGACTCAAAATTCCCACAAAACAGCGACCTTTTAGCTCAAAGGAAACGACCCTTTATTCCCCCAGGCAGACATAGCAACCCAACCATCCAGCCCAATCCAAGTATCCAACCATCCCCGCAAGAATTGGCACACAGCAGTAGTTTGAACAAAGGATACAAAGAAGTGATTTTGATCCCGACCTCGTCCTTGAGCATGTGGAGGAGGGTGGTCTTGCCGGCGTTGTCGAGGCCGAGGAAGAGGATCTTGGCCTCCTTCTGCCACAGCCCCAGCGACGCCAGCACCCCGTAGAACCAGTCCACCAGGAACATCTCCGCCCGCCCACTCGATCGCCGGACGCCGTCGGCGCACCCTCCCTCCCCTCTAGGTCGCCGGTGGAGAAGAAGGCGGCGGCGGCGGCAACGAGGAGGAACTCTTCACGGATCTTGGCGAGGAGTCGTGACGTGGCGCCCCAGCCCGCCGCTCCGCCGAAGACATATGAGAGAGGAGGTCCCGGGGATGACAGGTGGGGTCAGCGCATGGTGGGGCCCGGTTGGCAGAGGGTAGGCGGTGGTTCGGTTGGTTTGGAAATGGATACTGCGGGCCGTGCGCACGCGGATTGCCGTTTGATGTACCTGGTGTGTATTTGTACGTATATACGCTCATGTATAACAGTACATTTTCCAGGTACAGCAACAGCAACTGTCAAACACATCTTTTGGCTTTTTTTTATAACCCAAACAAATGCTTGTTTGACGGAAATGAGATGAGACACGGTTCTTCGAACATGGAAACATGAGATTTGTCCTATGTTATTTTTCAAAAAGATAAAGTTTAAAAGTCATGGTATACTTATGAGTTTTCACTCCCAATAAATAATGATAATAATTGTTGGAAGAGAATTTATACCTAAACTTGGATATTTGTGTATTATTCATGATAGATGAACCGGATGAATATTTCACAAAGGGCCATTTTCTCCTTGGGCCATTTCTACAAAGCTAGAATCTCTCTCTCAAACAACCTGGAATCAGCCGGAACAGTTGTGAAACCAAAACCAGGAACATGAAAGCATCGATCCTTGCTTGCTAGTCCAGTTGCTGACTATACCATTATAATTAGGTAGCCCTTGGTCTGATCAGGCCATCAAAACGGTACAAGCTTGAAATCAAATGGAAGGCCGGCTTTTCCCGTGCTTTGCAAACCTGGAGATGCCAAGGGACCACACTGCGTATTATTTTGATTTGCCAGTTGTCATGCATCTCGGAGTTTATACCAGCAACCTACCGATGGTACCTGAGGTAGTAGATTGGTTGGTGGGAAACCGTCGGATCTGGAACTTGAAGGTAAAAGCGAGGACACAAAATATGAATTTATACAGGTTCGGATCATCGTAGTAGTGTAATACCCTACGTCTTGTTTGGGGTGTTGTATATTGCGCCTTGCGCTTGGGTGTTGTTTGGTGTTGAACTTCTTGGTGGTTCTTAGGGTTCTGCTGAGCTAGGTACCCCTGCCCTCCTTTATATACTCCAGGGGGCGGGATAACTAGTCGGTTATAAGGAAAAGTTCTAGTAGGATTATGTGGTATGAGTCCTATAGGATTACAGAGGAATTCTAGTAGGAGTCTGTCTTATTTCTTCCTTGTGGGTACTGGGGATCTATCCCTGACAAGCCTCCGAGCGCTTCATAGTCGAATGCAGCAGTCTTTGAGTACTTTTTATATTCTTGCCGAGTAGTTTTAGTGCTCCTCGAGTAATTTATCTGGCTGAATCTTCAAAATTTCTCAAAACTGCCATGAGGCTATGGTGTACTCAAAGCCTTTAATCGTCTTGATTATGTAATCTTCATGTATGGAGGGCGGTGAAAGTCGCACTCCATTGGAGTAGCCCCCGAGCCTTAGATTGAATCGTAGAATCAGGCTGAGGTCAATAAAATTTTTAATTTTCTTCTTTCAACTTGAAAAATCAACTGTTGGGTGTATCTTATCAGCCCCCGAGCCTTGAAATCATCGAATAATCAATTCAAGGATCTTGAATCTTCACGCAAGTCATCATCCGAGTAGTTTTGCAGCGTCCAGCCCCCGAGCTTATACGCCAGGTGAGCCGTGTAAGCCACGTCGAGTAGTTATTGATGCTTAGCCCCCGAGCTTGGAAGCTAGCTAAGCCAGTGGAGATATTTGAAGTAGTAATTGGCGCTTAACCCCCGAGTTTGGAAACTAAGCGTGCCTTTGGAGGTACACTAAGCGTCCTGGAGCGTCATCGCTGAAGCTTGGCCTGTAAAAGGAGATGTATGCATTATGTAGCATATTTGTAGAATATTGAAAGGTACTGAAATTTATTCAATGCTGAATATAAATGTTTCGTGTCATGCTCTTGTTTCGTTATATTTCTCCCGAGTAGTTAGCTTGTTATGTTTAGGCTTTCAGTCTCTGTTTAGCCATAGCCACTACGTGGCGAGATTTTTTATCTCTTGTACACGTACGGGCACTGCCGTTTGCACAACTGAGATCTTTGTCTCGTGTATGTGTGCTAGTATTTACACATGACAGATGATCCGAGGCTTTCACGAATTAAGGCGTGTTCTGCTCGAGGAGATTAGTGACCTCAGGAGAAGATAAAAATAAGTAGTCGTCGTTGCGATAAAAGAGATTGTGCGTAAGAGTTTGCTGCCCTCCAGCGAGTAGAGCGCATATAGTGCGCATAAGATTTGTGCCTCCTTAGGGTGTAGCCGTTGTGAGCCTCCAGTATTTAGTGCATCAAATTTGTGGTCATTCCCTCCAAAATTCAATATGCCAAGCCCGTGGCAGTGCCTCCACAACTCAGTGTCCTAAACTCGTGGTTGTAGCCTCCGTAATTTGGTATACCATGCCTGTGGCTGTCGGTCAACATGCCCCAGGAATAGTTGGCAAAGTGTAGCTCTGGATGGTAATTACTGTCGAGAGACATACACAAATCAGTAGTCGGCGCATTGGCCAATCATGCTGAAACAAGCCAGAGAAAAAATAATTATTAAAAAAGTGACTTAGCTTGATTCGTAGACGATTTATGCCAAAGCCATGGCGGTCATCGATGAAGCGTGACGGTTTATTGATGAAGCCGACTAGTCGGAGTCGATTCCGACTAGTTGTTGGTCACGTGGAATCCGCCCTCGACTAGTTTTTTAGTCGAGACGAGTAGTCGAAGTAGACCATCCTCGACTAGTTTTCTAGTCGAGACGATTGGTCAAGGTAGTCAATGGTGTGAAGTATGCCCCGACTAGTTTTCCAATCAAGGTGAGTAATCGAAGTAGTCATCGATGAGTCGATGCAGCCAGATGTTGGTATAATAGTGCCCACGTACATCTTTTGCATGTGTCAAGCAAAGGTCTTGGAATCTATTTGGTAGCTTCTTTGTTGTGCCTGTAGCACAATGCTCCAAGATTTTGTTTTTCCAGGAAGTACTCGGATGGCATCCTTGTCTTGATCTTGAGTTGCGTCAGGTCAACAATTTTTCTTTATTGCCTCCGAGACAGACCAGAGACGGCGGCCAATTTTCTTCCAGTGGCGCAGGCCAAGTACAACTTGGTGCCGAAGAGGGCGATTCCAACTAGGCTCCGCCTTGTACTCTGGGACACGAGACGCCCACTGCCCTGATCAATTCCATGGAACGTGTCATCTAGGTGCGATAATTAATTAGCCTTCTTCGACTCCGCTTGGGATTTGATGTGAACAAGATGAGTTGCTGATTTAGTAGACCAAAGAAAGCAAACACGCCGTGCCCGTAATCGATTTTGATGATGCCAACTAGTCGGAGTCGATTCCGACTAGTTGTTGATCAAATGGAACCCACTCTTGACTAGTTTTTTAGTCGAGACGAGTACTCAAAGTAGTCATCGGCGAGTCAATGTGGTCAGATGATCGAAGGTCTTCGCTGGAATCTTTAGTTGTACGTAGCTGTTTTTTACATCTTTCTTGGTACTCTTTCATGTGCATCCTGCAAAGGTCCATTAAATTGCTCTTTCGTCTCCTTTTCCTTTAGCCTCTGAAATTTTTTGATCTGACATACGCATGCATCATCACAGCTTCTTCTTCTTCGTTTCAGGTCGGCCAATTGGATTTGACTTCTAACTTTTGCTTCTAAGTTGCCGCTTGATGATTCCGATTCAATTCTATCCGAACTTGACCTTAGGCTGAAACTCCGACTCTGCTTCAGAACAAAGTGCCTCAATTCACTCATGAGATCAACACCTTGTCGGTCTCCACCAACGCCAACGCAGAATTTTTTTTATGTTCCCGCACCCACATAGGACGTAGCCGACGACCTAGTTGTTCGTCAACTCGGCGATTTGCTTCAAATTGGAACTCAGCGACTTGTTTCTCGTTGAGTAGATTGATTTTGAAGATGAGATCCTTCAAGCTCGCCTGATGATCGGTTAACATCATGAATATGCGATAAAGCAAAGAGTGAAGAAGCAGCAATACGTGTTTTGAGTTATCTTTCTTTTTTCTTCTAAAAAAGCAATAGAAAAGAAGAAAGAATTCCGTAGTGTGTATCAACTTCATCTTCTTGCATTGCATCAACTTCATCTTCTCCACAACCTCATAGACCTTATCACTAGGGAAAGCCGATACAGTTGATCCCTCACCAGATGAGGCTGGTGACAAGTTCCAATTGTACTTTTGTTGACCAATATCTGACTGAGAAATGAGTTGATGAACCCTCATGGGTGGTATTACCAGAAATAGGAATTTTGCCATTATTCGATGATCCAACGCGCTAAGGGAATTCCTGTTCTCAGTATTGACCATTACCCTGGATTCTTTCCTACCCTCAATTGTGCCACCTTCTTGTTACTCGCTGGCCGAGTATCAAAATGGTATAGCCTCCGATGCCTGTAGATTAATGAATGTAGTTTATAACTATAATCTGGGTTATAACTCAGTCTGTTTATTAAACGATTCTCGCCTTCTAGCAGCTTCGGGTAGCCTCCCTTAACCCTGCTGGATTCGAGGGAGTCGTCGAGCCTTCAATTCATTCGGCACTCATTGGTAACTTCCAGGAGCCTCGAATGATTCCGACACCCTCTTCAACGCTTCTGGACGGTTCTCAACTGAAAAGTAAACTCAATTTGTTAATAACCCGCTTTGCAAATTTCTTTTTCAAGTGCAAAAATGATGAAAGGATCAAGGTCCCTTTCTTTAACGATTGTGGCCTTTTTTTAACTAATTTGTTCTATCCGCGTCAATTTTTCTTTTAGCCTCATCTTCATATAGCTGGAAAATCAGTGCAAATAACTCCACCATCAACAGTTCCTTCCTTGGCTAAGAATAATGCTATCCGGAATTGCAATTATATAGTTGTAGATAAGGTAAGGCCCTTCCCCTCTATCCAGTTCAAACCAATGGCATGAAATAGCACTAGCGAAAAGGAAAAGGCTAAGCAGATTTGATAGAGGTATACCTCATCATTTCCACCTCATCAAAGCAAAGAAGAACAAAACCTGGGACGAGGACGGTCGCGAATGCAAATGCTTATGGTTCTAATCAAGTGAAGCCAATGCTAGGAGGTTGAAACTAGAGGTTACAAGGCATGACGCTGGAGAAAGAGAAGCAATCCCCCAAAGGGAAAAGGCTTAGTCACATAGGCAAGTAGGGCTATCCAAGGGAGAAGGAGCAGTAATAGCTTTTAGTAGTAGGCATTCGATGTAGTAAAAAGAATAGGTCTTTTCTTTGAGCAGGCTATTGGCAACGGAAAGAAGCAGATAGCCGGAGTAGAGGTAGCAGGCTAAGGCAAAGAAATGAGCAGTCCCAAAGGAATGAACCGGAATATCCACTTTTCAAAAAGGGAATTAACTGAAGCAGGAAAGAAAACTAGGGTAGTACGGAAATTATAATTAATTCAATTAAACTTCCTCTCAAAAGCAAATCAGATAAATAGTTGTAGGAAAGTAGGCTACGGCAGGTGTTGCTCAAGGGGGTTCTCCTTTCCTATTCTTCTTTGCTTACTTCCTTTCCAAAATACCAACCCTACTTATCCCTTGAAACCCAAGCTACTGAAAAACCTACTTCTTCCTATTACCCTACCCTATCTCAGAAAAGGGCAAACCTAAAAACCCTCCTTTTTTTCTTTTTACAGCTACCTACTTCGGGAATAATACCTACTTTCCAAGCTTGAAACAAATATACCTCCTTTCCGGGTAACTCTAGATTGGAATCGGAATGACAGATATAAGCTTGTAAATTCAATTCAATTAGAAGAAATTGGATATGATCCAGATGACAGTGATGTTGTTTTGACATATTTGGACATTGACAGTCCTTTTTCTTCCTTTTCCTATCCAACCCGAGCTCTACCGGTCGTGGCTTTCTCCTCTGTTCAATTCTTTCCGCCCAAACTAATCCGCACTAGCCCCAAACCCTAGCCCTGTTGTCTGGATTCCCGATCTCTCTCCTACAAGAAAAACCTATCCCACTAACGACTCTCTTTGTCTCATACCTTGCTAATGGTTTACTATTCCAGTTCTATTCTTGAATCGTAGTGAGATTATCTTGCCTCAGAGCACCGAGCAAACAGCTAGCCAGCTTCTCCAACAATTAATGCTCTACAGCTTTGTAATTTCCCTAGCTTACCACAAGATAGAGTTTGAGCCTTATTGGATAATACATATCTTTCGACACCTGAGAATTTAGAGAACCTTTGGTAGAAGGCACTATCTTACCTACTTTGGTTTTGATGTGTGGGGTGCTATTGGCTTTGTTTAGGATAAGTTCATTTTTCTGGCTTATTCTATTTACCACTATTCTTTTACTTTACTTTGAGAAAAAGAGAAATGAGAGTTTCGCCACTTTTGTCTATGCTACTGGTACCTGGTTGGAAAACGATTCGAGAAGTGAGAACTAGTGACGAAGGGCGCTGCTGTGCTTATTTTCATGCCAACAGCCTTCTATCTATCTGGATAGACTTTGAACAAAGGGCAACGTAGAACTTGAAATTCTTTATTCAAAGGCTTGACTTTGATACAAGTAGCATGGTAGGAAATATACTTGGTCTCTTTAGGGTTGTACCTAGTATAGCATTGTTATAGGTACTTTTGATCTGCAGATTGTACTAGTAACTATCCCCCTGAGCTTTGTGTTGATACTCCCACCAATAAGATCATAATCCCAATATCTGAAAAAAAGAGATTCTAACAGTAGAACTAGTCAAGAATTAACTAAGAAAAAAAAGATTTAAGCTGTAGGCAAGAAATCTATTGTCATCTATTCAATGAAAACACATTATTTCTTTCAAATAGAACTATATGACTATCTTCGGTGCTTACTGGCACAAAGCAAGTGGGAAGATCTGTAGTCAACTTATTCTGGCCTAGGTAGGACGAGATATGTTGTAACTTATATAAACTTATTATTTGATTACTTTGCTTAAGACATGCAATCAACAACTTGATTTTAATAGGAAAGACAGAAAGAACACTCCTTGCTTTGATTGGTAGCAGAAGGGAGGGCGCGTTGCCTGCCTTCATTTTTATTGGATATTCGACACTAAATGAAATGCAAATGCATATGAGAGAACTTCAAACTACTTTACTTATTTGCAACAGCAAGCTGAATAATAGAATAAATAAGCAAGGAAGGAATAGGAAGGGAAGAAAGAATAGGGTTGTCGCTGATACACTGTTTGGATTAGATGTCACAATATCGGTTGTAGTATTTCCGCTCTTTCTATAAGCTAAGAGAGATGTCGCATAATCGGTTGTTCATGATCTTATAATTCATGGACCAAAGTCGCAAATCGCTTGTTCTCATTCAAGCATGAGTTCGTTCAAAGTCGGCAACTGGCAACCTACCGAGGGGTACCCAAGGTAGTAGATTGCTTGGTGGGGAATCGTCGGACCTGGAACTTGAAAGTAAAAGCGAGGACACAAGATACGAATTTATACAAGTTCAGGCCACCATAGTAACGTAATATCCTATGTCCTGTTTGAGGTGGTGTATATTGCGCCCTGCGCTTGGGTGTTATTTAGTGTTGAACCTCTTGGTGGTTCTGAGGGTTCTGCCGATCTAGGTACCCTTCCCCTCCTTTATATACTCCAAGGGGTGGGATAACTAGTTGGTTACAAAGAGTCCTAGTAGAATTACGTGGTATGAGTCATAGTAAGATTACAGAGGAATCCTAGGAGTAGGATTCCGTCTTCTTCATTCCTCGCAGGTACTGCGATCTATCCTCAACAATGCATGTATTTATTCAGAATGTGTGAAATTTTGCCATGACATTTAGACAGATACATGCTAGGCGCAATTGTTGATGCAATGCAATCAACAATACCAGAAGGGATTGACCACGTAGCATTAGACATCCATGCATCGGTTCTCATATCTCAGTCGTCGACCATACTGGATTATAGCATCATTTAGTACAACCTAAACAGAGGAAGTTCAGTTCGACAGTTACTGAGCTCGACGATGTCATGGCAACTAAATCCTAAAACCTCCTTCACGTCCACTGATTCAGTGATTCTTAACCATCAGTCGGTTCGGACCTCTGCTTGGTTTCATCCAAGGTTCATCCTGGCCATGGATAGCTCACCTAGGTTCAGGTTCCATCCCATGAACGATGAACCAAGCCACTGGCTATGAGTCCCGGCTCAGTTCAGCCATGAACACATGCACAGCCAGCTATAGATGATGTTAGTCCAACAGTCACTGAGCTCGACGATGACATGGTAAGTTGGCAACTAAATCCTAAAACCTCATTCCCGGAACACTACAAAATAGGCGCTCTGGTAGCAGAGGTACCGGAGCATCTTCACTTCCCTGTGGATCTACCATCCCTTGGAGATGCATGGCTCTTGGAGGTATTGCTTCAGCTATCACCATCCGAGCTAGCGCCATCCTCAGCCTTCATGCTTTCTTCAGCTTGGCATCGCTTCCAGCAACAAAAGTAATGCCAGTTACACTTCTCACATGAAGGCATGAAGCATACAGGGGGAAAAAAAGACATCAAGTTAGTGCATCAACCTCTTGTTCGGGCAATGCAGTGTGCAACCCTTCTCACGGTGTTCGACTTCTCCACATTGCTCACACTGAAGCTGCTCACTCGCACCTGGTTCCTGGCTTGCTTTGGTCGTGTACTTCCTCTTCCCAGCTCCTTGTTTCGGCCGCGGTGCCAGCAACTTGAAACCAGGGTCCACTTTAGGCCACTGCGACTTGTCTGGCATAGGTGGAACCACACCACTATATGCGGCCCTGAATCTCTCTACAGAGTAGTACTCATGGACAAAGGATTCGATGTCAGCATCTGTCTCTGTAGTTATCCAAGCCAGAGCATGGAGGCAGGGCTTCCAGGTTAGTTGCCACTCCCCGCAGCTGCAGGTGTGCTCGTTCAAGTCCACCACGTGCCTCCACAGCATCATGTCCTGAGAGTTGCCGGAAACTTCACCGATCTGCAACCCGCATCTAAAGGCCTTGATGTTTCTCAAACTTGTTGCTTCTGCATTAAGTTGTTGAATAACTGCAGGGAGAATATTGCCCGAGAGCTTGCTCCCAATATTCCTCCTATTGTACCACACCTCCATTGTCATCTGCCTCAACCTATCAACAATGTCAACCACAGGCATGTCCTTTATGTTCGTAGTCCATTCGTAGTAACTTTCAGCTAGAATGTTTTCACGAAAGGGGCGTTCATCTGTGGAAATTGCTAATCCTGGTAGATTTCCTATAGCCTTGTTCAACTGTTCCGTGAACCAAGTCCAGTTATCGTTCGAATCAGAGTCGAAAATGGCCCATGCAACAGGGTACATCCAATTGTGACCATCAAGGGCACAAGCACATGCCAATTTCCCTGAGTACATACCATCCAAGTCCGTGAAATCAAGAGCAATGTCAGGTCTACAGCCATTTTTGAAGCCATCTATGCATGGCTGCAAAGCAAAGAAAAGCTTGTCGAAGTGCACATCAGCTCCACACATCTTGGTGGAAATCTCCACAACTGAGCCTGGAGACCTGGAAAGAAGTGCAGCCCTGAAATTGTACAGTATCTGAAAGCTCTCTTCCCAAGACAGAAAAAGCTTGTTCAAAGCTTTCTGCCTTCCAGCCCATACTGTGGCATAGCCAATCTCTACACTATAGACCTCCTGAAGTTTTTCTTGCAACTCTTTTGCTCCAAGATCTGGATTCTCCCTCAACCAACCAACAACCCTCTCTGCAACCCATTTTTGAGATGCCATTGAGGTAACAAGGTTACTAGTAGACACGCAATTATGCTCTTCAGGCATCATGCTAATCTGCAAAATAACAAACAAAAAACAAATTAGATAAATTACACAAGTTAGGCAAGTTAGCAAGTTAGAGTAGTACCACAACAGCTGGTAGGCCCGGCAATTTGCGAGCCACAATTCTCCAGGGACAGCCTGTTGCCTTGCACTCAGCTCTATACCTAGTCTTATCAGTCTTCACTTTGTGCACCTGAAACCCCTTGTTTATTCCATGCTGTCTCAGTGCCATCCTGAAGTCCTCCATCGTAGGAAAACATTCATTTACCTTGATTCTTGGATTTTCCTTGTCATACACAATGTTGGGCTTAACATCTGCACAATCATCAACTGGAGTTTGTGCAGCAGCAGTGTCAGCATAAAAGATAGGCTCCACCTGAAGTCCCTCACTTTGATTTTTTCTGGCTGCTTCTTCTGTGTCAGCTTCAGCCCTAAGCTCAATATCCACAGACCATCTCATTGTCCACAAAAATATCCTCACCATCCATCAAAGCACAATCCAAATTTCCCTGAGGTGGCACACTAGGACTACGGCTAGCTGCTGCATGTGGCTCCTTTACATTAGTAGCTGCTGCATGCAACTTTGTGTGCAAATTCTTTGCATGGATACCTGCTCCCTGCCACTCCATAGCATGAACACATCCTTCCTGTGGGTATGCCTTCTTCCTGCATGCCAATTTTAAATATTCAATGCTATAGGCAAGTTGAAAACAAAACTGGGAAGTGGGAACACTGTAAATGTGCATTCTAGCGACAAATGTAAAATGCACTCATCTTCTGAGATGTGGGGCTCCAAACTGTGTGCAAACCAAATACATAAGCTGTAAATTTTGAAACTTCTATTGCTCAATACAAACGGTACATCAGACTACAAACAGAAACCCCCTCCAGTACTAGTAATACCATGGGAGCTAGATCATCACTATTTTTCAGACAAGCAGCAACCAGCAAAAGTTATACTAGGAAAATGAGTTGTGGACATGAGAGTTTCAAAATTAATAATGCTGCATAGCATCAAAACCACCGATACCATAAAGATAAGCTCTATACTGCTAACAACAAAAGCCAAATCGAATGATGTCCTGTTTGTTGAGAATAATCTGTTTGCTTAATGCGATAGAATGCTCGTGAGCTGTTCAGGAAAGACAGGTGCTTACTGCAGCTTCTGTGCATAAAAGAACCTCCTCTCGGAATTTATCTCTGCGCCAGGAGTTTTCAGAACTTCGCTTATCTCCACCATCCTCATGGTGTGTTGTGTCATGTCCTCCTAAAATCAAATTTCACAAGTTTAATGCTCTCCACCAATCAAGTAAATCTGGCAGATAATGATGTCAGGAAACTGTAGCCAAAGACATTTATATACAATCAGGGAAAAGCCTATACTCTAAGGTACATTGTTAAGAAAGACCCTTTCATACTTATATCTATATGCACTGACGCTAAAGCAAGCATCAAAACTGATATGTTAATTAGAAATAAGCGGAAGAATCATGTGGTTACACATTCAAGCCCGCTACCAATATCCAGATGGCATTCAAGTTCTCAGGGAAACACATCATTGGCTCACATCAACTGGATGACAATAACCTAAGCAGATAAAATTTAACTCAATCACAAACCAGCACCAACTTTTGGTCACAGGTTACACAATTCCATCTATTTCATACAATGCAGCGACGCTAAATCGACAAGTTGCAAACCAACATCATCGAAATTCATAGTTTCGTACAGCAGCATGTAAAGCGCATTACAAATTACCAGAAGTCAGAAGAAGCATGGCAAGAACAGCGGGAGAGGATTGGAATAGGAAGTGAGGCGAATACCCACATTGGAGTAACCGTCGTTGTTCAGCGACCCCAGCACCCCCTCCGGCGGCGCCACCATCGACGGCGACAGCATCCTCCGCATTCGCCCCCAAAATCATAAATCGCCGCCGCCACCCACTGTGCCCCCCTGTAACCCCGAACCCCAGAGAATTCAGGCTCACCGGAGGATCGTTCTACCGGCGGGGGATCTCACCGGTGATCCGGGAGAGTCGCCGGCGCCCACGGCGGAGGCGAGGGTTTGTTTGTTTCTTTTCTTTTTTTTTTAGGAGATGAGAGACACGAGGTAGTCACGTGCTACCGTATTTTACCTCTATGACGAAACTGCCCCTGCCCCTCCTCCTCCTCCTCTCGCCTCCCGCCGCCGCCGCCGCCCCGCTCCGATCCCTCCTGCCACCCGAGCGCCGCCTCGCGGCGATGTCGGCGGCGACGACGACAACGGCGCCGGTGAGCGGCGAGTATCCGTCCCCGGTGTCCCCGCCCTATCCGGCCGTTTCCAAGGATGTGGAGCTCCGGCGCGCCATGACCGCCTCTGCCCGCTCCGCGGTGTTCGCCTCCGCGGACGTGGTGTTTGAGGACGAGTGGCTCGCCGTCGTCGACAAGCCAGCGGGAGTCTACTGCGACGCCCTCCTCACCGCCCTCCCTCGCTCCGCCGCCTCAGGTGAAAAAAAGAAAAAAAAGTTATCCCTTCTGAGCTCTGAAAATGTTTCGCTTTTAAACATTGGAGAATATCTAGGAGAATTACGAATTACAATGAACAACACATTAGACAAAATTTGCAATTTTGCTTTTTTTTATCACAGGCATGAAACAACCTGAATTCAAACGTTCCTTCTCGTTCTCATATAGCATGATCTTTAATGCACTAGTGTCACAATTCCTACTATCGAGTGTCGTGTACAGAAAGTATGACATGCTATGATGACAGTTAAAAATACAATGTGTAGACTTGAGCCACCTGCACAAGAAGGAAAAAAATGATTTAGAATCCATTCCCAATATTGAATACTTATTCAAGAATCAAGAGCTAGAGTTATGTTCAGTAGATGCAGAAGCAGAAGGGCATATGTTGTGCAAGTGGTACAGACAGATGTATCATTGTTTTTTAAAAAAAAATTATAATGTATCATTGTTTAGAGCCCTTTTTTAGTTTACTTTGCCTCGGTTTCTAATTGCATACAAGCAATATCAATACAAACTAATGACTGTATGATTCTACTGAATATAAGTTATAACAATGGATCATTTGGGGCTATATATTTTTATCGTTTAGAATTTGTGTGTGCAACTCTTCAATTACTCAGGAGGTTTGGAATTGAATACTACTATTTCTCACCTAGTCTCCCAAATTGTACGGAATTAGTTATGGTGAGTTAGTAGTTAGTACCTTTCCTAAGGAGTATAGTTTGTACTTTTGATGCAACTGTTGCCAGGCTGAGGTGAGGAAACAACTTTTTTGATCAATATTTAAGTGGCCCGATGCATATTAATATCGTAATATTGCTTTGCTATACTTATCACCTAAATTTCAATATATCAGACCATATTGAATTATTTATTTGCATTTTTATTGTTTTGCCACGCTGTTTCAATTTCTAACTATAGGCAAATATTTTTGTGACTTGCAGGGGATTCAGCTACAAAACCTAACCTTCACCTTGCCAACAGACTGGATCGTGATACCAGCGGTCTCATGATTATTACCAAATGCAACAAAGTTGCAGGGAAGCTAGTGAAGGCATTCACTGATCATAAAGTCAAGAAAGCATATCTTGCTCTTTGCATAGGTTTCCCACCAACGTGGGAGAAGATTAAGATATGTTCTGGTCATGGGCGGTCGAAACATGGTGCTTGGCGTGTGTATGCTATGCCTGACATTGGTCGGTCACTACCAGGGGGCTCTGTTGTAAGGGACATGAGCACACAATTTGAAGTTTTAGGGGTCAACGGTAAAGGTCAGTTTAGAGAACCCTACAACTTTTTCACCGATGATATTGAGTCAATTACTGTACAAGAAAAGGCACCTGCCCAGACTTGTAATGATGATGTGAAGAACAGTGTAATTTTGGTTAGAGCGTACCCTCAAAGTGGACGGACACATCAGATTCGCCTACACTGCCAGTATCTTGGGTTCCCAATCAGAGGTGATGTGAAGTATGGCGGGGTGATTGAGTGGAATGGATTGGAGTGTGATGGCCATGCATTGCATGCAGAGAGCTTGTCATTTGTACACCCTGTCACAGGATTGCCCGTCACTTTCCAGTCACCTCTTCCTTCATGGGCAAAAGATTTTATCTCAACGATGGAGTAAAGTTCCCTTGATCTTATTGTGATACACAATGCTCCAGTTGACACTGAGTCCACCAAGGCTGTAATTCTGAACTGCCAAAAGCGTTGTGCCTTGGAGCCCCTGTCTGGGAGTAGCATTGGTCAGTGATCACCTTTCTTTGGGGGATGTTTATCAAAATCCTTACTTTATGAACAGGTTATCACAAATACTGAGATGATTGCCGCAGCACGCTTTTTTACTTCAGACTTTAATTTTAGCATTTGTATTTTAGAGACATTATAGGTGTCTTGGCAGCTCGACTGGTGGATGTTCAAAATCTGTACTTTATGGTTAGGATATCACAAATACTGAGATGATTGCTGAAGCGCGGTTTTTGACTTCAGACTTTAATTTTAGCATTTGTATTGTAGAGGTATTATAGGTGTCTTGGCAGCTTGACTGGTGGATGTTCAAAAATCTGCACTTCGTGATTAGGATATCACAAATATTGAGATGATTGTTGTATCACAATTTTGACTTCTTACTGCAATTGTAACATTTGTACCAGAGATATTGAGATGTTTATAATATTGTTTCAACAATGTATGTGGTCATGTTGTACCATGGGATACTCTGTTGTTCAACAAGATGTACAGAAAATTTGTCACAAAAACATCCAGATATTGAAGTTACTCTTCAAAGGCATACCAAAATACAATTTTTCAGTAGCTCAAAAGCAGGTGAAGTCCTGCATTTGAACTAGTTCTTGGTTTGGATGGTCATTTTAGCAAAAATCAATTACATCTGCAGACTAAAAAATCTGTGGTTCCTAATGGAATTTTCAAGAAGTTTAACAAAACTTGCATAATCGTGTGCTCTGTCAACTGAGAACAAAATTGCAAATCATTTGGTAACCAAATTCTGCATCTCATGGTTAATTTGCTTTTTTTTGGAAGAAGCTTCATAAATTTGTTGCTTCCTACTGTAACTACCAAAAAAACTGCAGAAGAAAACATTAAAACGGCGGCTGAAACCCAAATTGTCCTCAGCTCCTCATGTCATCCTTTCTTTGATGCAAACGAACCACGGGGAAATTTACCCCAGTGCACCTGATTATGTCCCTCCTGAAGTTACTAATGTTCTTGAAACATACAATCAGTTCATGGTAGCATGGGTGAAAAATTCAAAAATCATGTCCCTCAGGCTATTGCATCAGAGGGATCCCTTTGCTCTGCTGATCAGCTCCTCACTCTCTCCAGCGGTTGCCGCAGCTGAGGTTGCAGCAGACGAAGAAGAGCGTCATCCCCTCCTCACCCCTCACGGTGGCCTGCAGATCAAGAAGAACCAGAACCATGGTGAGGTCTTGTCAGTCCGAAGTTCCGGCCATGGCCTCTGAAGAAAGCGATGCTTGCTCAGAACTGTGTGTGAATTATGTTCAGTTGCCATGGTCTCTGAAGAAGAAGGAAGGAGGAGGTGACCGACCTGGAAGAAGACGGCCTCGCCGTGGCCGCAGACGGCGCAGCGCACGTCCTTGGTGCGGGGCAGAGTGGGGTCGCCGGCGACGTCCTGGAGCACCTGGGTGAACTCGCCGGCGCTGTGGTGCACCACGTTCCGGTACACGCAGTTGTTGTCCGCAACCTCCTGCACGCAGTTTCAGCAGAGCATTTCAAATTGCCGACCACATCAGAGAATTCAGAAACTCCCATCATCTAAATCCAGTCCAAACTCCGAATTGAATATTTATACATCCTCGTCAATTCAACCGGTGCACACAGCATCAGTCTACTCCTAAATCTAACAACAGCACATTTTGGACTGAATCTGTCTTTTCTTTACCCCGTATCCAATGGACTCCAGGCTTCAGAGTCCCATCTGCATCTTGCTCGAGACTTCAGAGAGGTATTCGAATGAATCGAAGAAGAAGCTGAAGCCGACGATGGATCGACGAGACATTGGATGGGGTGGAGAGGAGGAGAGAAGAAGAGAAGAGGTAAGAACCAACCTGATGGTCGCAGTTCCGGCAGGCGTAGAGGAGCACCTTCTGCTCCCGGTCCTCCTTTGGGTACAGGATGTTGTTGCTGCCAAGAAAGGACACCGAAATGAGCCTCTGCTGTCACTACCGAAACCTCCAATCCCAGCTGAAAAAGGAAACGAGCAAGGCGACACGACATCACCGGGCACGGCGGCGCCGTCGTCAGCGGCTTACCATTCACGGCAAAACTTCATGGTACTCATGGCTGCTGACGGGCTTGACTGATTGCTGCTTGCGAGCAAGAGGGCTTGCTTGACTGCCGCGTTGACTCCTGCCTGGCTATTTCAGATCTTGTTCTTGTTGGTGGACGGAGCTGGCTGGGGTGAGCTGAGCTGAATCGAATTCCTCTTTGCAGGAAAAGGGGATGATGCTTGGGAATGGGTGCTGTTTGGATTGGAGATTTGGTCAGAGGAGGTGAGCCAACACCAAGGAGGCAGAGGCACCACTACTCCACTAGTAGCCATTTAAAAATGGATGAACGGAGGGGAGAATAATAATATTAAAATATCCTTTTCTGCTGCTTCCGTGGCGATGCCGTTGTCTGCCTGTCTGTGGGAACACGAGAGGGAGGAAGAGAGTTTTACGGGGACTCGCAATCTAACGTCCGAGTCTCACAGACCAATGGCCACCGCTCCAGTAACTACTCCCTCCGTCCCGTCCCTTTTTATTTGTTGCTTCCCAAGCGACAGTTATCGAGGGACTGTTTGGGAAGGAGTGTTACCTCATTTGAGGTGTTAACTTTAACACCCTCAAAGGACGGACCGCTTCAGCTTATTCAGCCGGCTTATCAGCCATCAAACAGTATTTTCCTCTCACAACAAATCAGCCGTTTCAGCTTTTCAGCCGGCTTATAAGCTAAAGCGAACAGGCTGGAGGTGTTAAACTTTAACACATTAGGATGTTTGGATGGTCTACTAAACTTTAACATCTTAGGTTAGAAATGATAATTATACCCCAACTCCCTCTCCTTCCTTCTCTCTCTTCTTCTTTCTTCCTTCTCTCTCTCCTACCGCCCGCGGCCAAGCAATTGGCAACGGACCAAACAGCCCCCTCATCTACGAACGGAAATGCAGGCACACGGGCACACGGCAGTCAAATTCAAACCAGAAGCCACAAGGCTCATCTCCAAATTTCGAATTCGCCCAACCAAGCCGGCTTACCCCCATTCCCCACCCTTCCAGAGAGCCCCCGCGCCGCCGGCCGCTGCCTCGCCACCGCTGCCTCGCCACCGCAGGGGATGCCGCCAGCGGTAGCGCCCGACCCGCCGTGCGAAAACCCTAGCGGGCTCGAGCTGGCGGCAGCGGCCCACATGGCGAACCCGGGCCTAGGGCTCGGTCTCGCGCCGCCGGGCGCGGAGCCCTCCGTCGGGGCACCGCTGCCTTCGCGCCGCGCCTGGCAAAGTGGCGCCACCCGCCCGCCTCCTCCCGCTCCCCTGCCGAGGATGCCGACGCGGCAGACGCAGCGGCCGCGGCTAGCAGCTTCGAGCGCCTCCTCGACCAGCTCGTGCAGATCGAGGCCGGCGGCCTCGCCCGCGCCCGCGACAACCCGCCGCCCGCGCGAGGCCGCCGCCCGGGCAGGAGCAGCGCGGACCGGCGGTGGCGGGCACGGCGGCGGCGCGTGACGGGCGGACCGGCGGCAGCGGGCACAGGCGCACAGCGGGAGGGAGGACGCGCTGGCGGTGGTAGGAGAGAGAAAGGAGGAGAGAGGGGGGGTCAACCAGGGAATAAGTGGGGAGGGGAACCACTTTTAACACCTTTGGCACATTTTAACACCCCCTCCATGTGTTTATGAAAAGAGAGGTGTTAAATTTTAACACCACACTTTTAACACACCTGTTTGGGAGCCAAGGTGTTAAAAAGGTGTTAAAAGGGAGGTGTTAAACTTTAACACCCCCCTCCCAAACAAGCCCTAAGAGATGGAGGGAGTATATCACTTTTAGCTGCCCAATCGTCTTTTTCGATCGCTTATCTTGCCGATAGCACTCCTGTTTACATCAACGGATCGGTTGGTACCTAAATTGGTTGATCGTCAAGCGTCAATTAGGTTCAAACTTACTTGCTCGGTGTTGTATCTTGTTGACATACTCCCTCACTCTCTCTACCAAGGATATGTATATTGGTGTTATCCAATACTCCTTCCATTTTCAAATTACATATCGTTTTGGCTTTTTTAAATTTATAGGTATTTGTATGCATCTAGATATACACTATGTTTAGAAAAGTAAAACAACCTACAATTTGGGACGAAGAGAGTAGATTATCTTATATTAATACGTAATTTTGAGATGACTTAACAAACAATCTATAAAATGGGTTTCCTTTTAATTTGTTTCATAATAATTATATTTCCTTAAGTAATGTATAGAAAATAATATGAGTTGCATGATAATCGCAACTCGTATAATGGTAGAGTAGTAGTCTCACAATCCTAAAATTTGGCCTATGAGACGGTAGTTTCTAGAACAACTATGAGGCTCTAGGAACTTTTTTGAATGCTTGATCAATTCATGGAATTTTTTTCTTACAAAAGCAAAAGGCTCAAAGTAAATTTCTTCGTACAACAACTCTCTGGTGCATCTAGCATTTTTAGATTTGATTGTCAAAGCTAACAACGAGTCGGGTCAGGATGTAGCACGTCAGGTAGGATGCAGAAGCGGGACCACTCCATTCAAGAGGTATTCCGTCGAATGCCCATTATTTCTACCAAAAGATTTTGCATATACAAGCTACACCATATACATCTACTCAAAAAACAAAAGTTGAGACACAATAACATGCAATTCAGCCCAAACCAAACACCAGCCCACCTACCAAGCTCCTGGCCTAGTGGGGTGGAGTGCCCCAAATTGTCTACCCCCGGCCCACTACTGCTCAACAAAGAATGGCTTCATAGACTTTACGTGACCGACACGCGTGCTGTCCCAGTGTCCCTCTCCCCACTCCTCCTCCTCGGGTTTCGCGGCGGCGCCCGACGGCTTGCTGGCTTGAGGGCGGAGGGCAACTGGTCGAGGGCGGCGAGCTGGCGCGCCACGCACGCTTGAGCGGCCGGACGGAGGTGCTCGGCGGCGAACATGTCCTGGCGAGTTGGCGACATTGACTCCAACAGCGCCTTCTCCCGTTCTCCATTCTCCAGCAAAACTGGCACGGCGGCAGCGAGACGTTCTGCTGCTGTCCAGGACTGCAGCAACTGAGGTGAGTGATTGTAAGAGCGTTTGTGATTTTGTAAGTTAATTTTGTTAATCGGCTTCCATTTCAAAATTTACCCTTTCAAATTTTGAATACCCATGTTCAAAGTCCTGGGCCCATTTACGGATGTGCAAAAGTACTACCTGAAGATGTGTTTTCAAATGGTTTATTAGAGGACAAAAATTCCCTAATGGTGGGGGGCCACATCATCACCTACTTTGGGACCTATATGTGTCATATTTCAATCAAATGTTCATGGTAGGGGTTGTCTTAAACAAAAGTACTATAAAACCTAACATATGTTAAGTGAATTGTTCCATAACACTTAGGGTGTTGGTGATGCAACAACCATATAAAAAGATATTTTTGTGAATACTCTTTGGACACTTGGGTAGCTTGCTCAGAATCCTACTCCATCCATCCTAAATTGTAAATCATTTTGTCATTTATAAGTTCATAGTTTTTGCTACGCACTTAGATATGCACTATGTCTAGACATATATAGTAGAAGTTACGAATCAGAAATGCTAAAACAACATACAATTTGGAATGGTGGGAGTATATTTGTATGGACACTGTAGCTTGTTGGCAAATGCTTAAGCTTATTTTACAACACGTAACGACCATTAGTAATCCTTCTCCTATACAACGATATCATGTTTTTTATGACTACAATGACGGTGAATGTTTCAGTAAGTTTTTTTTTTTGGGAAAAGAAACGTGACAGACCCCTGTTTGATTCAGAGACCGGCGGGAGGCTTTGCACACCCCGTTATTGCGTCGGATTCGGGAACCTACTTGGGGTCTTGCATTATCCCAGGTGTAACATACGCGCGCGACAGGCAAAGCCGCAATTCAAAGATCGAATCCATCGAAGGACACGTCCACGCGGCACAGCGCCACCATGTCCAAGCAGCGGCGGCCAGACCACCGCCGCTACGCCGGCGTGCGCGAGGCCAAGGGGCTCCCGGTGCTGTGCTGTGCGTCCACGACGGCGGCGCCCTCTTCGGTGAGGAGGCGCTCCTGCAGAGGATCTGCGGGCACTACGAGGCCGCCTTCAAGCTGCTCCCGGTCGCCGAGCACCCCGAGCTCATCGCCTGCCTCGAGTCCGGCGTCGCGCGCTGCCTCGGCCTCCTGGAGCCCCGCTCCAACATCGTCGTCAACGCCGTGATCGACCACCACCGGCGGCGGCGCAAACGACGCAGCCGCCGCAACGTAGTCGCCGTTGACAAGGACGCGGCGGCGGCGGCGGCGTTGGGCGAGGGCGATCCGACGCGGTGGCTTGTCCCGGCGCGACGGTCCCTGAATGCCCTGAAGATCTTCCTCACGCAATACTTCCGCTACCTCTCGCCGCCGCAGGCGCTGGGGTACCTGTACCTCGCCGACGCCGACCTCGTCGTCGCCATGGGGCTCGTCGAGACGGACCTCGCCTGCGGCAGCGGTAGCCGCGGCCACTTCACGTTCCACGCGCCCTGCGACAGGATGCGCAAGGCTCTGCACGCCGCCGCGGAGGCGACCTGGCACCCCGTCCCGGGCGCGGTCTCCTACCTCGCCTACCAGAGCTTCACGCAGCCATGGCAGGCAGGTTCCAGCCCGACCTCGGGAAGCACCCCATCGACGCTGCGTCCCTGCCCGACGTGGCTTACTTCCTGACAGGAGAGAGGCCGGGACGAGGAAGAGTACGGGTACGGGGCCAGGAGGGCCAAGGCCGCCCATCACGGTGTACGGCTTGCGCCGCCGCAAGTACGGCGCCGACCGGATCGTGCTGTCGCCGCCGCTCACGGCTCACCGGCGTCCGGATACCGAGGCAGACAAACGAGGAGGAGGAGGCTTGCTGCGCATACCAAGAAACCTTGAGAAAGATCCTGCTTGATGCCACCTAATAGCAAACAAGGTGCTTGGCTCATGGACACTACTTGTGCCTTTGGTGGTGATGAGATCAATATATCTGGCCGACGGAGGGTTCAACCTTTTGCTGTGGGACATCAAGGTGATGGTGACGGAGGGTTCAACCTTTCGCTGTGAGATGATAGCAGACATCACAATACATGTTAGAAAAATACATCATGAATTTTTATCGTTATTTTTATAAGGTATGATATTTAATAATAAATTAATTTCTACTTCCTCCATTCCAAATTATATGTCGTTTTGACTTTTATAGATTCATAAACTTTGTTATGCACTTAGATATGCCCTATGTCAAGATGCATAATAATATCTATGCATCTAGAAAAGCCAAAACGACCTATAATTTGGGACGGAGGGAATAGAATACAAATTATACAAAAACAATGATAAAAATTCATAATTATTTTTGACATACATGATGATGTCTACTGTCACCCTGCAAAATTTTTCAAATTGAAATTCAACTTGTGTGTGAAAAAAATTATATTAGGAAATAAATTGAACTAAATAGGATAGTTTGGGGGTAAAGTGAATAAAAAATAGTTTATGCAGTTATCAGTTTGGCTATATTTTTCCCATAAACAACAACATTCACGGATTACATTATGTATCCGCTCTAACTTTGCATTAGTCGCTAAGAATAATTGCCCCAAACTAAGCTAAGCAAAGAAGCAATTTTTTTTTGCAACAAAACCTATATCAAGATCGCTACCCATCGAATTCTGCTGGATATCAAACCACTACATTACTCACACGGGACGAACAATGAACCGAAGAATCACACAGAAGCGCACCATCGCATTTGCAAGGTTCAGCAGCGCCATTGCCACCTGAATAAGCGGCTTTTTCAGAGCTCGATCGAAAGGATAAGCCTGAGTCGTCGGGGACACCGGGAACAGGTACTCACCGGTCGCCGGCGCCGTCGATGTTGCTACCGGTGCCGGAGCGAGGCGGCGCAGGCGTGAGGCGCGAGGTGGAGGAGGGGCAGGGGCAGTCTCGTCATTTCTCCCTAAAATTAGAAGAACACCGGGGGCACGTGACTATCTCGTGTTCTTCTCTTGTCTCCTCTCCTCTCCCTTCCTCCTCACCGGCGAGAGGGAAATCAAACCCTAGCGCCCCCGTCGTCTCCGCCGGCGACTCCGCGGGATCTCCGTCGAGGGCCCCCGCGGATAGAGCGATTCCTCCCGCGAGACCTAAGCTCCTTCGATTAGGGATTTCCGCGGGCGAGGCGGGTGGTGGCGGTGGGCGATTTGGGGGGTGGAGGTGGAGGTGGAGGGGAAGGGGATGGGGTCGTCGTCGAAGGTGGTGCGGCCGGAGGACGTGCTGGAGTCGCTGAAGAACGACGGCAGCATCGACGCGCTCCGCATGAAGATCATCGCCCAGCTCAAGGCCAACGTGCGTACACGCCGCCTCCTTCCTCTCCCCAATCCACTCATGTTCCTTTCGAGACCTACTCTTTTGCTCCTTTTTGCTACTATATGCTAGCAATCGTTTGTTGTATGGTGAGGATGCATTATGCGGTTAGGTGATCACTTCCAGCTTAAGGTGGTAAGACCCTGCTTGTGAGATATGCTCGTAGTGTGACTCTGTTGCACTGTGCCGTCGGGGACAGTCTGAATTCATGTGCTGCACTTTCTGTAACTGATGGAATTGTGAAGTTTTTTTGTGACCAAATCATTGATATTGGGTAAGAGTTTAGTTGCTTATTTAACTGCTTGCCCCGTTCCGTGAGGCGACCGTGCGTGTCCGAAAAGACCTTTAAACAGGGGATTGGTTTGCATGAGAATTTGGGTGTTTAGTTGTCCTCTCGTGTCAGTTTCATTCTGATGTTTCAGGAAATGGTTTACATGAGAATTTAAATATTTAGTTGCCCGTGCCGTTTCCTCTTCGGTTTTCATTCTGTTTTCTCTTCCAATCGACATGACGTTTTGAGGATTGGTTTGCATGAGAATTTGGGTGTTTAGTTGTCCTTACATGTTGCTTTGCATGTGTTTGTTTCCTCATCAGTTTCATTCTGTTCTTCCCTCATATCAACATGACGTTTCGGGAAAGTGGTTTGCATGCGTATTTGGGTATTTAGTCGTGATTTGGTGACACTTGGCACGTGTTGTTTCCTTGTCGGTTTCTATTTTCCCCTCCTATTAACATGACGTTTCGAGGATTGGTTCTCATGAGAATTTGGGTATTTAGTTGTCGTTTTGTGTCACTTAGCACGTGCTGTCAATGTTGAATACAGACATTTCTGCAGTAACTTATGTTATACATACCCCTTCCTCACAATCTTGGTGTCACTCTATGTCAGACTCACTTGTCTAATGGAGTAGTGGGAAGTGGAAACTTGGCATTGAACTTTCTAAATTTGATTTCAGGAGGATATGAAGAAAAACACTATGATGATGGTGGAGCAAAGCAAGGTACTGAATACTCCTGGAGCTGAAAAAAAGACCAAGAGGGAGTTGTTTGATGCACTTCGACAAGAACTTGAGTAAGCTCTTGTCTTTTCTGTAGAACTCACTAACATTGGATCACATTGATAACGGATTGTGCTGGTAACAGTACATTTCTCTGTCTGTCTTTGGCCTTAGCTGCAAACTGCTTATACAGGTTATCGATTGTTTTGATGCTCAGTAGCAATATTTTTTTACCCCCCAAAAAATGTATAGGCTTGACTTCATGCACAGGTCTCCATGATATCTTATTTTCCTACCATATTATCTGCTCGCCGCTGCTTGTTTGAAAAGTAGTAAAGATCTAGTTCCCATGATTTTACTTATTCTTTTACTGTTCCCATGTATTGATTGTAATGTGGGAAATCCAAATTTACATGTTCTGCATTTCACACAGTTTGCAGCTCCATTCCCAGCTTCTTCTTGCCTCAGAAGGAATGATTCATCCAAACTATAGTGCAGTGCTGACCTGTTTTATGCAATGCAGGACTCCAGTCCTTGAGAAAGCTTCGAAGGCAGTTTGGGAGCTGATACTTGACAATGGCGGATTAGGGAAAGAGATAACCGAAACAGTTGAGAAAGTCTTCTGCCGACTCAGTGGGATTGACATGATGCCGCCGCCTCCACCGTCAGCAGCTGGTGCTCATCAAGAGAAAGATGACATGGCTATTGATGAGGGTGAGAAGAGCAAGGAGATGGATTCGTTCGAACCATCCTCATCGAGGAAGAGACCCTTCAGCGACGTCAACCGAAAAGGAGCAGGTGCTGTACCAAATGGCAGTGCTACAGACCAGCATGATGAGTCTGATGATAGCGACCAGAAGATGTGATGCTGGTCTGTGCTGTAACTTTTAGTTCGTAGAGGATGAACTAGCTTTTGTGCTTGAATGGTAAGAAGTTGAACCGGATCCTGCATATTGATGTAGTTTACAATCTAGGGTTGTATGTTATACTGGCAAGTTATACTTCCTGTTCATACCAGTAAGTTCTGTAAGCAGCTGCTGTATAATGTTTCAGTTTTCAAGAAAGTGGATGTTCCTGTGTTTCATTCTTCTGAAATCTGAATGTAGAACAAATTGGTTGATTAGTTCCTCCTGAAAGCTTTGTGGTATCTTGAGGTTAATTTTATTTTTATTTTTGTGTTGTTAAATAAATGCTTCATTGTTTTTTCGGGAGGGTTTTCATCTTATGGCGCCTTTAGTCTGAGTTTGGAGATGGTAATGGTCATTTTGCTCATCATATTATTGTTTGGTTTGAGGAATAAGAAGTGTTGATTCTTTCACATCATTCCTCAAAAGCCAATGATTAGTGTAAAAATGAACGAGCAATGAAGTTGTCACACTAAAATTCATGAACAAATGTGATGGATCACTTTTATTTATGATGAAATGACTCCTCAAATTAAACACACCATGCCACCAAAAGAGTTCGTGTCTCCAGTAAAATAAAAAATTGAAGGAAAAAAACTCTATTGTGGTGTTGATCGCTTTTCATCTCCTTGTGTGGACCGCTTGACAGTTGACGCACAAAAAATGCCACAAATGCAATGACTTTCGCAGCAATAAGGAAACACACCAGGTACATACACTTCAGTGTCAGTGTCAAACAAGGAGATTGCAGAGGGGAAAAAACACTAGGCTACTCGTTAGGCAGACAAGAAATTGCTCTACTGGTACAATTCTCAGAGGCTTCTGCCCAGCATTACATCATTGACATCATGAAAATGGTTTGTTGTTCACTATCACTACAACTATCCGATCATGTTAGGGCTCTATCGATGGCATTCATCTCTGCTCACAAATCATGAAGCACCAACTCTTGATATTATATCCCTTCACTCGTGATGGAATGTTAGGTGATCGGGTTCAGCTTCTCATCAGGCATCAATGAAGTGGATGTCGAAGGTGTTCGGATGGATCTGCCACACATTCAGGGATGCATACTCCTCTAGGCACTCCTTCAATTGAGCCTCACTATATCCCTGCATTTCACAAACATTTGAGCACAAGCCAATTTTTGTCAGCAATCAAGCCATTCTGAGATGTGGCATTGGTACCAGTATGTGTATGTAGAAACTGTACCTTTCTGGAGATCAAGTTAAGAGCATGAGCATATCTCACATCCATGCTGCTCGTCCTTGCCGCTTCATCTCTCAGGATAGAATATATGTCAGAAATCGCATCTAGGCCAGACCGCTGACGGTCATCTGAGTATAACGAGTACTTGGACATCTGCATCAGTCGCAGTGCTTCATCAACATCACTCTGAGCCACAGTGTCTGAAAATCTAAGCCTTGCTAAGGCCTGCGATAAACAAGCAACATCATGTTCAGAAGGAGATACCTTGCATGTTAGTGTAACTGGAAAACGAAAGGATAACACAGTTGAAATTTACTTACAATAGAAATGCGGAGTATGCTGAGGAGTGTCCTGATAGTTGTGTAGGAGGTTGGTGCATTTGACTTTGCTTCCTCTTGGCGGATGCTGGAATATGCAGTTGCGATGTATTCCTCGAGCTCTCGAGGAACAGAAGGAATGACTCTTCTCGCAGCAGATATGTAGGCTCTGTGATCAGATCAAGATTGTTAAATTGTAAACTATGAGCAAAGATAGTAAGCCATACTTCTATTCAGTGTCAGCTTATCCGCATTGCTTTCTAACTGTCACTTAAGTGTTGGTACTGCAGCTACGAAATCTTTTTGGGGAAACACAATGACGAAATTAGGACACTAAATGAAATGCAACTTCAGGAATATTGTACTTGCCTAAGAACAGATGGTTCAAGTGGTGTGAAACCCAGCGCTGGCGATTCAAGATTTTGGTGCACATGAACAACATGTCTTGCCATCTCAAGATCACTTTCCATGTCTGCACGATCCAGGATCAACCAAAGGAGGTCGAAACGAGACAGAAGTGCTGGAGGTAGATTTATGTTTTCAGCTGGAGTCCTCCTCATGTCGTACCTTCCCCTGAATAATTAAAAACAATGCAATTATCACGATCAATGTCATTTCCTTTATACCATTTCAAAAAGGGAAATATTCAAATCAAATTTTACCATGCTGGATTTGCAGCAGCCAGAATTGCAGTTCGTGCATTGAGTGAGGTGGTGATGCCAGCCTTGGCAATGCTAACTGTCTGCTGCTCCATCACCTCATGAATCGCTGTCCTGTCTGACTCTTCCATCTTGTCAAACTCATCTATCGCGCAAATACCCATATCTGCCAGCACCTGAAACCCAAGTTTGCAAAATGAGATTAATCATTAGTAGGATTGCATGCCTGTGCTTCGCACCAAATAACTGTTTTTATTGTGCTAAGGTGATAACTCTACAGAAAAATAAAATGGAATGTTTACCAGCAGAACAGGTATGAAACCCCAACTGCTGGCTTGATTTAAAAAAAGAAAGAACTACATATTCTCAACAGCTATAGTCAGGACTGGAGAGCAAAGTTTACATTTGTGAAAGCACAAACAGGTAGACCTGTAGTTCAATAGAAGAGAAAACATTAAAAGATGTCATCATAAGGTCACATCCTTACCAGTGCTCCACCCTCGAGGACAAACTCACTAGTAATTGGATCTTTCTGTACGGCAGCAGTAAGACCAACACCACTGCTCCCACGTCCAGTGGTATACACTCCTCTTGGAGCAACATTTATGATATGCTTCAGAAGTTGACTCTTTGCAACACCAGGATCTCCCATCAAGCATATGTGAAGGTCTCCTCTGATCTGTACATTCACATTACACAATCAATGGTGACATGTGAGCAGTTGGAGAGAGCAAAGGTTGAGTGGGAAATGCATGCCATCCTAATTTGTAGCAGCATGCATACCTTCATGCCATCTGCGAGCTTCCGATGGGGTGCGCCAACAAGCAGCAACAGCAGTGCCTTTTTTACGTCTTCATGGCCAAATATTTCAGGTGCCAGGGACCTTGCCAGCTTACTGTAGATATCACCATCCTCAGCCAATCTGTCAATTTGTTCTTGTTCATCACCTTTAAGTTCATATCTGCAGCAGTTTACAGTCACTAATCAGACAGCTGCTGAAGACAAATGGAATGAATGGCATGAGCCTTAGATGACTCACTCTTCATATTTTTTCTTGAAATGGGTAACAGACATTGCTTCCAAGTAAGTATCAGCAACTAATCCTGCACGCATCGCTCTGAATCCATAGTATGGCATGGGAAGAAAAATGCCTGACATCTCAACCACATCTCCAGGTGCAACCTAATCATGATAACATTTAGTCCTTGGACTAATACAGAATATCTCTAGTGGACCCTTAATGCTCATGAGAGCATTTAGTTACTGAATTTAGTAAACCAAAAGCAGAAATCTGAAAGAAACTTTCTTTCAAAGCTAAGCATACATCAAGAACATAGAGATTATTGTGCTGTGAAACAATGCAAAGTAAACTGTTCAAAGTCAAACAAAAAGTTGAAGTTTGCTTCACCTTTCTAGTCAGCTCTCCTCTTAGATGAACAGTAAGAGAACGAGGGATATGACCCTTTGGTACGTGCTCTGCTAACTCTTGAAGTTTCACCTGCAAGGCAATGTCGCTGTTTTATGGAAGTGGAATCTAAAACATGCCGAAATTTGAGCTGGTCTTTTCATTTTTGACCAGATTTGAAGAAAGGTGAGTACCTCCTGAAATTTCAAAAATTTTGATGCTCGCAGTTGAAGAATTAGATTCCCCTTTGCTCTGTTCAGCTTGCATCTTTGTGATGGGCACTCAAAGAGAGGCATAAAGACTCTAGCAGTCACTTCCTACCAAATTCAAAACAATTGTTTTTGAACATTCATTCAATCATTCTAAATAGAACTTAGAAACAGAGACAAAATGCTAATGTATGCAGCCACAGTACAGATAATAGTACATTCTATCATGTCTCTCAGAATTTATCCCACACTGCTCTAAAATAATTTATTATACAAGGTCAACATATCAAGCCTATAATAAAAAGGAAAGCCTGAAAAAAGATCAAGTACCTGATATATTTCAAAACCACATTCTTCACATGTATAAACAGCAACCTGCATCAAGGGCTTCACATCCGAGCAGCGAGTCACAATTCCAGATATTTTCACAAGTTGCCCGATGTTGGATGCCTTCACTTGCCTAATGGTGAGTGGAGTCACCTTTGAGAATGCCTTGACGTAAACCTCACTACAATGCCAAAACATAATCATTTTAATAAACATCAAACTGATAATTGGATCCACATGACAAATCATTGGAGCGCAGTTCCAGTGAGATACACAGAATTAGGTGGCTCCAAGCATATATATATAACAGCAATAAGAAAATTTAAGCAAGTATAAGATGCAAATATTCATATTTAGCTGACATATTACATCACAGCATACACGAAAGCACAAGTTTGCAAGACATACTTCTAAGATCTGAACCGTTCAGAGGCTAATGGTGCTAGCATGTTATATCAAACCAGATCAAATGCTTTGGTTCACAGCAGAATTTAGAGGGGAAACGTTAGTTCAAATTATGCAGTATAATCAGTAATTTTCTTCATGTTCATGACATGGAATTTGCTCTCCATTCTACATTAACCATAACTGCAGACCCATTTTATTTACCAATTAATCGAAATCTGGAGCTCCAAGGCAAATTTAGGACCAGTCTACTTACAAGAACCGTTTGATCTCAGGTGGCATCCTCTGAAGTGGATCAGTGCCGTCAGCACCACCGTCAGCCCCCTCATCCACACGCTGCGTCATCAGGATGTCCCGGTCCTCGTCGACGGTGTACGCCTCCGTGGGCTCCGGCATGAGCTCATCCATGGCCTCCGCGAAGATGCTGATGTAGCGCCGTGTGTTCTCAGTGACCCGCTGCAAGAACTCCTCATCCACATCCTTGTACTGCACAACAACAACAAAAAAACATTTCGCACCAAAAATCACATCTTGCATCCACAAATTTCATAGAAGGAAAAAAAAGAGGAATAGGGTGTTGTTAAGGGGAGGAATTGGTACGTGGAACAGGTCGTCCAGCTCGATCTGGACCGCCCGTATCTTCCGGTTGGCGACATCTTGCTGCAACCAGAGTGACAAATCAGCGTGAAATTACGAAACCAAACCGGATCTTGAAGGGGCGACCCCTAGAACACGGGGAAGAGATCATAATTACCAGGATGTTCAGGTACTTGGGCTCGCCGCGCGGGTCGGCGAAGTTGGACAGGAAGTCCTTGGCGAGCGCTGCAGACACAAATCAAACACCAAGAACCAACGCGCCGTCACAGAATGTTCTGGAACCTTCCAGGAGCAAAAGAAGAAATGGTTCGAGGAGCATATGCAGGCTGTTGCCGAAGCAACACGTACCTCTGTCGGCGGCGAAGTCGGGGTTCTTCATCCCGGCGGCGGTGATGGGGACGGCGGCGGCGGCGAGGAGGGGGGGAGGGAGGCAGAGAAGGGCGGGACGCGGGACGGAGGCGGCGAAGGGTTTGGGTGAATGGCGGGAAGAGGGGCATAAGAGGAGGCGTTTTGGCGGGAAAGGAGCGGGCGGCGTGGCGGGAAATGTAAGTGGGCCCAGAACCTCGAGTGGGCTGAGATTTTGTTGGCCTAGAAGCTCGAGTGGGCTGGGATCATGTGGGCTTGAATTGGGCTGTTCTGGTTGGGTGTGTGTCTTCGGGCTTTTGTTTTTCTTTCTCTGGTATGATTGTTCATTTGTCTGTCCAAATAATGATCTCTTTACTCTGGAAAATAATTCGCCCAGCTCAAAAAATGACAATTGCGCATTTTATTATGACATTCATGCATACGTTCAGTATTCATAATTCTATATATGTAAAGCTGTTCGATAGACTAAACATTAAAATGCTATGAGCCATCACACAAAAAAAATAACAGCTTTTTTTTACAATTTACCAGCAGAAGTGCTCGTGCGTTGCTACGGGTCTTTACCCTCTCTAAAATAATTATCTGCTTATTCCCAATTCATGTTTCATGGTACTATATCACTTTTCTTCTTCTCCTTCCCGAAATTCTGCACAAGGAAAATTAAAGAAATAGATAAGCTATCATAAGAAGAAAAGTTCATGGATTTCATACAAGGTGGTATCACAAGAATATGGAGGTTCTCGATGTAACTGGATGCTGTGATACGTCACCTTTTTTAATTCCTAAGTCATATTTCCCTAAAATCTTCGCACTAAAAAAATGTAATTTTGGTGTGCATAATTGAAATCGCAATTAATTTATTATCACAATGTATGTTGATCCAATCATCCAGCAATTTTAGTATTAGAGTGCTCCATGAAATTTGTATTTGATCCATACAGATCCTCGGCTCGTTCTCCGACTGTACAATCACTAAGTTAAAATTTAAATTAGCAATTCTGATTAAATTAAGGAGGTTCAGCCAGCAAGACTGTAGAGCAGGCCTTGAGGCTATCTAGGTTGTTTTGCCATTATTTGATTTATAATGTACGACAACATCAGGTTTAAACATACATTAAAGCTTATGGTATATAGATTCAGTATGCACGCAACTCCAATTTCAGCTTTCATGCATTAGCATGTTATTACAGACGTATTGCCCACTAAACTTTCAATCTATAAAAAAGCAAGGCTAAAAAAATGCTTACCCTTGATTAGAATTTGCTGGACCACTTCTAAATTTAAAACTTTCACTGCATGCAAATTTATATAGCAATTACTGAACCAGCTTGACCATACTCCGAGCCGCATAGTACCAACGAGCACTCCAGGCAGCACCACTGCATCAGTAATGTTAGGTGGATGCCAGGCACCGGTGATGGCCTGCAGTCAGTGTTGGCAGCAAGCAGCAGGTGGAGATGCCGCACTTTGCGTCTGTGCTAGGTAGAATGCTACGACAACAGTTTATGCTTTGCTGTTGCGCGGATTATATGTGAGATCACAGCGGACCGTTTCCGAGAAGGCCGGCGCTAGATTAGGGCGGCGCGCATGGGTGCAACAGTGGGCGATAGCATCTGTGCATGGCGAGATCGGAGCTCCGTGTCATGCCACCGGTGTGGCACGATGGGGAGCTTGGGAAACAGAGATGGATTGGAACTGCTAGGCTATTTGACTAGGCGCAGCAAGAAGTTCATGCTCCTATTAGGATGGTGGGTTGATTACGAAAAATACGAGATTTTTTTTTTACATATCGTCAACGAACTACGGCAGTTTAACTCCTAGAACTGCGGGTTGATTAAAAAAAGTTGAGGGACTTTTTTGCAAAATAACTACAACGGTTGGAAGAAACAACCGCACTTTAATATGAGAAATAACTTGCGCTTACAATATTTTCTCATGGCTGCCATTCATGTATGTCTAAGAAGCATAAAGTGTTCTAGAACTACAAATAGTGGGAAGTAATAACAAGAAACAAAGTTCATTAACCTATTTCAAATTATCAAAAAGTATAGACTCCACAACTACACACTTTTATTTTATTTTCCCTGATGAGTATATATTTCGAAAATTGTGACTTCTGAAAGAAGTGATAAATATCACGAAGCAAGGGTGTTCAATTCCTATGAATAATTAATTAGCCGCAAAATTGTTAATCGCAATCATTCAGACTTGGATTAGATTGTCAAAGACGGGACAGTGAGGCAAAGAGTCTCTTCGCAACTGGGATAGTCGTTTCAAGGTCCAAACCTATCTGCAGCCGGCGGCTATATATCTTTGCGAACATAGATGATCCATTACTACTGTAGAGTCCTTGTTGTTCCAAAAAAAAATACTGTAGAGTCCTTGTAAATTTTCCACAACTTATCCTCCCAAAAAGTTAAAATATCCTACTCTTTTTCACAGCCCTGGCTTTGTCAACTTCATTTCTTGGGTTATCCATCCGGGAATCGAATAAAATCATGGGAGTTTGGTTGGTGGGTTTTGTCAACACAAAAAAGGAGAGAAAAGGGACGGATGAAACTAGGGATGCCACACATAGATGCATGCACTTGGAAGGACACTGTCACAATCAAACACCGAATTTTCCCAAGTCCCAACTCTAGAGCACATGGTTTTGAAATCTTGATGGCACAATGGGCTATTTATCGCCACTATATCGGTGGTTAATGAGAGATAAGTCTGGTTTCATGACAATCATTCCAGGTTGAAATCGGTTGGTATCCGGTCGGCAATCGATCGAATATAAACTAGTCATTCAAACTCAGCACATCAAACAATGTTGTGCCTGTCACCGGCACGAAACAGATACCGGCCGGGATGGCTCAAGATTTTCGTGATCATCTGGAATTTGGAACCTTCGTTAGTGCTTCTAAAACTGGGACCTTTTCTCGAGTTGGACCTAACCTTAAAACGTGGTCGGAAAGAAGGAAAAGATTGGGCAAATCAGAGCACAGCAACATGCCAAAGTGGCCACTGGATTCAAGCACGTTTATGGTGCTCTTTTGAGGGACAGCCCATGGCCCACTTGGCTTTTTAAGTTTCTTTTTATTGTAGCTGCTTTGATCTTCTCCTGTTTGTCTGATCCTCTGTCCTCTCTCTAACTAGGAGAACCACTGAACCAGCCATGCCTTTTGGGTAGGACATTATTCTTTCAGTGATCTACTATTAGGTTGCCACAAGTTTGTTGATAGCCTAAATAAAAGGATTAGCTCATCTTTCAGGACTAAAAAGATTGATCCATGATCATGTTTTTGTTATCGTGTACATGTACGTGCTTCCTGCGTTTTGTTCATGGAGACTGTGATGATATGAATTTCCTTGTTGATCTCTTGTCATTTAAAACCTGGTGTTAGGTTTTCCACTTGTCTGGCGACCAGAAGAAACCCACTTTGGAAGAAAGATCGTGGAGGGCTTGGTGCCTAAGTGGCTGCTTAACAAAGCTCCTTTTGCACCATGGAAAGAGAGAGCCATACATGAACTTTTTTTACTTTAGAGAGCTGGGTGTACTATAAGAAAATTAAGTCAAAAAACTTGTACTAGCAAAGGAGCAAGATGTTGCACTCACTGCTTGCCCAGAAATTTCCGATTTCACAATGTGTTGTCAAACATTTTGATAATTAGTTTTGGATAAACATCTTGACTGGAAGTGTTAGTATGTGCTTATTATGGGCCCGTTCGCCAAGAACAAATTATGGACCCATGCATGCAGAAATAGAAAAAAATGTGTGCTCTAAAGGAGGATTATTAAACTATGTACTCCCATTGTTTTTTAATTGAGGATGAGAAAAGAATGGCAGCTAATTGTTTTGAACTTTTGATTCCAAGAGAATCGGGTAGTGAACTTGGGTACTCCTCCTTACATGTAATATATTTTGGTTTCTGCTTTACCTTTATTTGTTTTAGATACTCCTCTTCCTCCTTGTTCTTATCCTTTCAAATACGGAATTGGTTGGGTTGACTAATATAGCTACCACACGAAAAATTCAGAATTGAAGCAGCTAATAGATTTAGAATGACGAATGCATAAGGGATCCAGAGAACCTGCAGCTAGCCGATGAATTGACTTGACGTGCATACCTGTCTAATTCCTATCGAAATTTAATTTGATCTCCTTGTATTCTTTCTTGGAAAAAAATGCTTGTTCATATGAGCATTACACCAACTGTAAAATTTGCATTTTCAACTGAAGAGCAGTATAGTATTCCGGAAATAAGCTAGTCTTTTATACCACACCATGAAGTCACTTTACAGTAGACTACTATATTTCTTGCTACATGTTAAGGATGGTGAACACGTGCAACAGGGGTGAAGCTAATGCTTGCTGTCGGTGTCAGCTGACACCGAAAGATGTTTGAAAATTTAGTGGAAAATACTGTTCAAACGCTGTTTTACAACGCTAATATGACACCGGTAGAAAACGATGCTGACACCGGCGAACGACGAGGCTGGCTTCGCCTCTGATATGCAATCCACGAAACAACTTGGTAGGAATCACTTTTCTGATGACACTAGCATACACTTGTAGTGAATTTTTTTCAAGTACTAGGTAGCACCCAGCATAATTTCTCGTGATAATATGGCATATTTGTATAAAAAATAAAGAACTTTGAAAATAACTATAGATTAGTGTAGATGGTTCTTAGTCTTCCGATAGAGCACCGAAACCTTGCTTGGTTTTGTACCATGGATAAGCAAAGTCACTAGTTAAAATTTTTGCATATGCTGTTGTCAAAGTAATTATTTTGTGCATTACGAAGATATGTTTTACAACATAACTAGATATTAAATAATTATGTTATGAAATCCATTGAAAGACGTGATAAAAAAAGGAGTGAATATATATTATTGCAAAGTAAACATCAGAATCAAAAACGGGATTTTTGATATTGGATAAACATCTTTTGAAAGTGTTTAGTGTATGCATACTATGTGCCCTTGTATGCAACAATTGAAAATTTGTGCTATAATGTACACTTAGACAATGCACTGCTTCTGAATATATTGATCGAGGAAAAGAAAATAACAGCAGCTGATTGTTTTTAGCTTTAGATTTCGAGAGAGTTTGATTCTTGTAGTCAACAAGAATGCTCCTTGCGAAGTTTTAATGTGTAGTTTCTTTTGGTTTTTCACTCTACCTTTATTTGTTCTAGACACGTATGTATATAAATTCTTTCATCTTGTCACATCCTTTCTAATACTAGTGGACATGCACGTGTTTCAAAAACACTAATAAACAAGATGTTTATATTCATAGAAAGTCGAGTAATCAATAAAGCTATTTATTATATAAAAGACATGCAAAAGAATTTAACTTTTAATTTGTATAAAAAATATCTGTACATGTCGACTGGAATAATTTATTGATACATTAACAATCCATCATTATGAACTAACGGACTCATATAAGCACTGGCCATATGCATCTTCAGCTTTTAATCATGAAAGACGTGAGCCGTAGAACATGTACTCGTACAAATATTTCACTGCAGGATATTGGCTGTACTCGTACAATTTGTAATCTACTCAGATCGAGCGGCAAAGACAAATTTAATGATGTCATGTAACTCAAAGTCTGTGTGTATACTATTTCTAACATCTGCAAAATGATAAAACTGTAAGTGTTGATGCACAAGCAATCTTTGGACCAAATTATCAATGTTATTAAATCATCTTCAAATGTTGATAGCAAGGATATCCTCCAGTTTAACTAAAAGTGATAGAAGTGTGATTGCAAGCTTTGGATTAATTTGGTCGTAAAGCTCAAAAAAGGCTTATTGTGGTTGACTGATATGGCTGCCATACAGGGGTTTAAATTTAAAGTGGCTAGTAAGTTTAGAAAGAACAGCATATATTGAATGCTGAAGAGATTGGACTCTGGAAATTGGTTTGATGTAACTATCTAATCTCCACTACAATTTGATCTCCAATCCAAAATTATTCTCAGAAAAATGGACTTTCACGAGTAACAGTAAAAATGCAGGTTTTGCAATATTTTTATTCTAGGGGCGGATAAATATGTGTGTGACTCTGTCTTTAAGTAGACCAATTATCATGCATCAAATGATGTACTCTAATCTAATTTTTTAAGTAACACCGAGAACACACTCTACAATAGAGTTGGTGCCATACATGTTTCATTGAGGATGGTAAAACGCACATACAATCCACTACATAATTTGGTGGAGTACTTACAATCTGAAAGACATTGGCTAGATAGTGATTTTTTTTTTCCAAGCTGCTATCTGCAAGTAGCACCCAGCATCATCTCTCACGACAATGCGGCATATTCCGATAGAGTAAAAGATGAGCAGCAACTAAAATAACTATTTGTGTAGTGGGTTCTTACTCCATCGACAGTGATGCATATTCCCTTCTTGAGGTCTTGGTTTTGTGGCATGAATAAGCAAACTTGCTAGTTAAATCATTTTTAAGATATATCATTAGGGGTAAAAATTTCATTTCATCCGATAATCTCCAAACTCGTGCATCATGCATTAAATACTATTGCTAGCCTATGAAACAATAGATCTCAAAGATAACATGGCACTCTTGCTTGGAAACGACGAACTGAAACTCCCTACTCCCTATTGGGATTGGCCTAAGTGATCTTAAAGAGCCCACTGCAGAGAAATTGACTTGATGTGCCGGTTTAATTCCTATTGAAATTGAATTTGATCTCCTTGTATTCTTTCCTGGAAAAATCCATGTTCAAATGAGTATTTACACGAGCCATAATAGAATGTACGAATTACATTTTGAGTTGAAGGGCCTACATATATGTATGACTTTGGATTGGGTAGACCAATTCTCATGCATTAAAAGTATTTTTGAAATAACCTAGTCTAAAGTAAACCACACCCTGATGTCACTGCACAATAGATTATATTTCGTGCTACGTGTTGAGCATGGTGAAACACATGCGATCCGCTAGACAACTTGGTAGGAGTCACTTTCTGATGGGCACTGGCATGCACTTTTACTGAATTGTTTTCAAGCTGCTACAAGGGAGCCTCCAGCATCATCTCTATGACAGCATGGCATATTCCTATATGAAGTGGGGAAGATAAATGACCTCGATAATAGCTACTGATTAATGTAGTGGGTTCTTAGTCCCCAGCACAACACTAAAACCTTGCTTCATTTGTTGCCGCAAGCAAAATCATTAGTTAAAATTTTGGTTTGTTGTCACCCAAATCATCAAAAGTGTGCCTTATCAGCATATGTTTTACTACCTAACTAGATATTAGTAATTATGCTACAAAATCCATTGAAAGATGTGACACCAAAAGAGCGAAGACGTATTGCTGCAAAGTAGCATATTAAAGATCCCTTTTTAAGGTTTGATGTTGGATAAACATCTTGAGCTGAAGTGTGTATCCACATATTATATGGGCCCATGCATGCAATGGAAAAAAGGTAAGATATAAAGCAGGCTTAGACGGTGTACTCTCGTATGTTGGTTTTGATTTTTGGAGTAAGAATAGCATCAGATTGTGTTTGAGCTTTTTTGTGATATGTTGAGAAATCTGGCACGCGCGCACACTTACACACAAACTGTTTTGGTTGTTTGGTTGGAAAAGTTTTATTTTGCTTGGAAAAAGCGAGCCAGTTGGGGTTGACCGATATCGATATGGCTACCATACAATGGTTCAAAAATAAAGTGGCTAGTATATTTAGGAAGAATACAATGATTGTTAAAGATCTTGAACGTAGAAATTCGTTTGATTTGCATGTCAATTTCCATGGTGTGACTATAAATTATTTCCCAGATAAATGAATGTTCATGAGCACTGACAGAAACAAAACAAAATGCACGGTTTGCATTTCAATTTGTGGGTAATGAATATGTGTGACTCTTCGGCTTTTAAGCAGACCAATCCTCGTATGCATCAAATGCGTTGTAGTCTAAAATATATAGTCACAACTTGTGAACTTGAAATATATAAAGTAACAACAAAAGAAGTTAATTACTTTGCAATGTAATAGGCTGCACTTGCATTGGTGCTTCATTGAGGATGGTGAAACTCACAAACCATCCACTAACCACAACCTGAACGGCATTGGCTATGTGTTATTTCAAGTTGTTTTACCTGCAGCAGGTAAGCCCCTAGCATGCATTATCTCTCGCAACAATATAATGCCGCATGCTTGGATAGAGCAAAAAGATGAGCAACACACAAAATAACTGTTCATGTAGTGGGTTCTTACTCCTTGGACAGTGACCCTATTTCACTCTTAAGCTCTAGGTTTACTTCGTGGAATGACTAAGCAAAATCACTAGTAAGTTTTTTTTAATATATCATCTTACAAGTCACAATATGCATCAGCATATTTTTACTGCCCAACTAAATGTTTATATGGCACAAAATCTATTGAAAGATGTGACCCCGAAAGGAGAAAAATATAAGTTAACATCAAAAATCCCTTTTTAGGTCTTAATGCTCCATTCTGGTGCGGACCAATCAATCTGCCGAAGCATGAGGTATACTTTGCAGACAACCCCACGAAATAAATGCAATTTGCGGAATATGGCTGAGAATATTTTATCTAACAGAATCATGTGGACGGCTGCATGCACATGCATGCAGATGCCCACCGACCATGAATACGTATTAATTATTACTAATGTGCAAGTATACAACTTTTACTAGGCGGTATAGATGATCGATATGGTTCGTATCAAGCCGTGTTATATTTTATAAAATTAATATTTAGTGTCAACCTTTAATCCTCCAGCAATCCAAAACTTTGATTATCTTAACTACTCATTATTTTACGATGTCAATTTCTGGTATTAAACTTTGATTAAAAGTGCACATGAAATGCATACTAGCTAGAAAAAGTCTTTTGGATGATCTTTCTCAAGAAATTCCACTCTAGTATAAAAAAAATCACTGAATGAAAAATTGGAAGCCTGTTCTACACAAGAAATGCACAAAATGTGCATTCTCAGGAGCAATCATGGAGGCATCACATTCAATTGAAGGTGGAGCCCACGACGTTAGGCCAAAACATATAAGAACCTGGACAATAATAATTGAGGTGGCCATGTTTGTCTCCTTTTTACTAGTCCATTTTATCTCCAAGAAAAATGAAGAGGAAATTCCAGCTCACATGTTTGTTTGTGGTCTAGTATGCTTTGGACTCATCCTCCAACATATAATTTTCCAAATGATCATGAATTTAATGGATAATTTTATTTGATATGAATAAATAAATCTGGGATAGGCACTTGTTTCTTCTAATGTGGGCTTTGGTAGAAAATTTCTTCTAGGTTGGTTGGAGAGTGATTATCATACTAGGGCATCACGTCAAAAGCTCATCAATTGAAAATAAAAAAGCTGCGATATGCTTGCTTATATACTACTTCCTCTATTCCAAATTGTAGATCATTTTGACTTTTCTAATTTTATAGATATTATTATGTACCTAGACATACACTAGATAATGCATAATAATATCAATGAAACCTCTAAAACGACATGCAATTTGGAACGGAGGGAGTACATAATAGTCAATACTGTTGTTGAGACCATCAATCTCATGTGCTTCGACGTGCTATCATGCACAGAGAAGCTATTCTTTCACACCAGACTCCATATTCCTTTTTTTTAAATAAAATAAATGCGTAGGCAGGTTTGGCGTACAAAGCTTAAGCACTAATTAAATGTGTTCCTAGAAGTTGTCGGCCTGGAGCTTTTTAAATAAATAGGAGGTAGTACGTATAGTCAAGTACCTACAAGATACAATGAACCTATAAAGATGTCTGCTGCTATAATGCTCTTTTGGAATTGCTCTAGCTAATGTCATGCCGTAGAATGCCTAGAGATCATGGCGAGTTGTTGCAATTCAAAAATAAAAAAAATGTAGTAACAACGGTCCCAATCAAGGAAGAGTAACCGTCCATTGTTAGGTTAAAACAGTGCTCTTTGCTTTTTACTCAATTCTCAGATGTAAAACCCATCTCCTGAAATCCTTCTTTCAAAATTAATCGGCACATTTCAACAAGGAGGTTAGGCTTAGTGAGTTTCGAAAATGTGTGAAAATAATTGGATAAGGTTACTTATATTTGTCCTCCATCAAATGTGCTTATTTTCACTGAATAAGGTTACTTATATTTGTACTCAGACGCTTCAAAAATTCATAATCGTCATGATTCATCGAGAAGACTTCGCCTCAAAGAGAAACGAAAATATCCTTTGCCTGACCCCGGGTTAGTTGGCTCCAACTGCACTTTCGGAAAAGTGCAGAGATTCTTTACAGGGGCATTACTGGAACAGACACCTTGAGCTCAGCTCACATTAGTCTACAGTACACACATGTGGTCCGTGTAAACCGAGCGAGTATTAAAAGTGATCTCTTGCTATTAAGATAAACAATTAGAGGGGAACTGATTCTTATGTGTGTTGCCTCTACAGTTTTTTTACATGAAAAGATTGTTGAGAGGTGCAGAATCGTTCGTACTAAAATTGAGATTCAGTTCGATGGGCTTTGCCTCACTTTTCTTCTTCTTGAAAGATAAAGGAAAAAAACATTAAATGAAATGCCACATTACATAAATTTTAATTGAAGGAAGAATAAAGTGGGCCATCGCTTCATTTCCGTGTGCCGGCATGCAGATTTGTCGGGTAAATAATTTAGTCATCTAAAGTAAATCAGTTGTAGTTTATTATGCGCACTCTTAAAAGATGGGCTGCAGTTTGCTTGAGTTGTAGGCTTAATATAAAGCTCGGAACTAAAATAATACTAATCCCACAAATATGTCTATTGAAGAATAACATACTACTATTTTACATCATTTTTAACATTCTTCGATAAGGTTAATCGAGCCAAACTACTCCGAGGGATGTCCATCTAAAACATCATGATTGATCTAACACAAGTCCAATGTACAATGTTAAAGGAACATAAATAGTTTAGAACAACACATGACACGTCACACCACCGCAACAAATATGATACTCGTTACAGTCCAAATCAATCAGCCACGCCACCGAAATCGCCGAACCCCATAACCTGCCGGCCCGACGATGGCACGGCACGGCACGGCACGCCGCACCCTGGTACACCCGTCATGGTGCGTCTAGCACATCGCCCTCATGATGCACGAACGAAAACAACCCATGCGCCCCCCACAGGGCCATTGACAGCCACCCAAGACCAGACTAGTAAAGATTCCCTTCACCTTTCTCCCATCATTCATTCATCTGGAACCATTCTGCAACCTCCTTTGGCAAGATTACCGAAACGCCCCTGCGTGGAGGATTTACAGAAATGCCCTCGGCCTGGCATTAAATAAGCCTCCCCACCTCACCTGATCCCCTCCCCCTTCCCTCTCCCGCCGCCTCTGATTGAGTGGCTCACCTTTCTTCCCCAACCAGCCTCGAGCTTGCAATCCTCTCCTCCGCCCTCCAATTCCTCCAGATTTCGGCTCGGTTCTCTCGAGCTCGAGCAGATCAGCCTCCTCCGATCGAAGTTTTGTTCAGTTTCCCCGTCCAAGAACCGCTGCTCTTCTTGGTTGAAGATCTTGGCGGAAGATCCAAACCTTTTGTGTTGGGGTTCTCCGGGTTTTCCTGCGCTGGAGGGACGTTTCGTTCTCGCTGGCCATGGTTTGGCTGGGAAGCAGCATCTTGATGCCCAATCTCTGAGCTTTATGAAGATCGCCAGCCACCTGCGCCGCTCCTGCTTCCTCCACTCCTTCTCGGTTGTCTTCCTCTACTGGTTTTATGTGATCTCATAACTTGCCCTCACCCGGATCCGCCATTCCCTGTCCTCTCTCCGTCCCCTCTTGCTTCTCCCTCCCTTCTTGCTTTCCTGAAGAATCGCCGAATAATAGCGCTAGCAGCAGCAGCAGCGGTAGAGGATTTGGTTGTAAGCTAGGCCGGCTCCGTGCGGGAAGAAGATGTCGTCGTCGTCGCTGTCGCCGGCAGGGAGGACGTCCGGGTCGGACGGCGACTCGGCGGACACGCACCGGCGCGAGAAGCGGCGGCTGTCGAACCGCGAGTCGGCGCGGCGGTCGCGGCTGCGGAAGCAGCAGCACCTGGACGAGCTGGTGCAGGAGGTGGCGCGGCTGCAGGCCGAGAACGCGCGCGTGGCGGCGCGCGCCGCCGACATCGCGTCGCAGTACGCGCGCGTCGAGCAGGAGAACACGGTGCTCCGGGCGCGCGCCGCCGAGCTCGGCGACCGGCTGCGCTCCGTCAACGAGGTGCTCCGCGTCGTCGAGGAGTTCAGCGGCGTCGCCATGGACATCCAGGAGGAGATGCCGGCCGACGACCCGCTGCTCCGGCCGTGGCAGCTGCCCTACCCCGCCGCCGCCATGCCCATCGGCGGCGCGCACATGCTCCAGTACTGATGACGATGATGCCTCTCCACCAGCCATGGAGCTTAGTGGTGGTTGGCAAGAAGAATTGGCTGCACGCACCTGCCCACATGATCTCATCTATCTACCTGGCTGCTTCGAGAATTACATAGGCTCTATCAGCTGCTGCTGTGTTAGTAAATCTGTGTTCTTGTTGCTTCAATAATTTGTTGCTGTTGTCTGTCAGTCTGTCTGTAATAGATGATGCTCATCTTTATGTAATTTCGTGCTTGATTTCTGTACTTTCTGTCTTGTGATGTGATAAATAAGTGTTATAATTTCCTGCTCCCACACAGAAGTGTTCCAACCAGATCTGATGGTGCATGAATTTTATTTCCAGTTCTCAACTAGTCATGGAATTGTAGATCTCTCTGGCTCAGTGAGATATGCTAGCTTCACATCACAAAAGAAGAGAGTGCCTGCGAGTCATAAAAGATGTGAGTTCTCTTATCAAACACCAAAGCAAGGAGAAAGGCATCAAAACAACTTGAGTGCAAAGTAACACATCTAATAAAGCGATCAAATCGAAGGGCAAATCTTCTGTTCCAAAGTTCTTCACTGGATTCTGCTTGGTGCCTGTTGACAGCTCCCCTCTCATTGTTGCTTGACCTTTTCCTGGGCATCGAAGCAGTGACAAACGAACATTTTGTTTCTTTTATCGGAACAAAACAAATACAATATATTTTGTTTCTTTTATCGGAAGAAAACAAATACAAATGACAAGATGCATTATTGCATCTGAATCCATGCTTCTCTTTCTTCCATCATCAAGTAAACAAGCAATTGTTAAACACCTGCTATGTGATCAAAGCAAAATGGAACTGGCATCAAACAATGTAGTCACTACATCCGTGACAAAGGCGAAAACGACTGTGAAAGTCACAGGAAAACCTTAAAAACTTTATCTTGACCGAACCTGTGACGTTACCAAATGAAAGAGCAAAGCTGCGCGTGCAAACAGGTCAAAGATTTATAGTGCTTCGTCCACTCAAAATTATGTCAAACGCAGATTTAGACATGGTCTGTTAGGTAAACCACCAATCCATTCACATTAAAGGGCAAACTCGAGCACAATTACTCGCAAAGATCACATAAACTTATGTAAAACTAGATCAGATGTTTGGTATGACATGGACATGTTCAAATATTCATGATGGAGGAAATTCAAACAAAATCTGGTGTTCTCAAATGGTTATGCTTATTTTTCAAGACAAATCTCCACAGCATTCACTTCGTCATGCTCTCCAGAGAGTTTCAGAAACAACTGGGTGAAAATAACTTCAGACTTGACGCATGGAAACTACTCCTCGACAACGACGCTGATCTGGCCCTTGTCCAGCATGTCGTAGAAGGATCTAGTCTTCCTCTGCTCGTTCCAGTGGTGCATCTTCCACATGCCGCCAGCAATCAGCCCCAGGGTGAGTCCAATGAAGATCTCCTTCACCACACTCGGGCCCTTGAGGGTGGCATGTGCAACCCTGCCACCTGCCATTTGCTTGCTGTTGAAGTCAGATGCCAAATGCCTGAAAGAAATGGAGGAGATTCTGTGAGTATACGTGGGAGCAACAGGCAGACAGCATATCGTCACCAAGGTAGAAAGATACTCTTAATAAATGCAGACATGTGCATACAGATCACACATTTTGGCTCTTTTAGATTACATGATTAGTCACACCAAAAAGGGGTTGATTTGATTAGTACATAGCATAAGTAGACCGGAAATGGACAAATGGTGCTGTAACGAGGTAAATGGAAGAGATCAAAACAAGAAATTAAGAATTAAAAAAAAATAGCAGCCGAATATGCACAATGCTATACAAACTTAAGCAAAGCAAGCACAGTATTCAGAAATGCTGGAGGGTTTTATTGTACAACAGAATCAACTCCCTCTTCCTGCATTCACCTCCTAAATTACCGTATTCCACCATAAAAGCTTATTAAGCGATTGGGACGGAACAAGAAATATGACACAAGAAATACTTCCAGCTATGGTATCAATCATTGCTTATTCCACCAGAGAAACAAATGTACACCAGGTACCCTTCACCTAACCCGCCACTCCGCACAAAAAACACAGCCATCATGGTCAAACAAAGCCACAAATGCTGCAAAGCAAATTAGTTGGGAGGGATTTCCACATCATTCATTGTCAAATCAAGGTAACAATATCAACATCTTAGCATCTACAATAGCGAGAGCTCAAACTATCCACTACCTAACAGGTGTACATCAAACCAGACACACAGCATTATCAGAATTGTGCAATGCTGCATCATTGACTCACCATCTACTAAACAACAAATACGTGCTTATTTCAGTTGGCTTTTTTCTTCAATTTGCTTTGATGCAAATCTTAGTTGTTGCAGACACTCTCAGCCTAACCAATGAGCAAACTCTATTCAACTCAGAATTAAAGAAACTCCAAACAGAACAGGTAATCTCACTTTGATACAAGTAGTTACTGACAAGTTCCAAAAATTACCAAAGAGCATAAGTATTTAAATTCAATAAATCATAAAAGGCTCCTAGAAAAGAGCAATAAGTTGATAGCTTAAATAGACAGGAGACTGACTGACTTGTGAAACATAAAACTTAACAGACTGCTAAACAAGCAAAACCCAAACGCTTCAAAAACCAAGGCATACTAGAGACTACAGTGAGCTTGCACTAAGAGCAGTTTATGCTATGGGAAAGGAAAGGACTGGAAGGTAGCTATCAAACACTTATCATAAAAGTTAAAGTCAATTAATCTACAGGCAGAAGCTTAAGTAAATGTGTACATGCCTAGTGTTAGGACAACACAAGAACAACAGCGAGGAACTTCACCAGGTTAGAATCAGCAGGCAATTTCCAATATTAAGTTATTAACACCTCAAAAGAATACAATGTCACTTCTGATAGTTCAGTATTACACATAGAAATACAGATGCATATAAAGTGACACAGCAATGCTAGATGAATAAGTAAGAATAAAATGAAGTGACTCTCTAAAGCACCATCCACACCACAGCACGTCATGAGATGTATTCATGTGCACAAATGCTATAGTCTTAAATGTTAAGTGTTCTAGAAGCTACAAGAAAATGAAGCTGATAAGGCCTTCTACCATGTACTAAATGAAATAGCCTCTGCAATTGGAGAAAATTGTGTTAGGTGTGTCAACCCAGCAGGTCCTGGGCCCAGGTTTAGAGGCTAAACTCCACCCACACACTGGAATTTGTCTAAGAAGACTAAAACATGAAGACCCACAGCACAAAACCTTAAACATAGAAAGAAATAAGAACAGGCAGCAACTTGAAAATATGCTAGCTAGATCAAAAAATCCTAAAAGTAACAACTCCCATCAGTCGATATCACAAGAACAGAGGCAATGAGCATGCATCATACAGAGGCAGTAATAAAATGCAGCCAGCTCCCCAACTCAATTTGTTAATTTACTGATTAAGGTACTTCTATGAAGCTAAGACAACATAAGCATACCCTGGTCCATTCAGATTATGGGTGAACACTGAAAATGCTGAGAAGTGAAGGACACATTACATGTCAAACACTGAAAATGCTGAGAAGTAAAGGACACATTACAAGTCAAACACCATGCATCTGAGAGGCCACACAAGTCAAAATCACTGTTGGGGCACAAATTCTTAGTTAGAATATTATACTCCTCAGAAAAACTTGCCCTACTAGGAGGCTATGCAATGGCCCTGGGCCCAAGCTTAAGAAGCTGAACTGCATCAACAAACTGGATAGCTACCTAAGTGAGCAAAACATGAAAACCAAATCTGCAGACCCTTTTCAACATGGAAACATGCTATACCCAATAATGTCACAGGAGGTTATGCTTATACACCATCCAGAGGCAACAGTAAAAGAAGCTGAAGGCCCGGTCCAATTTACCAAGTCAGTGACCACTGCAGCCTCATGAATGAAGTTAATCTGTGCCCTAAGCTATCATGTAACAGAACTATATTCCTAAGCATGTAGTATCCCAGCTAACAGGCATCCAGATTATGGGGCAACCTCAAATACTGAACAGACTAGGATACAGCCCACAAAAGGGAAATCGCTTTGCGTACAGATTACACAGCATTTCCCCTTGCAAAAAGTCTACATTTTTACCATTCACTTCCGAATATCAATCTCATCGCCCCATGTGCATACGCGTGAACAACCAAAACTATTCGAACTGGACGGATGGGTGGCTAGACGGATGGATACACCATCACCACGCCATGGCTGACTACCCTTGAAACCTTCAAATCCACCAACCAAACCAGAGACATCCGCCCTATCCGCACCCGCGCCCCCCATACAATCCGCCGCGCGAACACCGGCACGGATCCGCCTCCCGAACCCAGCACGACGGCAACGACGACGCCCCAGATCCGAACGGTCAATGAAATCACGGGGAAACTTTTTCCTCCAACCGCGAGCAGGCGCGTAGCGGGGGTTGTATCGGGCGCCGGGGACGGAAGGATCGGGTGCACGAGGAGGAGGGGAGCGGGACGGGAGGAGCTCACCTTGCCGGAGATGGAGAAGGTGGGGGTGCGCCGCCGCCGCGAGAGAGGGGAACAGAGCCTTCCCGTTTCGATCCGTGAGGTGAGGGGTGGCGTTTTTGCGGAGACGCCCTTTAAAGCCCGCCTATTCGCGAGCGTGTGGCTGGTGGCCTGGCGCTGACTGGCTCCCTCATGCTTTTACGCGTTCGGTGCAGCTTTTTACGTATTCGCTCCTCGCTTGCGCTGGATCGGGTTTACGTCTCCGTGCTAAGGGCCAAGTCCACGTCCACGTGGACCAATTGCAAGAGCTTGGACCAACTTATCGTCCAATCTCAAAGCTCGACCTTGGACATGCGATGGTATTGGTGTGAAAGTTGAAGGATGGAGAGTTTGCCACTGCGCGCGTACATAGGTCGAGGATTTGCCAAAGTGGAGAAAATCACAGTTCGAGCTCAAATCCGAGTGCTCAGGCGAGGCATACGAGGTATGAACCTTGAGAACTAGCCAGGGCTTCCGTGCGAGGCTGGGAGGCTTGCACCCACGTAGTGAGGTGCTCGCATGACAAGCTCAAACGGATCTCGATAAAAGGTCACCCGCGTGCGGTATGGCGACTTTGGTGCCTTGGGTGCTGTGCCATGTCGTAAATAATAATACAGTAAAATTTGTTAAAAGGCCTGATCACGAAAGGGCATTTGGTCTAGTGGTATGATTCTCGCTTAGGGTGCGAGAGGTCCCGAGTTCAATTCTCGGAATGCCCCAGTTTTTTAAAACTTTTTATTATTTTTTACTCGCTCATGCAGCTTAAACAGTTCAGGATTAATTCGTGTAGCTTAAACTGGCAGCTCAGGATTAATTCTCTGAGCGCCCTAGATTCTTCAACCTTTTTTTTTCCTTCCTCAGGCTGCTCAGAAATTCATTCTCTGCACGCCCCAGTTTCTATAACTTTTTTAGTTCCTTCCCTCATGCAGCTTCAACAGGCAGTTCAGAATTCATTCTCTGCGAGCCCCAGATTTTTCATTCCTTTTAGTTCCTTTCCTCATGCAGCTCCAACAGGCAGTTCAGAATTCACTCTCTGCATGACCCAGATTTTACAACTTATTTTTCATTCCCCATGCAGCTTTCAACAGGCAGTTCAGGATTCATTCATCATACCATAACAGTAACAAGTTCCCTTCCAACCTCGCAGATTTGAGAAACTCTATGAACGGCTAAAGAAACAACGTACAACAAACTTATTCCACTGTTTATTACACGAACGTACTACGTCCAGTATCTACAACGTACACATTGTAAGAGTAACATCTTCTTTTTCTCAGAGAAAAAAAAAACAGCGCACACATCGTGGAATATCCAGTACACCTATCAGAAGCTCAGTACAAAATCTTCTACAGCTCTTCCCAAAAATCTACTTGTAGATATCCATTTCTATACATGTGCATGCAGGCGCTTATTGCATGGTTTCAGACTCAAGCGCAAATGCGCATTGCCAGGATAAATCATGCTGCATTATTTCCAACCTTGTCCATGGCAACATGGGGAACGTCAACAGCAGACGAACTATCGCCATCATGTTTCCAGAATCCTGTCAAGCGTTCTCCTGGACAGCCTTGTAGCACTTCAAGCTGCAGAGGGGGAGGTTCAGCTTGGAGTGCCTGTACTTGTACTCGTTTGTGCAGGATGGCCCGGCGCATTTCTCCCGTGGAGGAGGGTAGCTGCATGGCACAAAGAGAGTATCAGAGTAGGGTGATGAGATGGCATGAAGCAATGCGTCTAGCAAAGTTCTTGAAACAAGAATGCGAAAGATGTGAGGAATACCTGTGAGGCTTGGAGTTGAAGATGCTGGGGAGACCTACTGCATGTGGGAATGAAACAATGGTTCTGGTGGGCCCCATGACCCAACGAATTGAGCTTGCAGCGATGTTTTGTGCTCTGGTTGCCCGCTCCTGTGTGAAAGGCATGATTTGTTCAGCAAGCTGCTACTTCAACAAGTAGAACACTAGTGATCACAATTCACAGCAGAGCAAGATCAAATAACGCGACAAACCTTCTCTTCTCGCTCCTTTTGTTTCCTCTCTTCTTTCTTCTTTTCAGAATCCAGGCCCAATATTTTCCTTATAGCTTCAGCCTGCAGGGATTATGTATATAGCTGACAACTCCTTGAAAGAAATAATTCAAAGATAAAAAAGGTAACCAGACATTTCTCCTACCTCGCTTTCTTTAGTGGCCTTTTCCACTTGCATCCTGCGCCGCTGAGCAGCCTCGGCCTTCTTTGCAAGCATCTCTTCTTCAGAAAGCTTGTCTTTCTTGCCTGGTTCAACAGAAAGGTGTTTCAAATGCATTTATCGGATGTATAAAGGTGGATGTTCCTAATTGAATTAGCATTGATAAGACACCAAAAGATAGTACGTACTTCTCGAAGGAGCCAGAGGTAGACCATCAGGGAACTCAACAGTACTGCTGCTGCTCCCATCCATCCATGATTGAAGGGCACGGCGACGTGTCGTGAGAGGTTCACTTCTAACGTTGACAGGTGATTCAGTGACTGTTTTTTGCTCATCTTCAGCTTCAGGTTCACTGTACGACGTCAGCTCCTCTTCAGTATTATCATCATCAGCTGATTCCCTAGATCTTTTCTTGCCATCTCTACTAGATCGGGAAGTAACAAACTCATTGTCAACCTCATATGCCTTGCTCCTATTTTTAGCTTTCTTTGAGAAATTCTTCTTAGAGCTACTACCTCCTTTGTTCTTGAGCTCAAGAGCATTACCATCCCAATCTTCAGGAGTTCCAACATTACTCGTATCATAGTCCTCATCTATTTCATTGTCCAACACAGATTTCTTAGCTAGCCTCCTACTCTTCCGGACGGGATCTGAAGACGGTTCTCTCTGAACTTTGGCTGATTGTTCCTGAGCCATTGCTTCTTCAATTGACCTCTCCTTTCTGGTTTTCTTGTCTCTTGAAGAGGTTGACCTGTCGGAATCTTTTGCGCTTTCAGTCTACAAGCAGGTCATCCTTTTGAATCAGTTGCCAATTGTGTGTAGTATCTTTAAATAAAAGAACATATTTGCAAAGGACGCAAATACACCCTAAGCCTAGAACATTGAGATAAAACCAATATTCTCACTTGAAACTGCATTTGCACAAGTCTCTGTAAGTTTGATTGTCTTAGCAAAAATCAGCAAGTTTTCCATTTGCTTTCGGAAGGCAGCTATTCTTTTCTCATATCAAATTACATGGCAATTTGGTGCTAATGCAAGCACACTACAAAACAAAAGCATGCTTCAAGTCACGTACCAGATTACCAACCTTTAGCTGGTGCCGTGAATCTACCGGACGCGGAGGCTTCGCCTGCAAAGACCTGGAATCCGCCGCATCAGGGTTCGGTTTCAGCAACACGTTCCGAATCTTCAGCTTCACCTTCCCCGGCTTGCCACCGGCCGGCGACGAACCACGGTTCCCCTCAGGCTGAGCACCATGGCTGGCACCCTCGGTCTTCCTGGTGCCACCGCCCGCGGCGTCGGAACGCAGCCGGATGCTCCCCTTGGTGGCCCGCTCCGACGACGGAGCGTTCAGGAGGAACTCCCGCCTCCGGTTGCCCCCGTCGGGGCCGGCGGCGTTCTCGTCCGAAGACAGCAGCAGCCTCCTCGGGCCGCTCCTGGACGACGCCGACGGCGACGGAGGGGAGGGGGCGTTGTCCCGCTGGTCCGCGGCAGGGCCGCCCTCCGGCCTCGGCCTCCTCGCCGCGCTGCTCCGCCGCCTCCTCATGTGCGCGCCATCGAACCCGGAGCCCTCGCCGCCTTCCATCCGACCGGAATCTAAGGCGCGAGGCGAGGAGAATGTGGGAGAAACCGTTAGCTTTTCGCCCAAATTCGTGGACAGGAAGTATCACAGAGCGTGGATCGGGAACCCCGAATTGGAGGGAGACGAATCCTAAACGAGTCGGCTCGCGGAAGGGATCTGAGACGCTCGGACGAGGGCTGCGCGACCTCTGCCGCCGGCCGCCGCTGGAGGAGGCGGAGGTCCGAGCGAAGGCTTCGTTTGGAGTTGTTCGGCGAGGACCACGACGAAGGGGGCAGAGTGTAATTTTTCGGTGTATTTTCACTTTAGTACCTGTACTTATCAGAATCGCAGAAACACAAATGTTATACTTTCTTGATTTTTTTGGAATGTACTTTCTTCCTATAATATATTTTTCGCATAATTAAAAATGTAAATGTAGCTAATTCATCCTATTAGAGGTACATGTAATTTAGTATTTTTCCTCTGCTCAAACTTTTTAATTTTGACCATCAATATATAACGGAATCATGTTGTCAATGTAGTACTTGTTACTAGATTCACTATGAAAATATTTAAATTTTAAATTGCCTTTATTTGAAATATCATATTTTTATAAAAAAAAAATATTGACCAAATTTCATTTTATAGGCTGTGTTGGTGTCCTAATAATATGTATTTTGAACTAGAGGGACTATGTACATACTTGCTAGTCTAAAAAGAATGTCTCTATACCGAGACGTGGAATTGAAGGTGTTTTCTTTTCCTTTCCACAGTTTTTAATGGAGACAACATGACTTTGAAAGAGAATGAGATGAAGGCTCTGCTTGGTGATTCTATACCACTCAGATGTCCATGAATTTCACGGAAAAATGTACATTATCGACTACTGCATTCTGATCGTGGCCTAAATGAAATGTTACATTTCGTGTAAATAACATTTGCATTGGTAGATGATTGCTAACTTCTCCAGTTCAGTCTTCATATAACTGTCACACGCAGAAGCTATGTGTTGTCACACGCTAAACATGAGTGCATGACCAAAGCGGCAGAAACAGTGGTACCAGCTCACACGTCTGCAAAGACCTTGCGTGAAATGGATTCAAATGTATGAAGGTATAGCTCTTCCTTCTTCTTCTTCTTTTTTTTTGGCGAAATGAAGGCATGGTTCTTCAGAAAATGGCAAAAGTAGAGTAAATGAAATGAGCATTGTTGACTGCTCTCTCAAAGAAAGAAGGTGCGCACAAGGATTAATATTTCAAGGACTTGAACTTGATGACTGTCTCACGAAATGTTAGTGGGAGAATTAATCTACATGGCTTCCGAACTTGTTCCCAAGTCACATCTGACTCATTTCTCTGGACATTGCGATACATCACCTTAATTAGTTCTTGGCGAAGGTAAAAGAGACGAAGAGGAACAGGGAAATCAACAGTAATGAAGGCTGCAACACACTGCAACATGACACAAATCGAAATGCTTCCACTAACTACATGTTCTTCTTCCCGGATCCATGGATGATACACAAGCTTCTTGCATGAGCGAACGAAGCTATTTCGATGAGTTGAGGGTTAATTATTATAACGTGGTGGTGGTGCTGTAGTTGTCTATGAGCTAGCACAGCTATGGACGACGAGCGAACGGTATTATCTGGCCGCCGGCGTCTAGCGCAGGCCGGCGGCGGCGGCGATGGCGAGGCAGTTGCTGGCGAGCTTGGCGAGCTCGGCGTCCTGCTTGGCCATGACCGGCGTGAGCTCCTCGCGCTCCTCGAATCCCTGGTCGCAGGTGTCCACGTCGGTGCGCACGGTGTCGAGCATGGTCCCCGTGGTGTCCCGGTCGCCGCCGGCGAGGGCCTTCTCGGCCTCGTCCAGGCTGTAGGCGATGTCGTCGAACGACTCCACGCAGTCGTGCAGCGGGCCCCGCGCCAGGGGCTGCGTCTTGGGGTCGTTGGCCAGCGCCGCCGCGGCCGCCTTGGCCTCGCCGGCCTTGGCGCGCACGGCGGCCATCGCCAGCCGCAGCACGTCGGGGGCCTCCAGCCGCTTCCCGCCGGGGAGCTGCGGCTGCAGCTGCTTCGAGATCGACGACGTGCACAGGTCCGGGTAGTCCGTCTTCAGGCACAGGCTCCGGACGATGTCGGCGCTGGGGATGAGCGGGACCGGCTTCGGCGGCGCCGGCGCGGGCTTCGCCGGCGCCGGCTTGGCCGGCGACCCTGGCTTGCTGTGCGCCCCGGACTTCTTCGAAACGCAGTAGGCGCCGGCGGGCGGCGCCACCGCGGTGGCGAGGAGGAGGGTGAGGAGGCAGGCCAGGAGGAGCTGAGGCGGCGGCGTCATGGCGCGCATGGCGAGAGGGGGGAGAAATGGAGGTTAGAGTTGATTGGGATCAGAGTAAATAGAAGGAGACGTGGTCAGTTAATGATAATTGTTTTTTTATATTTTTAAAATGAGCTTTTTAATTTGAGGCCCGGGAAAGGAGGGGATTGGCTGGCTGCGTTTTCCCGGGAAAAGTGGGGGCAATGCTAGCCACCGGTGATGGAGAAATAGGCAGGGTAGAAAATAGCAAATGATGTGGATGGTGATGAAGTGCTAGCTGCTAAATTTTATCCTTTTTTAAAGTTTGAAATTCGTTGGAATTTTATGAGAGGGCTACAAAGGGGAGGAGATGAAATGAGCTGAATTTGGTCTACACGGTTAGTGGTAAAGATGGCGAGTTGGTTTGGAGTTCTTTTATGATGACTGGAGGAAATAGCTAGGGAAGGTTGTTTGGCGCATGGAGGGCAAGGGCTCATTAAGCTTTGAGGATTTGAGTGCAAACTTTATAGGACACTAGAAAGAAGGCAGTTATCTGCGGTGGTACAACAAAGTGAAAAAAATTAAAGCATGATGCATTGATAACATTGCATCTTCTGGACTTGGATTCACGAAGCAGCTTCCAGTCTACCGTAGCTGCTAGTAGCTGATACGACTGGCCTTGTATGCGTAGGCACGTGAGTTGAGAGAGTCCGTATACCGTCTGTATACGTGTGGCCACCTGCCTATACCTGTACAGCTGTCATCAACTGCAATCTCTAGTTTTTCACGAACAAAAGTGACTTATTTCAGAGCATGCCACCACGGAGCTCATGCATTACAAAAGTGTGCATAGCCTGAGGAACCAGAACCTCTGGCATTACAATATGTATCGTAGGCTAGATGACCGAGGATCTGCGGGGAAAAAAAGATTGTGATGTCATTTCAAAGAGCTTTTGGTCAGAACTTTTATTCTGCAAAGTTTCATGCAAATTGGTGAAACAACCAGAAAAAAGAAATCAAAAGTTTTAGTTTCTTGTATCGCCAGAATAAAGAAGCCAACTTCTCAGATCATGTGTTTAACGTAAAGAGGGAATAAGGGGGGAGATGAGGGGAAAAAAACCAGAATCAATTGGTGCTGCCCAGGCTCGAACTGGGGACCTTTAGTGTGTAAGACTAACGTGATAACCGACTACACCACAGCACCGTTCTGACAGCAATTAACTCAGTTAGTTACAGAAACCATCAGACAGTGTTTACATAACCACTCCAGTAACATGGAACCAAGATGGACAGAAGACAGTAAATTTACTAATAGCATCCAGTTACACATTTGTGGCATCAGAGAGAGGAAAGAAGAGGGGGGGGAGGGGGGGGGGTGTTAAATGTTATTGATTCAGTACTACAGTTGACTGTTAATGTTGTTCTACATCAGCTATGACAAGCAACGATTAAACAGATCGTATATGTACTGTACAGGTGGGGAAATGAATAAGTATACAAATTGAATTCTGCGCATGGCTGAGACTAAGAGGAGCAAATGATTCTGTCCTAAGTGTATGTTGTTTCGAACCTAAATGACACAGCATATCTTCAGATCATCGTAGATCCAACAAGCACCATCAGCCAAGTAGGCGCCTGCAGTTTTCGTGGATGTGTTGGGAGTGTCCTGTGTCATCTACTGAAGATAAGATGGGTATTATGAGTCAGTTTTAAATCATACGAGGTCTGAAGGTTGAATCATGCATAATTGCTTGCACAGTGATGATGTAAGGACTGGTTAGTATGCATGGTTTGGAGCATGATATCACTATCAGTAGTTTCAGTTTTAGATAATAGCTAAGTGGAAAAACAGTGATGCAAATATCTTGCTGGAAAATGAGATTTGGAGACATACATTTATCACGTGTCAATTAACTCTAGCACAAAGTTCAAATACTTGCAAGCCCGGATATCTTAATAAAGTAATGGCAAAGGTAGCACGACCAATACTTACATTGCTTGAACTTGGTAAAGGGGATCAAACATGAAGAGTTCCCTCTGCTCATCTGTTGGATTTGTTAACCACCGACAGAACATCCACGCTGCCCCGGCAACTGATGACACAGACAGGATTGCCAAGAAGCCGAAATGGGAGACATCGTTCGCAATAATAGCCATAGCAAGCATGACTAACTCTGCTAGGCTTGCAATTGAAACCTCCATTCCTCCGATTAGATTTGCTTTTGAAGCAGGAACACCTGTTTGGACGATCTGAGTCCCGACAACATCATAAGACATGTGCCCCAACCGAGACAATGCCTGCAGATTAACACAGAATAGATACAGGGATTACTCTATAGTGTTCAACTAAATTCCACTGAAAGGGGAATCTGAAGTTAAGATTTCAGCCTTACAATGGATGCTAGGAATATAAGTAGAGGTGTCCTTTGCGAAACTGAACCAGCCAAATACACTGTGAGCGCAACTGACAGGAGTGAAGCTTGAAAAATCAATCCAGCAGCTCCTGCCTGTTATAACATCAGCCATTTGCATCAACTGTGGAAGAAACTATGGGAACAAAACCAACAAGGTTGAGGTCAAACCTTTAAGATTCCAACTCTTTTAACCAGGCTTGAGGAGATGAATGTTGCAACAAGGCCCATGATAGAACACAATCCACTGAAAGCACCAACAATGGATGGACTAATACCTGTTCAAATTGATAGAGATAGTCTTTTACAAATGCTTTTTAAGGGAGTCATAGATTTGAACTGGAGAAGTGAAACCTACCACGATGCATCAATAATGCAGTCATTATGGCACCCGGGGCAAGTGCAACATTGAAATTTAGGAAGACGGTAGCTGCACTTGCAGGTAGAACTGTTTGCTGCTTATACTCATTCCACCCATGTTTGATAGTGCTCAAGCTATTTTGAACTGAAGATTAAAGAGACTGTTAGACTATCTACCGAAGTAAATTTAAATATCTAACCATGTCAAAGTTCCTCACCTATCTTGCGTAAATCTAATAGATCAATACAAATAGATTCATCAGTGGCGGTTCTAGAGGAATCAAGTGCATGGCACGAGACTCTGTTAATTACTTGACCCAACATAACCTGAAATTGGAAAGTTAAAATAGCAACCTGTGAGCACGCTACGTCTGGCTATTCAAGTTAAGGAGCGAAGATAAATGTGGTTTACCAGAACAGGGAAACTGCATATCATTAGACCACAAGCAATCTTCAAACAGGTCACAGGATGGTATTTTGACAGCAGTAGGCCAAAAACCGAAGCACCAACCGTCTGCAATCATGCCCCCAAAAAGGTTATTGGATATAATTTGCCCACTCAAAATAGGATGTTGTGTTCAGCTATTTGCAACCAACAAATAAAAAAAGATCACGATCAGTGATCGACCTTGTTGTGTGCTGAAGTCTCAATCAATCAAAGATGATGATATGCAAGTCTAAGAGTGAGAAATCACACCTCACAAATTAGATCAAGTCGATTAAGCACAGCATTTGCTTGGGCTAATGCAACGGGCCTGTTTGTTCCTGCTAACTTCACAGAGAAAAGAACTGTAAGGGAAGAAATTGATGAAAACAAGACACAAGTTTTCTGAAATCTCAAAGTTATTTAAGATAACAAACTTTTCCATTTAAACTGTTGTAGATTTCTTAGTTCCATCTCACAATATTTATATTGTAAGAAGGGAATATCAAATATTTCAGCCAAACAAAGAAGCACTCTACAAAAGTGGTATGGGAATCAGCAACCCTACCAAAACAACCCAATCCCGCTCCATGGCAACTCCTAGCGCCAATCCTGCAAGTCTTTCAATAGCTCCAGCTGCCACTAGAGCAATGAACCAAGGTCTCAGAACCACAGCTGTCGTAGAAGCATGGCTCAGATTTTTTAGAGCATAGATGACCATTGCAGCTGATATCAACTGAGTGGCTACCTGCAAGACCGGGTTGCCCAAAAAACTGGCATCAATTAAAATATGTTTTCTCATGTCGCTTATTTACTACATGACAACTTGTCTATTCTTTGCCCATAACATAAGAAACTAGAGAAGATAAAGGACAAGCACCTGCACAGCATTCAATGCTGTGTACATAGGTATTCGAGGGAAATGATCCATAAGTTTGCCAACTATTGGCGCCCCAATAAACACTGAAAGCTGGATACAATAAAATTAATTAGACTATTGAGTATAGATATGGAAGGTTTCTCTTAAATTAAGTACAATGGCAAGTACCTTTGTGAAGAAACCAACAATAGCAACAGGCAATAGGCTTGGGTGAAGAATTGCCAGCGCAGCAGGCCAAGCAAAATTCCACAGTTGTTCCACCAAGTTACCAAATAAGTAACTAGCATATAGAGCTGCATCAATGTTGTATGATGTTTAAAAGGTATTTAAGTTCCATGACAGAAACATCTTAAATTAAAAATAATAATAATCCTTAAGGGTATGATACAGCTTAATTGTTCCATGAAAATATTAAACAGCTACCCTAAGATGGATCTTCTTCCTTCCAAAAATATTTGCAAAGTTGCAAAACTTATACAGGGTAAACAGTAATGCAGATACTGCCATGAGATGGTCCAAAAAAAACTCCCTTACCATGTAGTCCAGCAGGATGAGCTGGAGTGGAGGCCAAAGTATGTTGCTCTCCTTCAGACAAGACCTGCATTATGAACAGATGATCACAAGAGGACAAAAAGAAGCCATTTGACAAAGAACATAGGAAAAGGAAGAAGATTCGTACTGGCAACTCCTCAAAACTAGAAGGACAGGAGGCCCTATCATGCAGTGGAAAAGGGCTGGAATCTAGAACATCTCCTTGAAGATTAAGAACTGGAATGGAGCATCCCGATGGCAATGGTGCGTGATCATCGAAAGCCTCTTCTTTACTGAGAGTACTGACATCAACCTCAACATTTGCAATGTAACACTTTGGGCCAAAATTGTGTAGCCTGGTAAAAAATAATGCAACATGTTAATGATCTACAAAATCTTAAATCAATAAAAATTTCAAGAGAAACTTTTGATGCAAGAAAATAAACAACAGCCTCATGTGTTCAATCAGCTGGACACAAAACGCTATTCAGTGTTTTTAATTCAAAACTTTTCTTGTGACTCAATCTGTTCAACACATTTATGCCAACAGGAAAACATACAAACACACATAAAACAACTAAATTTAGCTTTCCTTTGCATAGCCACTGACTACCCCGGCGACATAAAGGCAAAGGCAGCACAATCTACAAAGGAGCCAGTAGCACAGCACCCACAACAAAAACTTTGACCATCAGGAACATGCTAAGATGATCACTACCTCAACCGTAGTCTACATCTCAGTGTAACCGTCATCATTACAACTCCAAATTCCCACACTAAGCATCCAAATGGGAAGAACCTAACCTGCCAAGGTTAAGCAACCTGCCCTAAATCCTAATCCCAACCACCAATCTTGCATATGAAATTATTATGAATCATCCCCAGCTCAACTCCCCTATTCTAGCAAAACACCCCTCGTCTCCCTTCCGAACTCCAAGACTCCAAAGAGCAAAGAAGGAATCTTTATCGATTCCTCGCGCAACAGAGCACGAGCTGCCGCGTTCTGCGGGCGAGGGCGCGAACCGGCGGCGAGTAGACAGACAGACATTCACCTGAGCGCGGCGGCGGGCCTCAGGCGTAGCGTCCACGCGCCGGAGAGGCGCCGTCGGACGGCAGGCGCCTGTGGCGAGGCGAGGAGAGCGGAGGCTGCGGCGGCGGCGGCGAGCATCCCCATGGCTCCTCTGCTGCTGCGACGGCGGCGGCGCGACTACTCATGCAGCCACTCCAGTACCGGACTTCGGTGATGGGGTCGGGCTCAGCGCGAGGTTCCGGAAGCTTCTGGAAGCATGAGCCCTGCAGCCTTATCTTTGTTAGGCGGAGGCGCGGGGCGGGAGGAGGAACCAGAGGCGGGGAGGGAAGGGGGAGCGCCAAGTTGCCAACTTTCCAAGCGACGAGGGAGTGGCGAAGAGAGCGAGGGGAAGATAGGAAGGGCCCTGCCAGCCGCCTGATGGAGATCAGATGGATGAGGGTTTTTCTAGTGCTTTGCGATGGAGAGGAAAACCCCAAAATTCGAGCAGGAAATGCAGCTACTGTGTTCGGTCTGAAGCGCACGGGAATCTCCAGGGGAATTTATAGGACGGTGAACTCATATTCTTTTCACGTATTTTTCAGCGTGAAAAGATCCTAAATTTGTTCTTTTTTAACTATAGTATGAGAATTTTAGTGGTGCTTCGAGTAACACGCTTTCGCTCATCCAGCACCACAAAGAAGTTTATGCTCTTGCTAGTGATGTTACTCCCATGGTATTTTTGGCATTTAGAGCTGATTGGTTTGATGCCAAAGGCTAGAGTTTTGACAAATCAAAAGTTGGGCAAAAAAATTGCCAAAATTTTGGTAGGATAAATGGGAGATATGAGCAAAATTTGGTAGCCAACCAAATAGCGTCCAAAACTTTATAGTTTTTCCCATGAAAATGGACATAGATGTAGACATTCTAAAATTTCATCGGGAATCTCTTCTGGTCAAAAACCACTTGTTTTTCTTTTTTTTAATAGACCAAAGCATACATACATTTATCCTTTACACTCTATACATTCGACAAAAAAGAATTCATAGTTACTTCTTACGGGGAGCACGTGACATGCCCACAAGAGTTCTTAAAATATTTCCAGCAATTATTAACGAGAGAATGTGGTACTTCTATGGGGATAACAAAAGATGGCTATAAAGAATTGGGAGAATTTGCACTTTGCCGGCTTACATTTGGCTGCCTGAGCTATCTCTCGAGATCACACCTAAGGGGGGGGGGGGGGGGGGGGGTCATTTTCTTCCTACGGCCTTTGTTGCAACGCCAGCCGCCCAGGAGGAAAACCAGTCGCCGCGCCACCATTTTTTCTCCTCCTCCAGCGTTGCAAACTCCGTTCTTTTTTGTGGGATACACCCATGATGTGACCAACTAGAGTTTTCTCAGGTCCATGTACCTGAAACGTGTGCCTTTCTGAACCTCTCACCTGTGTGGAGAGGACAAGAAGCCACCGGTTCATGACTCTTGTCTTTTTGATGCCGTGTGGAGTCGCTTCCAAGTTCAAACACACGGTCAAAATGTCATCTAGGTCCATTGCCACCAGTTCAGAACCTACGAAACTCTTGAAAAATCGAGCGTGGAAGTTTCTAGATATCCTCATGCCTAATGCCTTCGAACTGATGCAATGGTCCAGATAAATATATTTCTCTAAATATGTAAAATATTTTGTTGTCTTTTCTTGGATATGGGAAAGATTAGTTATAAATTGCCACTCGAACAATGCAAACGTGGCTAATGAATTTATTCTAATAGTATCCAAGGGTAAACGAAGTCATTCGCATCCTTTTGTGAGAAGTTAGTTTAGTTTCAGTGGGAGTTTCACGGAGAGTTTCATTCTCATTAATTAGTATGCCACATATGATTTTTTTATAACATGACATGAAATTAAAAAAGAGAGAGAGGGACCAGTTTCATCTGGATGAAATCAAGTATACACGAATACCAACTCTCCATCAGTCATGAAATTAAATGTTATTTTGATCTTATGAAACCATACCACGAAATTATGCATTGGGGAGGGTACTTTCAAACACCATTTCATTTCATTCTTGCGGCTATCTTGAAAAAATCAACATGAAAATTTTCATTAGAATTAACCTAAAACTCCAACTATTCATGCCTAACTATCAAATAAGAACCCCAGTTCTTGGGATCCATTTCACGTAACGACACCTCCTTGTGCCACCTCGACTTATTACAGCAATTTTCCTAGGTACACGTGGGTGATGAAAGTTGTGCGTGGATCCGTACGTGGTCTTGTGCGGCTAACATATGGGTCCATGCAAAGATGTTGTAGGTTTGTAAAACTAAGACTAATCTCAGTGCACAATTTCACCGCACAGTTACAAGACTGGGAACTAGCTAACTGTGTCTGTTGAGTGTCATGAGGATGAAACTCCTCTCACATATAATGAAACTCCTCCTTCTCTCTCATCATAAATACCTTGCTAAGTCAGCAAAATTGGTGATGTGGCATGAAAATTAATACTTATGAAACTCTCCATGAAACTGGCCTAATGGCATGGGACCATGTGAAACCGGTCTTAATAAAGCTGAAGTTTTACTTACAGTCAAATGCGGATTGTCATAATTTATAGAAAATACTTTTTTAAAAATATGTAACAATTTGGATAGTAACTAAATGTGTACCCTAAACCCGCTAAGCACCAAACACGACATGCCTCTTTAATTGTGTTTTCACTAAAGCAACAACATGTGAATGTTTCGATTGGAGTGTCGGGCCTTAAGAGGGGGCTTTAAGTAATCGTTGGAGGGGCGAATTTTTGTGCCATCTCTAGCTGACGTGGATGAAAAATAGCTAGCAATTAGATGTGACTTTGGAGGCATCCTTAAAATAATAGTTGTACTCTAAACTTGTGGTAGTAACGTAGGAAACCTAACCAAGCAAGATCAATGCACACTCATACCGTTTTCAAATTTGTTTATATTTGAACAGGATTTACCGTGGAAGCTAGCGAACTCGTTCAACAGAAGTACTACTAAAATACTATGAGCAAACCAGGTGCTCATGTACGTTCAAGAGTATAAGCTTCAAATCTTCTCCATCAGGCGAGCCAAAGTGTTGAAAATGAATCAAATAATATGTAGGAGACCTAGGGTCATTGTTTTTATCCCCCTGCACTCTCTTCTTCAATGCATGTGCGAAGAAAAGAATGTACTGCATCGATTCATGTTTTCAAAGTTAGTTATCAAAGTCCATGATAAATTATGTGCCATCAGTTGAAAGGCATCTCACGAGAAGACCGAAGACCACATACAATGACACAAAACAGTTATCTTATATCTTAGAATTCTATGTTCCTTTTTCCATAGTCTCATTCTTGCCAATACCAAAGAAACACATACGGTTGAAAATTACACCTAACCATTTGCATTCTTCACGTTCGCTAACTCTCTGCTCCAATCCTTAGAACAATAAATTTGACGTCAACCATTATGGATGTAGTATCCAAACAACACACCATTTGCAATAACTCCACCTAGGAGTATGAAATCCCAAGGAATTCAAATGGAGTTTATACACTTTTCCACGGAATTTGACCAAAACAAACAAAGCCCAACAGCTCTGCGCGCAGGAAAGCGCAGGCGCTCGACGAGTGGCCGTAGCACTTTGCCAGCTCAGCAGCCGCCCGGGCCACCCAATCGTCCGCCACGAAACTCGCCAGCTCAGCCGCGCTGCGATCCGGTCCCACATGTCATACTCCCACACCGCCTCGCCTCCCTCCCTGGCGTCCCCGAAGCCAATGGCCGCCTCGACTCACACGACACGCCACCACCCCTCCACACCCCACTGCAGGTGGGCCACGAGAGGTATTTGGTCCCACACGTCAGTAACACAGCCCACTAAACAATCTGTAGGAAATGCCGGTAGGTTGCGGAGGAAATCTTCCGAGGCGTGTGTGCGGGGGGCCCACGAAACAGTCCAAAAATCCGCTCACTTTTTTTTTGGCGTCTTATCTCTTTCCTTCGCTTCCTTCGCTTCCTTCCACCTTCCCCACCCACGCCACGCGTGTGTTCGTCCCAGCCACCCAATCCCCGCCTCGCGAAATCCGGCGCCAAATCCCCTCATCTTATCGCCAAATCGATCGCCCACCGGCATGATGACCCCCTCACCATCATCTCCACCGACGCTGCACCGCAGCGAAACGGACCTGGTTTAGCCGTCAAAGCCCCCACCTTTCTGGAGCCTCTGTTTTGGCTAGTCCCGTGCCTCCCGCGCGCGAGGACCCGGAGATTCGATTCCGGGCGTAGCCTGCCTTTTTTGGCTGGATTGGGGTGTAGGAGGAGATCAGGGGGTGAGGAGTTGGTGATTTCGTGGGAAAGATTGGAGCTTGGTGGGATTTCGTAGGCGGAATTTGATCGGGTTTGGGAGGGGAGGCGAAGAGTCCGCCGTCTGGGAGAGGAGGTGATTCTCGCGCGGTTGCGTGGTCTGCTGGGAGGCCGCTGCCGCCGGGATGGCGACGCACTTCACGCCGTCGCAGGCGCACGCGGCGTCGCACCACCCGGCGCACCACCACTCGGCGTCCGCGGCGGCGGCGGCCACGGCCACCGCGCGCCTGCACGCGTCCGCGCCGCCGGCCTCGGCGTCGGCCGCGGCGGCGGCGCTGTGCCCGCCGCACCTCCTCGCGGCGGCGTCCACGGCCTCCTCCTCCGCGGCGTGCCCGCCCGCCCACAACCCAATCTTCGTCGGCCCCGGCGCGCCGTGGGTGCAGCAGCCGCAGCGCGCCGCGGCGGCCGCCGCCGCGCTCGGCCCGGAGTTCCGGCGCGCGCGCACCACCAGGACCATCTCCAAGCGCACCCGTGGCGGCGGCGGCGGCGCGGGAGCCCAGGACCGCTGGCGTGCGTCCTCGGCCGCCGCGGGGCGCTGCGTCGACAAGCTGCTCCGTCTGGCGCCTGAAGACCAGCGAGCGCTCAGTGCGGCGCTTTCGTCCTTTCGGGGCGAGCTAGTCGCTCCCGAGGACTACTGCCAGGTCCTCCGGGAGCTTGGCGACAGGGATAAATCGGCATACCGTGCCTATGAGGTGTTTTATGCTGCGTTGCCTCTTGTTGGTGGTGGTGCTGTTGAGAAAGGCAAACTGCTGACTGCAGCTATCGGTGCGCTTGGCAAGATTGGTCGACCTGACCTGGCAAGGAGGGCTTTTGATTCTGGCATTGCTGGGGGCTATGGCAACACGGTGTTTGCGCACTCTGCACTCATCTCAGCTTATGCGAGGAGTGGGCTCGCAACGGAGGCCATGGGGGTGCTCGAGTCGATGAAAGGTGCAGGCTTGCGGCCTACTACGGTGTCGTACAATGCAGTTATTGATGCATGTGGAAAAGGGGGTGTTGACCTTAGGCTCACACTGGGGTATTTCCGTCAGATGCTGCAGGATGGGCTCTGTCCAGATCGCAAGACGTTTAATTCACTTCTTGCTGCATGTAGCCGGGCTGGCCATTTGGAAGATGCTCGTGCAGTCTTCGATGAAATGATCCATCTTGGCAGTGGTCGTGACATTTACACTTACAACACATTTGTCGATGCAATTTGCAAGTGTGGCAACATGGAGCTAGCTATGCAGGTTGTCTTGGATATGGAAGCAAAAAATGTCAAGCCAAATGTTGTTACATATAGTACGCTTATGGATGGCTTCTCAAAACTGGAGAAATATGATGAGGCACTCAAGTTGCGCGGAAAGATGAAGTCTTTGGGAATTCAACTGGACCGAGTTTGCTACAACACCTTGCTGGCGATATATGTGAAGACAGGGAAGTATGATGAAATTGCTACTGTGTGTGAAGAGATGGAGAGTTTGGGTATTGAGAAAGACACTGTTACATACAATTCCTTGATTAATGGATATGGAAAGCAAGGACGCTTGGATATGGTTGCTTTGCTTGTTCAAGATATGCGAGCACAAGGTGTAGCTCCTAGTGTGCTGACATACTCAACTTTGATAGATATCTATTCAAAGGCAGGAATGCATGGAGATGCATTTAATGTCTACTTGGATTTTAAGGAGTCTGGCCTAAAGGCAGATGTTGTTCTGTTCAGCTCTTTTATTGATACATTAGCCAAGAATGGCTTGGTAGAATGTGCTTTGTCTTTGCTTGATGAGATGATGAAGATGGGTATCAAGCCAAATGTTGTAACCTACAACACAATTATCGATGCATTTGGCAAGTCTAAGATTCTTCCTGAGGAGGATCCTGAGATTGCTGACCTGGGAATTGTTGGCGTTTATGGTGGCCAGATTGTAAGGGCTGCTAATCCAGCGACCAGAGGGTGGCGCTCTGCTGTTGATGCTCGGATGAGGAGGTCCCAGGAATTATTTTTCATTCTGGAATTATTTCAGAAGATGGTCCAGCAGGGTGTACGACCAAATGTTGTAACGTTTTCTGCGATCCTGAATGCTTGCAGGTACATCTTTCCATCTTCATCATTTCATTAGAGCTTTTCTATTGCTAATGTTGTTCTGCCCGTAGAAATACACTCTTGTGCACTGTATCAGTTGAAAATTCAACAATTGGTGCTGCATTACCCTGGATATTAAACTGTTTTTTTTTCAGTTTAAACTAGATAAATTCAATATGGATTTATGTTTACACTGGTTGAACTTCAGTATTCCTGTATTTCATGAATACACAAAGTTACTCTATATTCTGTAAACCTATCGTTTTCTTTGATACTAGAATATGCTAGCTGTGGCCTTGTTATTCAAAACAAATAGCACAAAAGCGAAAGATGAGCCTGCTAAGTTCTCTTAAGTTCTGTGTCCTCTTAAGTTTTGTGTGGTTTCTAACTGTTTGCTTTAATCTTGTTCTTGCAGTCGCTGTAACAGTTTTGAAGATGCAGCCCTTTTACTGGAACAGCTTCGCTTGTTTGATAACTTTGTATATGGGGTTGCGTATGGGCTTCTGATGGGCCATCGAGAAGTTTGGTCTCAAGCACGGTCCCTCTTTAATCAGTTGGGACGCATGGATTCTCCAACATCTTCTGCCTTCTACAATGCTCTTACTGATGTGCTATGGCATTTTGGCCAGGTAGATTTTCTCTTTATTGTATGCTTGGATTCAAGTACTGCTGTTGTTTATTAATGGTCACTATTTTCTGGTAATATTATTTTCCACTGTTAATTTTTTTTTGGAAAAGAACTACTTTTATAATAGTTGCAAGGAATGGTGTTAATGCTGGCATACCTCGAGCTGGGAACATCGTTCCTATTCCAGGAACGTTGTCCCTGCCTTGTGAAAACCTTCCACAAGTAGTACCGTGTTCCTCGACCATATTGACCTGGGAATGTTGTGACTATATATTTTATTTCGCTTTTGACAACTTGTTTGTTGTCTCCCAACTATCCATCCTAACTTTTCATTGCATGAGTTGTGTAAACTCTTTCCATATACGTATGTATCTCACTATAATCTAGCTTAGCGATTTTAGTGACATGTTTGTGTTACTGACCATTTTCAGAGACAAGGAGCTCAGCAAGTTGTGCTTGAAGGGGTAAACCGTCGTGTTTGGGAGAACACATGGAGCGAGTTCTGCCTGGACCTGCACCTTATGTCATGTGGTGCAGCTCAAGCAATGGTTCATGCATGGCTCCTGAATGTGCGCTCTATTGTCTTTGAAGGACGAGCTATGCCTGAATTTTTAAGGTACTTGGTCCTTATCTAGCACTTCCATTTTATCATGCGTTTGTGCAAATCTAGTATTTGGTCCTGAATCTCTTGGCTTTGCCTGAACTAACTCCATGTTTTATGTCTCTACAGCATTCTGACAGGATGGGGAAAGCATAGCAAGATAGCTGGCTCAAGCACTCTCCGGCGTGTCATTGAAGCATTGCTCCTTTCAATTGGAGCACCGTTTCAGGTCGAACGCTTCAACATTGGAAGGTTTGTGTCACCCAGTGCTGTGGTGGCTGCCTGGTTGAGAGAGTCTGGCACCATTAACATCCTTCTCCTCCGCAATGAGCGAGTACAGCATGCAAATCCGCCCAATCTGGTACCGAGATTACAGGCGTTGCAGTTGTAGCCTCCCCTAAATCTCATCTCATCATCCCTGTTAGCGTTGGGTCTGTTGCAAGCTTTTTATTCACCTTCGTTCAGAAGATTGTAGTGTATCATAGGTTCAGGGAAGTAGGCAAATAGCTCACTCTATCAAATCCCAGTGTTTTAGGCTTTTGTTAGCCAGGTATGTAATGTTGTAAAATTGGCAGCCTGCCTTACAACTCTTTTTTCATCAAGGTAAAAATCAAACTTCTTCACAATTGGTGCTTCACCGTCCTGACCTCGGACCTGTGCCTCAGCTTCCTTAATGACAAAGAAAAGACAGTTCCTGGGATGGTGATTTGTCGCTATTCATGTGCAGTCAATTATGCCCTTAAGGTCCTGAGTTCTTCTTTCTGTTTGTTTGATGAAAGCTACACTTGCCCATGGATGGCGACACCTCCGTTGCTTTCCCCCTTTGGCCCGTGATGCCTTTGCTGCTTGGAAAGATGCCAGCTTTGCTGAAGATGCACAGAGGATAGAGCACCTCCCCGTTCATGAACAGCCTGTGGCTGTGGCTCTTTTGTGTGGCAGCAGCTCAAGTGGCTGGCTGGGGAAGGGTTGTAAAGGCTGGAGCTCGAAAAGAGTGGTGAAGACCAGTGCAATGTGTTCTCTGCTGATTCAGATTTGCAGCTGTGGCCAATATCTGATAGTTCATCTTGCATAATTGGACCTGGAGATGATAACTTTTACATGGAGATTTGTCAGCCATGCAAATGGGCCAAGACAGAAGCGGGAATTCTGGAAATTATGTTTCTTTCACCCTTTTGGATATTTTCAGTCATTGAAATGACATCTGGCACGAGGGGTGGTCAAAAGAAATAATTAAAAACCATTTGCTGTGTGTGACAATTCAAGCCAGAGAAAAAGGAAAGAGAATATGTGGTCCAGGTGCGCAATTGGTTGAGCATGCTATTGCGATCTGCAAATATCCCTTTTTGTAAGTTGATTTCTTTATCTTTCTGAAGGAAAGCTGATGTATGTATTTGATTAGCTGAGTAGCGTAGCCTATCTTTGTGCTACTTTTGTTTACAAACAATTCTCATTACTTATTTCAGTATTTAAAATTTGAGTGTCACTTTTCACATGTGTCTATAATGTATGCAAATAGTGATAAATATACAATACTCAAAAAACGCCTCTATTGGAAAGTCTAACAAAAATATCTCGACTTTATTCACTAAATTTTAAGAGTTGATGTTAATCAAGTTCTAAATAGTGAACGAACAGTGAAAATTACTTGAAAATATCCTCTCTCTTTTTTTCACAGATGATCTGTTCATGATATGCTACTAAGCTGAAGCACTGGACACCATATCCAGATCCAGATAGTCGAACTGCAAAAGTTTCATGGATGTACTGCACGTCTGCACAAGCAAGAATCGCGTCCGGGAGCAAAACACTTCCAGGAAAGGGTTTGCTTCATATGGATGCAAAGCTAATGATTGCTTGTGATCCAATGTTTCTGGAAGGAATATGCTCTTGTGCGAGGACGACTATCTCTGAGAAACCTAGGCAAACTTGACAACTGAAAGAGATTGGTCGACAGACTGACTATTTACGGATAAATGCCGTTCTTTTTGCTCTAACTGTTACTGCTGGATGGTTATCTGGATTCATAAAGGGGATTTGGAAACAGTTCAATGTACCTGGACCTGATGCTGGACTATTTTAGCTAGAGCAAAGCTAACATAATTTTTCCCTCCGTTCCAAATTGTAGTTCGTTTTGATTTTTTAGTTGTCTAGATGCGTAATAATATCTATAGATCTAAAAGAGCCATAACGACCTATAATTTGGAACGGACGGAGTATTATATATTTCGTGTGACTACGATTCATGACGTTGACTTCAGGTTTTGGCGGTGCAAGCCAATGATAGAAAAATGCATCTGATTTGCCAGAAGTTGTCTGCAAGACTAGAATATTGCTCAATGGTCAAAACCAGCAAAAGCAAAGTTTGTTAATCAGTTGACATTTATGAGAAAAATCGGTAGACTGAAACTATATTAATGTACCTGAAATTATAATTTAATATAGGACATAACTATTTTAGGGGAATACCGGAGATGATTTACTTGTCAAAAAGACATACGGTTTGTTAGTACTCCCTCTAGGCTGTCCTAAATAAAAAATGGCTATAAATCACTTTTTATATGTTGACATATATTAGATATTTACAATTGATATTTCAGTAGTTTTGCCTTGAGATACAATATAAATATTTTGTAACGAAAATTAATAGTTAAAATTGTGTTTTGAGGACTATGTCATCAATATCTAAAACCTTAGTTATTTGTAACGGTTGTAACGGGTGGGAGTATCCCGTCTCGTAGGTCGTTTTGGCTTTTCTAGCTAAATATTTTTTACTATACACATAAATATATTGTATGTCTAGATGCATACAAACATCTACAAATCTAGAAAAATCAAAATGACCTACAATTTAAAATGGAGGGAGTATATTATTGTTTCTTTTTCTTCTTTTTTTAGATACTTCTCAAACTTTTTCCTTGGTGATTAAGCATAACCTTTGTCTTATAAATCTTGAATTCAAGTCAGGCCACATGGAGCATTAAAGAGCTAGCTAATCAGAACTTTGTCCCATCCCATGATAGTTGAACCAATATTCATACATCATTTTTTCCTTGGTACATCTTGCTTGGGTATCACTAGAGCTAGACATGGGCATGACCAGATCTTTTGGTCAAAAGTATACCCACCACATAAAGAATATCAACAATACAACAAACGCAAGTGAAAAAAAAGGTGACCGAAATTGTGGCAGGGAAGCTTGCAGCTCCAGACAGTTGAGTGCTAATCTATAGACATCCACAAAAGGGCCCTACAACACAGCAACAAAAACAAAACACATGAATGAGCACCAAAACAAAAACTGGCAACACATGCAGTCACAGACCAAAAGACAGTTGCTGTAAAAGCCAAGCACGTACTAACCCTAACCCTAGCCCGAAATTGTAGCAACACAACACCAGGTGAGCAGGCCAGCAGGTGAGAATAGCAAGCTGCAAGCCCCCTTGTGAGTTGTGATGTGTAGTACACCAACCAATTTCCCAATTGCCAATTTTTTTTTCTTTCAACAGGGTGACAACACAGGTTGGCACTGGCAGCAAGGTAGATGGATAGGGACAGGGACAGGCCCTGTGTGGATCAACACAACACCCGAGGAAATTATAGAAAAAACTTCAAATTGCAGAAACTGAAAATGGTTAGAAAGTATTTTGGGAAGACTCCAAAATGCCAAACAAAAACTAAGACCAGATACATAAAATGGCATTAGGAAGCCAAGCAAGCAGCCCCTGCAGTTTTTTTTATCACCAAGCTGACCAATCACAGGAGGAGAACACTCAAGAACAACTCACCAAGTCACCATTTCCCTCCATATCCTATATATATTTTCTCTCTCTCTCTACCATTTATTCTCCCCATTATTATTGATATTATTTTATTCAATCTCCATCTGGATGCGTGTGTGTGACTTGTGAGGGAGATAGAACTGCTCCCCAGAAAAGATCGTATTTTTCCCTCGATTCAGCCGGTTCCTGTCCGGGAAATCGCTGCTGGAGATCTCGGAGAATCGGAGAGCGCGCAGTTTCTGCTCCATCTGCTGTCGAATCTGCCTCGGGAGCGGAGAAAGGAGCGACCTTTCGAGCTCCGAGGGGCCGTCTGGAGAAGGCGAGGCGGACGCGGCGGCGGCGGCGGCAACTCTAGGGCGCTCGGGAGGGCGGTGATGCCGGCGGTTGGCTCGGTTTGAGGACGAGTCGGCCTCAGCAGTTTCAAGGACGCCGGCGCCGGCGCCGGCGGGGATGGAGTCCAGTGGGGAGGAGCTCCTGAAGAAGATCCGGAAGCTGGAGGTTGGGCAGGCGCAGCTCAAGCAGGAGATGTCCATGCTCATACCCGGCGTCGCGGAGCGGCGGCGCTCGCAGTCAGTCTCGCCGCAGCGCGGCGCGCCGGTGCCCCCGCCGCCGACGCATTACAAGGGGAAGCCGCCGGGGAGGCGGCTGTCCGGGGGGTTCGAGGGCGGTCAACGGGCGTGGGCCCGGGGATCGAATTCGTTCCCGCACTCGTCACCGCTGCAGCGCGAGGGCCGCGCCACTAGCGCCGGAGACGCCAGCACCAGCGCTAGGTTGCCTGAGAGGCAGTACTCCAGGGTGCTGCAGTCGCTGGGGCAGTCCGTCCACATTCTCGACCTCGATGGAAGGATCATATACTGGTTAGATTTCTGGTTCTTCAGTGTTTCTTGATTTGCTTGCCTGCAACCTATAAGCTTGACAACGTTTGAGGAAATCCAATGGTCATGCTGGTCAGATATTTTGATTCTAGCGCCTGAAACGAAGTGAGTAAGTGACATTGCAACCTAAATGAAATGTGTTCGGGCACTAGCAATCTCTGTGTATCATTTTTATCTAGCATAGCATGTGATACTGGTTAGAAATAGTGGTTACAGTGGGATAGTGTGGGTGACACTCTGTTACACTGTTGGTGCACATAGAACCCTAACTCTGTAAGGATATTAGGGTTACTTATCATCTGTGCTAAGGCACGGTAATTGAATACTAGATGGGATTCATAGACTCTAGCTGGTTCTGGTGATGAGTACTGTGAAGTTCTGCCTTCATTAAACATCTTGTTACTGTTCGTTGCTTGAGGGTCAGCATTAAGTCACAAAATGCACTCTGTTGGTAGAATGGTAGTTGATTTTTTTGACTTGCGTTGCTTATTTAAATTTAAATATTGACAGAATATGCAGTTTGCTCCATGGCAGTCTATTTATCATTTGTAAAATTTGAAATGCTGCTTCTTTGTCTTTAATCAGACAAACAACTTAGTTTGATAAGTGTGCGTGCTTCTAAACTGCACTACAAAGCACAACTGGTTCTGCACAAGTTTTCTTAATTTAATCCCATTTTGTTCTTGTTAGTGCTTCCCTTTTCACCAAATTCTGTCATTTACTGCTACAGGAATCGGTCTGCGGAAAATCTGTTTGGCTATCCTGCATCTGAAGCCCTTGGTCAGGATGCCCTCATGCTTCTGGTTGATTCCCGTGACCACAATGTGGTAAATGACATCTTCCGACGTATTTCTATGGGTGAAAGTTGGACTGGGAAGTTTCCAGTTAAGAACAAGGAAGGAGATAGATTTTCAGCTGTTGCCACCAACACACCTTTCTACGATGAGGATGGGAGTTTGGTGGGTATCATTTGCGTTTCAAGTGATTCCCGCCACTTGGAGCAGATATTTTGTAGGCCTCCAACCCCTGCAAGGCCCCAACCAGAATCGTCTAGGGCATCTTGTGATGGGAGTTGCAGCAACAGTGGTCGCAAAACCAATTTGTTGAACAGAAGTCCTTTTGATCCTCAGCAACCCCTGCAAAGCACTTTAGCGTCTAAGATAACAAATTTGGTAAGCTCTGTTTTTCTATTAAACAGAAGTTGTAGATATAGCACTACTTTTTTCAAATACATAGCATTCTAGCTTGTAATAATATGTTGTTAAAAACATTGCAATTTTGCAAGTTGATAGACTTTTCTTTCAATGGTCCATTTCTACTCCAAAGGTCATTTACCAGACATCATATAATTTCACACCATCTCAATAACAATAGTTACTTAATGAGGACTTTAAATGGGGGTGTACGGTCATCTGTAGATGTTGCCTTGGTTGTTTTGTAAATTCTAGAACGATATCTGCAGAGGAACTTGTGTAGGCATCAAATCTGATCTGTTTTTAGTATATATTCTTGTTTGTTGCTAGCATATTCCTTTTTGATTTTTAGAATCACAACACAGGCTACCAAGGTCACAAATAAAGTTCGTTCTCGGGTCAGGGCAGATGAGAATGGCATAGAACGGGAAGGTGGCAGTGGTGAGAGTCAGTGCTCTGATCGTGGTGCCAAGGAAGAACCGACGTCTAGTGGAACAACTACGCCAAGAGGGGATGCACCACGTGGCCTCTTTTCTACGGAAGAGCACTCGCCTGGGCAATCAACCAACCCAAACAGTGATGAATCAGGTGAAGGAAAAGTAGGGTTACACAAGATTTTGAGTTCAAAGGCAGAGGCCCTGCTGAACAAGAAAGGGATATCATGGCCTTGGAAAGGGCGGGAGAATGAGGGACCTGATGAAAGAAATCATGTGACATTACCATGGACGCATGGTGACCAAGAGAATGGCCCGAATCATCAGAAGGTTTCTGATTCTAGCACAGCTCCAGATGCCCAAGGCGCTGAACACAACCAGCCTAGCAAAAATGAGGCATCGGGTTCCTGGTCCTCTTTCAACAATAACAGCACAAGCAGTGCAAGCAGCACTGGAAGCACTAATAGCAGTGCTCTCTACAAAATAGATCATGAAGCGGATTGTCTGGATTATGAGATCTTGTGGGAAGACCTCGTCATTGGAGAACAAATAGGTCAAGGTAGTTGCTTCTCCTTTAACTAATGGTTGCTTGATCATATGGATGTGTTTATGCATGATTTCATATTTCTTTTTCGTACCAAATAAAAAGTTCCATTTTTCTTTCATGTAATTTTGTTAGTGTTCTTTGTCAGCATTTGGTTCGTTCTATTGTCTGCATGTCTGTACTTCGGAGTAGCTTCTTTTCCTCTAAATTTGTTTTTGTATTCTCTATGTCTTCTTAAAAATGATATCATGACTAGATAGAAATGGCAGGCCTGGCACAGTGTTAGAGTCTCAACACTTGTGGTCTGGAGGTCCAGGGGATAAAACCAGTCTCCTTGCAAAGTTAAGCAAGGGTGAGGCTGTCTAGAATTTCCCTTCCCCAGAGCCCTTGTATCTGGGCTAGAATGGTCTACAGTTGGAGATGTGAATATACCCATTTTAGCCCCTGTTTGGCCGCTATTTGGTTCTAACTTTGTCAGAAGTGTGAACCATGTGCTCATGATGATACCCAGGGCTAGAGCCTTAGCCTGCTTTGCATTGAAATCTGGGATCGAGATTTCAAATTGTTATGTTGCTACTAGTTTCTAAGTTCGTCCTGCTCCAAGCACATGTGTTTGCTCTTAGGATCTGAACCTCGGGAGAATTTTGATCACCAACATGGATGCTCTTGAAACTTTATATACACGAGGATCTAGATTTGCCAAATAAGCCTTGGCATGATCTTTATTATGGTTATAGGAATATTCTCCACTCTAGGTTCTTTTATATTAAGTAATAAAGTTTTACATGCATCCTACTAAAAGCAAACTTAGGTGTACGCTGCATTCTGCTATATTATATACCTTTTAATCATCGTACTTTTAACTTGTGTATTTGCAGGCTCTTGTGGGACAGTATATCATGCTTTGTGGTATGGTTCGGTATGTTCTGTTGCTTGGCTGTTGCATGAACCATGCATTACTAATCTCAATTTACTTTTATTTTTTAGTTTCATCATCTTATTTGACATGTTTCTAGCAGGATGTGGCTGTTAAAGTTTTTTCCAAGCAAGAATATTCAGAAGAACTGATACAGACCTTTCGACAAGAGGTAGATACCCATCCCCAGCTACAGCTACCATACAGCTTATGGCAATAGGACATGCAGCTCATCCTCTAGCTGCAGAGTATTATTAAGTTATGAACCCGATTAGTGTCATAATTATTTCAGTTCTCCCTGTCAATCCTCCAGGACCCAAACAACTCACCTTTTGCCCATGAACCGTTGTGTGTCAATGGATTAGTTTGATCAAAAAGTCATAGTTTGGGATGGTTCAGACTTCAGACAAACTTGTAAAAAAAACAATTTGTATTTTCTATTTCAGGGTTCCTGCAAAACCTACCATTTCCATTGTCAACAAATATATTAATGTAGAATGTTTTTTTTGAAATAACAAACATAAAAATGTGACGCTGACAAATCTTCATTTACTTTCTTTAGAGCTGATTCTGGAAGTGTTAATGAAGCCTTTTGTTAACTTGAGATCTTGTGACTTTCATTTCAAAGTTTGGATTGTTAATTGTACTGATGTCATTCATATGTGAAGGTATCCCTCATGAAGAAACTGCGTCATCCTAACATACTGCTCTTCATGGGTGCGGTTACATCTCCACAACGCCTCTGTATCGTAACAGAGTTCCTCCCTCGGTATGTCTACTAACCTTTTCAAGTTCTTATCATGTGGTATTTCCTCACTGTTGCTCATGTTCATGAAATTGAGCTCAGCAGTTTGTTTACATCTGATTGAATCATAAATTGTTTGACTACTACAATAATAGCTGCATAAGATATAGCAAACTGAAAGTCAGAAGTTCTTGGCATGGTTTAAGCGGAGAAATCATTGATATGCCTTTGTTGTTGGAAGTGGTCTATCGAGTAAAATATACATTTAAGTGGGATCATGTAGTAAGATGCTTCTCGTTCTATGGAAAACTACTGTAGATGTACTTTTGTCAAACTTGTGGATAATCTGGATACATGTGAAATGGAGAACTATTAATATCTAAGCTTGAAGATATTCTTCATGGGTGCTGAGGTGGATAAATGATTTTTTTTTGTTCTTTTTTGCTTGGATTGGTTTGGTTGCATGTTTTAAACACTTTGTGTCACCTACCCAAACTTATGATGATTACTTGCACATTATTATTTTTGGTTCCTTTTCCCATTTTCATCCTTGTTAAATGCAGGGGAAGCTTGTTTCGCTTACTTCAAAGGAGTGGTACCAAGTTGGATGTGAGACGCCGTGTTCACATGGCTTTAGATATTGTAAGTGCATTTTCTTTATATTATGAGCCTATTGTCCACATGATTCAGTGCATAGATCAGCTAGTTAATGCTTCATATTTTGAGCAAGGGACTTGTCAATCCCCTAGCAAATAAAATTTTGTTAAATGTTCTACACTATTTCTGTATGTATACTTCAATCCCCTAGTTATTGTTCTGTGTTTTGTGTTTCTACAGGCAAGGGGCATGAATTATCTCCACCATTCCAGCCCACCTATCATACATCGAGATTTAAAATCATCTAATCTTCTGGTTGATAAGAACTGGACTGTGAAGGTACATCACAATTTATCTGTTTTCCAAATTTTTTACATTCTCCTGCTTGCCTCCTCTCATTTCATGAGGTCAATCAGGTGGCGGACTTTGGTCTTTCACGTATCAAGCGTGAAACTTTTCTGACAACAAAAACTGGGAAAGGAACAGTAAGTTCAACCAATCTTAATTTAAGTACTTTATATATCAATTAACGTGATTGGTTCGAAGCTTTGCTTGTGTTGTTTTCTCTTTAACTCGCTGATGTTGCTTTCCTATCCAGCCACAATGGATGGCACCAGAGGTGTTGCGAAATGAACCTTCAGATGAGAAGTAAGCTGTGGAGAATCTTTATGAACAGATGTTCCTCTTATCACCTCTGGATATGAGTTCAGTAATATCTTTTCATGGTGCTAATGTAGGTCTGATGTGTATAGCTATGGGGTGATCTTGTGGGAACTTGTTACACAGAAGATACCCTGGGAAAATCTGAACTCTATGCAGGTATATTCTTGTTAGATAATTCTGTTTTTGTTAAATTTTGTTTGATTTTGACCATACATGTAGTGACAAATTGCGACTATGATATTGTGAACTCAAGATCATTATTTATTGTAGCAGCTTTAAAAAAAATCTAAACATATCAATTAGGAGAATAGTACACTTTGACTGCTAGTTTTTAATTGGCCACATGGGAATTAGAATTACCAACCCCACCAAAAGCTTGTAATCTTTTTTTTTATTCCAGCAATAGATCTATTGTGGCCTGACAGCACTTTTACTGATAATATTTTTGCAGAGCACACCTTTACCATGTTGATCTTTCTGGGCTGCTTATTTTTCTTCATATATTTGACAAGTTCCTGGATACTAACTCTCAAGGGTTTGTTTCTTACATAGGTCATTGGTGCAGTTGGTTTCATGAACCAAAGATTGGATATTCCGAGTGATGTGGATCCACAATGGTCATCAATTATCCTAAGCTGTTGGGAAAGGTACTTACTGTTTTTCCTTTCTTTCTTTACTGCTTTTAGGAAATGTGAAGCGTTAGGCCCCAGTCTCTGTAGTTCTCTGCATTTCTGAGTAGGTTTCTGCAACCTATGTCAAAATACTTGCAGATTTTTGAAATTTACTCTAGAAGTAATTTATAGTTCTGTATTTTGTAACATTTGCATATTCCTGATCATTTGCCCTTTCTGTGAGCAGCGACCCACAGCAGCGCCCATCATTTCAAGACCTTATGGAGAGGCTCCGAGAGCTGCAGAGACATTATGCCATCCAGCAGCGGAATGCAAAGAACAGCCTCGAGGAGTGAATATCGCAACTCCCAGTCGGTCACTTGCTAAAGCAAGTAAGCGATCGGGCGAGACGGTATTTTCACCGGCAGTGCCGCAGAGGCATGTCAGATCTCGAGAAGGGTTTGAGACCTCCTGTATGGTTTTGCTCCCTGGGACAGCTAAGGCTGGGAATTTGTTGTACAGATGAGGTGCCTTCTATTTTGTCGAGTTCACCCCCCAGGGCAATTGTGGCTGTAATTCCTGAGTTCTGACAGCAAGGTTAGGTTAGTGACTGAGCTCGGGCTGGTTGGAGTCTTGGGTTCTGATTCGTGGCGACGCGCATTTAACATCTGATCCGGGCTTGAATTTGTGGCAAGAACATGCTGTGTAGATTGCGCTGACAACAGTGGTGTATACATGTGGTCGATTGTGATCATGAGGGAACTGAAACCGAAGTTGTAAGATCAGCATTTTTTTTTTGTATCGCATCATCTGCCGGCTGCCGTTGTCGGCCTTGCATCAGCCGTGTTTTGCTGGTCTGAGACTCTTAGCGTCGGGTTTGGTTGGTGCCTTCGATTTCTAAATTTCATGTGCCGATTACACTATATTTGCGCCCTGTTTCATATGGTTCTTGGCACGGTTTGTATGACCACGCTGCATTTTTGTCATCATTTGATAAGCTGAGAAATGCTGCTGTATCTGATTACAATCGCAACATAGCCTTTCAGTCCCAAGTAAGTTGGCGTAGGCTAAAGTTGAAACACAATAAGAGCTACAAATCAGGGTTCGAGCATATGAATAGCCGTTTTTCGAGCACTCCCATCCAGAGCTAAATCTTTGAATATATTCCATCCCTTAAAATCTCCTTTTATTGCCTCTTCTCATATCAATTTTGGTCTTCCTCTGCCTCTCTTCACATTAGTATCACGTCTTAGGGTTCCACTACGTACCGGTACCTCCGAAGGCTTCGTTGGACATGTTCAAACCATCTCAACCGGTGTTGAATAAGCTTTTTTTTCAATTAGTGCTACCCCTAACCTATCAGGTACATCCTCATTCCGAACTTGATCCCTTCTTTCGCATACGCATTTCCGCAACACTTATCTGCTGGACATGTCGTCTTTTTGTAGGCCAACATTCTGCACCATACATGATTGCATGTCTAATCGCCATCCTATAAAATTTGCCTTTTAACTTTAATGGTACCCTCTTGTCATATAAAATTCCTGATGCTTGGCGCCACTTCATCGATCCTACTTTGATTCTATGACTAACATCTTCATCAATATCCCCATCTCGTTGTAGCATTGATCCCAAATATCGAAATGTATCCTTCCTGAGCACTACTTGACTTTCCAAACTGACATCTCCCTCCTCATATGTAGTAGTGTCAAAATCACATCTCATATATTCAGTTTTACTTCTGCTGAATCTAAAACCTTTTGACTCTAGGATCTCCCACGACAACTCCAATTTCCTATTTACTCCTACTCGAGTTTTATCAACTAGTACTACATCATCTGCGAAGAGGGAATATCCCCTTAAATATCCCTTGTTAAATGTCCCTTGTTAAGGGATTTCCAACTCTATGCCCTACTAGTCGAGACCCTTGCAAGTTCAGCCGAATGCTCGTGCGCACTGCACGAATTTTCGCATCTGCACGTGCTAAGCCCAAAACATAAAACAAAATAATTTATCTACACATGTATACAGCTCGTGCTTTTAGGCATTTATTCTTTAGCTCGCCTTAATCTTGCTAGAGATTTGTTGTAATTATTTTTTTTCTTCCAACACTACATTTCGTTACCTCGTAGTCCTAATAACTAAATGTTGGCCTTTCTCTTTTCATTTCCATCTGGTAGAGAATTGCAAGATGCTTACCATTTTGTTTTGCAGATGCCAAAGGTACGCTCTGGCTTTTATGAATTTCAGCGCTTTTTTGGTTCAAAGTGTACATGGAACACCATCGCCCATCAAATCAAGTATGTACTTTCCATCAGGGTGCTTGACGCTGAATCCCATCAAAAAATGGCTAGCTAGCTCCACCAAATTTTAGCTTGACCATAGTCAGGGCATGATAGGTTCGGGTTTTGTTTATTTGGATCGCAATGCTACCAAATTTTGTTAAGTTGTGGGTTATGCCTTGTCGCATGGTAAATATCCTTTTTTTTTTTGTGAAAACATAGAATGAGAAATGTCGTAGATATAATCAAAACAAACTAAATGGGTAAAGCAAATAAAATACATACACACACACAATTGAGAAATCCTGACCTTTTAAAACTTCCAATACAATTGTGGAATTATGAGCTTTTGAAACTTGCAAACCCAAAAGGAGTGACCATGAATTTGGGCTGAAGAGAACAAGTGTCAAAATAGGTTTGCTTGCAGGAACAAACACAGGGAAGAGGTTCCAGGTTCCTCTAACTTTGAGCCTTGGACCCTCGCATTTGGGCTCCCATGGGATTGACTCAAAAGTAGAGGGATCAAAGGCAAAGGATCTCGTTCCAAAAATAGAGGTGTCAACAGGAGTGCACCTGAGGCTGTTAGATTTTGAGTTCTAAGTTCAGATGGTGCTGCCTGGCAGCAACCAAACAAGTCCTAGTGCTAACTAGGTGTCAAATGTCTTGTCGGTTATGAATCCGTAGTGGCGACACAAAATCGCTTGGTGGAACTAGTTGAAGCGGCAAGGGTGCCTGGTTGTCGTGCGGCGCCACTGTTGCGGCGTCGGTGGAATTGAATGGGCGGTGTCCGGCGGTGCGTACTGTAGATGTTGGCAGGAGATGAAAACACGAAAGGGGAGGATGGGAGATTAATAAGAAAAAATAGGGAAACCGGATTGGAAATGCGATTTGCTAAGATAACATACTTTTCTTTGAACCTTCTATAAGGAAAATTCTAAGGAAAAAAGAACGTCTGGAGTTGATTCACCACCTAAATTAAATTCTATAGGGTGCTTTTAAGAAATGTTGCAGTATTTCAATACCCACCTAAAGGATCCTGCTCTTTTTTCATATACATTTTGTCGTGGGAAGGGTGTGGGATCCGCCCAGCCTTGACTCCATCCTGCGTTCTGGAGCTCGGAGGGCTGTTCCAGCAGGGGCAGGGGAGGGTTTGCTCTTCATGGCTCCACAATCTGAGGGCTGGATCTCCTTTAAGGTTCAAGGTGAGATTACTGCTGATACCCCACCCCTTTCCAGCTCTCTATCTTACCGCTGATTGAAATTTTGGAACAAGGGGGCACGCAGCAATTAACAATATCTTAAATTTGGTCTTTTGTGGGAAGAAAAAGTAGCAGCGCATCTGTGTTAATTCTTAGTCTGGTTTCTAGCCAAAAGCTTCACTTTAACAGTTCAACTCGTCTGCTCTGTGTTTTAGTTTCAGTAATAAATCTGAAAACTCACTTCTGTGAACCACAAATGGTAGAAAGAACAAGGGGAATTCAGCAATTAACAATATCTTAAATTTTGGGGCTTGGTTTGCCAAGAAAAGATATTTCAGTTTCTAACTGTTAATTTACTGAATAAAACTCGAACTCCTGAAATTTTTCAAATTTGTTAGTCAAGCCTAGGTCTTTTGCGCTAATTTAGATACTAGGTGATAGTGTTGCATGTCTGCTAGTTAGCCTAGCCTATTGGTGTAGATGTCATCTCATTTCTCAGCTACCATTTTGAAAACAGACACCAACCTAGCCAGTTTATTGTTGTAATGCTGTTAATGTGCTGGATAGATCAAAATTGAACTGTCGAAATGTTTACAGTTTTTAAAAAATGTAGTTTTGCCTGTGACTATTAAGGTGATTTAATAAAACTCAGCGAATTTTGCGTATCTGTGCAGATACTGTGTTTTCGATTGACCCTACATTTCCAGACCCCTTGTTTGGATCTGCTGTTTCGTATGTGTTGTTTGGTTGCATGTTCTCTGCTCACTACCTCCCTGCAATCTCTTTTGTATAGCAAGGGTTTTGCTCTGTTAGTAATCTTATTTCAACTATTCTCCTTCAGGGTAACTGTGTGGTTGGTGTTTTGCCTTGTCAAAATCTGTAAAATTGAGCTTTGCTGGTGCTTGCTACTCAGAACACCTAACTCAGTATGTTTTGAGGTCATAATATGTTGTTATGAGTTTCTTGACCTTTAACTGGGGTCTTTTAGATACTAGCTAATTGCAATTGTCGCTGAAGATCTCTTATGTTTGCAGTGGTAATTTGTACAATACATGCAACACCTCTATTGGTTCTATCCTTTGGTTGCACTGTTTGTATATGTTGTTCAGTTGTTGCTGTATTATTTCATTGTTTACAGTCTTTTGACTTGTAATATGTTTCCATAAGTTCATTGCTTATTGTGTAAGTGCCTCTGTGTGATTGTGTAGTCTGCAATCTAATTTGTTTATTACTAGACATTCCAAAATTCTGTGCAGTACGCTGGTGTAGTCTGCTATCTAATAGACATTCCAAAATACTGTGTGGTACTTTTATTGTTGTTTTTGATAGTAGACCTGGGTTTGTTCCATTTCCAACTTGTCAATTGCAGATGCTTTCTTATGTGTACAACTATCTTTAATTATTCTTATCTTGAGACCATGCATTTCTTTGTTGATTTGATCATCGATTGGATTAATTTTTGTTCTCCACTTAATGAATTTAAAAGTTATCTGATTTAGGCTTCTTCACTGTCTATGAATAGAGCTTTGTGTTATGAGCTGCGCACTACATGGCATATCTATCTTTTTACCGTGAAATTGTTGATCCATTATGTTTGTTTCTTCAACATATCACTTACCATGTTAAGTATTTATTATTTTAATACTGTACTACAGATTGTGATTTAGAGCCTTTTTGGAGATTACAGTTTCATCTGTTCACTTTGATGTATTGGCATAGTTTCTACATGTCTCTTTATCTTGTATGGATCATAATTTCCTTGCAACCTGAGAATTGTTCCCTTGTTTTAGTTGAACTTTCATTCGAATTCCTAGCCTGCAACCATTAAGAAATCAGAAAATCCTTAAGAACTATTGTGTCCCACATTCTAGATAGAACTATGTGGAACGCAGCAATTACCAAGACCTTATGTGTGTTCAAGAATTTGTTCTTATTTCTAACTAAGTGGCATTAGTGTGTACATATTAGTATTAATCAATTTGCTTGATTTCAGAGGTTCATGAGCAATGGAGGAACCCCTGACATGACCCATGAGGTTTGAATTGTTCTATATTGTTTTCTTCTATCAAATGTTCTTTCACAATTTTGGTCACAAATTTACGATTGTTTGATTATGTGAGAATGCATAAAGATGATTACAGAGTTGAACGCAACTACCCAACATCTCAAGAGGAAAATGAAATTTCTCAACAACGTCATCCTCATGATGTTTGGGCTGACCGGAGGAGCTCTCATAGCCGTGTCAGGCCAGTACTACAGCAACTCAAAGGAGAATGCACAAAGGGCTGAGGAGCTAGGCCCAGGAAGATCTGAAAAGGGGTCTGGATATTCTGAGGAGCACCTCTGGCTACCTGTAGTGCTCTTCCCAGGAATCCTAGTGACCATACACCGATTCTGTGGGATTCTGGTGAAGGTCAATCGATTCCAAAACCTAGATTCAGATTTGAAAAATGGTGGCTCCAGCATGCTGATTTCAAAAGTATGGTAGAGAATTTCTGGAGCACACCGATGAATGGTGATAGCAATATTGATAGATGGCAAAAGAAAATCAGGGCTTTTAGGAGGAAAGTTAAAGGTTGGAGCATTAATGTAGAAGCTGCCAATAGAAGAAAGAAACATGAGCTCCTAAGAGAATATGACACTCTGGATAGACTAGCTGAAAGCCAAAACCTTGACCAATCACAAGTAAATAGGATGAGTAACATTATGATGGATTTGAATAGAATCTGGACCATGGAGGAAACAAAAGCTAGACAAAGATCTAGGGAGAAAGAAATTAGGGAGGGAGATAGGAATACTAGGTACTTCCAGACTGTAGCCAACCAAAGAAGAAGGAAAACTTTGATTCAGGCTATCGAAGGCCCCGAGGGGATTGCCACTAGCACTGCAGAAATACAAAAAATTGCGATTGACTACTATAAAAATCTTTTTAAACATGAGGATAGGGCAGATATAGGTGTTAATGAAAACTTCTTTAGTGAGGAGACCAAAGTAACAGACCAAGAAAATCAGGTGCTGGAGGCGCCTTTTACTGAAGAAGAAATTAAAAAAGCAGTTTTTGAGTCGTACTCTGATGGGGCTCCAGGGCCGGATGGTCTGTCTTTTATGTTCTATCAACACTTCTGGGGAGCCCTACAACAAGATCTGCTGGATCTTTTCACTGACTTTTACCATGGTAATCTTGATATTTTCCGAAACTTCGTGGCTAACTTTGATTCCAAAAGAAAATGACGCTTGTACTATGAACAAATTCAGGCTTATTAGTCTTCTGAATTGCAGTTACAAAATCTTTACTAAGGTGCTCACTAACAGGATTAATCTGGTAGTGGATAGGCTGATCAGTAGTAATCAAACGGCTTTTATCAAAGGGAGGTATATTTTGGAGAGTGTTGTCACTGCTCATGAAATTGTCCATAGTGTGCACCAAAAGGGGGAGGCTGGTGTAGTTTTGAAACTAGACTATGAAAAGGCATATGACAAAGTGAACTGGGATTTTCTCATGGACATACTAAACAAAAGAGGTTTTGGGGGGTGATGGTTACTTTGGATTAGGAAAATCCTATATAATGGCTCTGTTGGAGTCCAAATAAATAATGCAGAAGGAAACTATTTTGAAACAGGGAAAGGGCTTAGGCAGGAGACCCTCTCTCCCATTCTTTTCAACTTAGTTGTGGATGTTCTAACCAAAATGATGCAAAAAGCTGCTGATCATGGTATGATCAGAGGTTTGGGGGTGGAGTTTAGTCCTAATGGGGTGATGAGTTTGCAATACGCGGACGACACCATTCTTTTCTTAGAAAATAATCTGGAAAAAGCTAACAACATTAAGTGGATCCTCACCTGCTTCGAGCTTATGTCAGGTATGAGGATTATTATAACAAAAGTGAAATTATCCCTATGAATATGGAAGACCAAGAATTAGAGAATTTTAGGAGGCTCTTCGGCTGCCCTGTGGGGGCTTTTCCCATAAAATATTTAGGGATCCCTTTGCACTACGAGAAGCTTAGAAGAGAGGATTTGCAACCACTAGTAGATAAAATTGTCAAAAGAATTGCGGGCTGGAGGGGGAAGCTCCTGTCCTATGCTGGGAGGCTAATTTTAATCAAAACTTGCCTAGCTAGTATTCCGGTGTACCTTATGTCCTTTAAATTTCCTAAATGGGCTCTAGATATTATTAATTCCCACATGGCAAAACTGTCTCTGGAATGATTATGAGGGTCACGGCAAAATACACCTGGCAAATTGGCAAATGGTCAGTATGAGAAAATAGGATGGGGGGCTGGGGGTCCCTGACCTGAAAAACCTTAACCTGTCCCTGTTGGGGTCATGGGTAAAAAGGTTCATAATGGGGGAGGATAAAATCTGGCACAACATCATAAAACAGAAGTATGTTAGGAACGCGACAAATATCTTGTCTCCCACACTCACAATCATCTACCTTTTGGAAGGGTGTGATGTGGGCAGCAAAAGCGCTAAAGTTTGGGTATAGATGGAAGGTGGGAGATGGAACCAAGATACGGTTTTTGGGAGGACACTTGGTTTGGAACTGCGCCATTGGCGGTGCAGTTCTGGGATCTCTTCTGTATTTGCAACCAAATAGGTGTGACGCTGGCTGAGGTTTGGGATGGAGTGGATATAAAACTGAACTTTAGGAGAAACTTCTCTGAGTATCTAATGCATAGATGGTACGAGTTGGAAGAGATTGTCACTGGGGTGAATTACAATGAGGAGGGGGATGCTTTGGTCTGGCAGTATGACAGTAAAGGAGTCTATCCTTCCCAATCCCTTTACTCAGTGATTAGCTTCAGGGGCGTTAGGCCTGTCTATGTCCCTTCAGTATGGAAGGTGCATACTCCTCCTAGAGTTCAGGTCTTTCTTTGGCTTCTGTCACACAATAAATTGATGACAACTGACAACCTTCTGAAAAGAAACATATCGAAACCGTTGAATTGCCAATTCTGTGATGAGAATGAAACCGTTCTACATCTGTTCTTTGAGTGTGTAGTTGCCAAAAAGATCTGGAAGTTTGTTAATGCTTTCACTAATATCTGGATTAAAAGTTACTCAGACATGGCTAGCAAATGGTTATGTGGCAAAAAATATGATATAATCAACAGCACCTCTGCGGGAGTTTGCTGGGGTCTTTGGCTAGCGCGTAACGACATGATCTTTCATGGACAGGTATGGGTGGATATAAAGACAGTGCTACGAAGGATGTGGAAATGTATGATGATTTGGAAGCCAATGTTCAAGGGGACCCTGCTGGAAGTTATAAACAAATGGTGCAACTCTTTGGAGGAAGTCCTCAAGACCCCCTTGGCAATCGAGGCTCCCTGAAGAAGTTCAAGCTGGGCAGTGCAGGGGGAAAAATGAACCCCCCCCCCCCCCCCCCCCCCCCCCCCTGGAGACTACAACGCTGAACTCCTAAGAGGAACAACATGAAGACGGGATCAAGAGAGTAGTTAATCTTTTCTTTTTGCCCAGTTCTCTGTATTTCAGACTTCTCTGAGCTGCTGTGCGGGCTGTGCTCTGTCTGGTGCTGTAGGCTACTAGGTAGTACACTGCTCTGGCTTCTATCGACGAGCATGTAAACGCCTAAACAAAAACAGCTGTCATGCCTTGTTTTCTATAAAATGGGGCAGGGCGAGGCGCCTGTCAGTTCTAAAAAAAATATTCTGGCACGAACCAAGAGAGCAATTGCTGAACTTAGGGTAAGTTTTACTCACTTGAGGTCTTCCATTCTGTCCTAGTAAGTTAACTGAATCCAAGAAGTCGCTGAACTGATTATGTAAACTGAATGATAACTGAATCTGTTGTTTGCATATTTTCTTTGTAGAAACTGGGTTCTGGTGTGCCTGAGAACTCCTCGACTGCTAGACCCACACCCTCTCCCTATACTCTGTAGCGGCTAAAAATCAGATCCCCACCCCCCTCCAGTTCAGTCAATAGATGTTTGGTTATTTCATACTTTAAGATATAAACAAGGCTAAGAAGAAATTTCATACAGAACAATCTGGTACCATGTGCCAACTACACTTCATCCCTGGTATAAATGAATGCCCTAACACCAAGGTCAGAAGGATGTGATGATGCAAAACAGAAGAAGGAAAAGTAGAAATGGACCTACGATAAACAATGCAGAGCAGTGATGGCGTGGAAAGAGAGGAGTTACCTTTGGTAGGAGCACGGACAACTGCAAGTAAGTAAATCAAAACATTAAAACGTTAGATCAAATCAAATTTTCTTACATTAGGAAAGGAGAACAGAACCAAAGCTCAACAACTATGGACTCTGAATGACGCTTGAACTGACAGCAAATCCTAAAAGTAGACTGACCTGCCTCTGGCTTATCTCTCCTCAGTTTGTCCATCACAGCAAAGGTCAATTGAATACTGCTCTGTGAAATTTGAAAAACCAATTAACAAGCATGTTAGATGCATAACTAACGAAAATTTGAAGGAAACCAATTAAGCTATACCGTCAAACTGTTACAATTGTATCACATGTTAGATGCATAACTCATGAAAGCACATGTGATGGTACGATAATGAAGTCTCTACTTAGTTGTGAAATAACATGCCATTGCTTGCAAAAAATCGAAGAGTTGTGAATATTCCAAATAACATGTTTATTACGTCCCTCCCTAATTTTGTATGCATTTTCAACAACACCGTAGAGACTAAACAAGCATTGCAAACAGAGAACTCACTGCTAAGATTAGCTACTACATGTTTGACATTATAGGTAATCGTGGGTACTTGATTGCAACTACACAGTGCTGTTGTAATTGGCACAATTTTTTTTATAAAAAAAGAGGTAGTTAAATGATTGATAGAACATGCTGCATAAATGGCATGCAAAGGGTAAGTACAAAATCAATCTATGCATGGTTACTGTAATAGTACATAGCTAAATGTGATTGAGCTACTCATCGAACAGATGTGTCGCATCATACAGAAATGTACGGTTTCCTCATAAAAGAGTGACTTTTTATTTGCAAATTATTTATCCACACAAAGAATGGAACATAGAGAACTTCTATTGTGCATCAAAGAACTAAACAACAGAACAATTCGCAAGCAAGTACATGTAAATGTGACTTTTTGAAAGCTGGATTTGCGTACACCGCCCAAAAAATAAGAAAACAAATAATAATACCCTCTTTCTGTTAATCCACTGGGTAACTGAAATAGGGTAAAGTACCTCTGGAAATTAACTTTGAAAGTATAAGTAAAGAAGAAAATGGCTTAATGTTTGGAGTACGTACATGTATGTTTATTAGAGAAATAATAATTGTTTTGCTGGATGGCTAGGTACCCTGTTAATTGGGTTGTAACCCATGTTGTAACCACACCAATCTATTCTCATAAGAAAATAAATATAACCCACCCTAAACCAAACCTCCACTATCACACACCACACCACCCCAAACTTACCATTGCATAAGTTATACAAATTACTTGCCAAATATGGTTACAACCCAATAAGAACCCATTAGGTACCCAATAAAAACCCTAGTTAACTTTTTTTTTGAGTTTGTATGTGACTCTCAACGTGGGGCCCACATGTAAGTCTAGCCATACTACTTTGCACAAAGTAGCGGACTGTCAAGCTAATTCATCTGCAACAAGTTTCGGTCAATTCATCCAAAATTTTAAGGTGTGAACACGAGGTTTTAGTTTTAGGGTCCGACTCTTGACGCGGGCTCCACATATAAGTCCAGCCGTACTACTTTGCATACAGTAGCGGACTGTTAAACTAATTCATCTGTAACAAGTTTCGATCAATTTATCCAAAATTTTAAGGTGTGAACGCGAGGTTTTATTTTTAGGGTCCGACTCTTGATAGATGAGGCTCCAGGCTTTTGGGTTCTTAATGGGTCTCAACCCACGGGTTGAGAGTCTTTTAGATCCAAAAATAATACCACACACCCCAAACACCTTCCAAACTATTTATTTGTAAAACCCAAACCAAACCAAACCATCTAGCAGGCCAACTCATTATAAACCAATTGAAATGATCTTATTATATAAACCAAACCATTAAAACCAATAAACCCAACCCAATTAACATGGCTAGGTACTACAATCATTTATTACATTTGGCTAAATGCACCTGTCATTTCCCTCTCCTTTGGCAAACATCTTGGTCGACAAGTTATCTGAATCATTGTAGAGCGATTTGAGAGGACTTACATCAACCGAAGGCATTCTGAGGTACTCTGTTCCTCCGAGGCATTGCATCGAGCGGGCACCGAGTCAGTGTATACACGCGAAACATCGGCAATGGCCGGCAGCAGGGTCATTGCAACGTCGCCGCCGCGGCTCGCGGATGCGGCAATCGAGGAGTAACTGGACCGCCTCCTCCCCGCCATTGACGCGCCAGCGGCAACGACCCGGATGCGGTGGCCGTGAGTGCCGCCGCCGACCTCGCTGGCCGCGGTGCCCCGGCCACCTGGAGGCACGCCGCGGGGGAGTCCCGCAGGCCGCAGCTTGGGGGAGCAGCGATTTGGGAGGCGGAGGCGCTTGAGCTCGTCGCGGTGTCCATCTGGTGCCGGAGCAGAGGCAATGCACCACGGAGGGGCCGCCGCGGCGCAATCGATTGCCGCGCCGGGCCAGGTGGTGAGGCTGGGAGCCCGCCCCCGCGGCGGAGGCGGCAAGGCCTGAGGAACGCGTCTAGTTGAGCGCCACTGGGCAGAGGCCAGATGTCGACCCCGTAGAGGGTCGGGCCTTGGAGCTCACCTGGCAATCGACGCTTAGCTCGACTCGTCGAGCGGGCGAGGCATGTTTCGGGAAAAACGAAAATACTGCCAGCAACCTGAAAACCGGTGGTGCGCCGCGGCATTTTAATCGACTAAACAAAAACACTAGTACTTACATCATAGCATAAGTAGAGGCTTGGCATGTAAATCAATTTGGCTTTCGTATTTGAGGGAAAATGAAGTTGATGGTTTTAAATTCTTAACCCAAAATAAATTTCCCACCCAGTAACAAAGTTATTTTTTTTTTCAAAATTGGCAGGATCTGGACAGATTGGTCACTAAACCGGTCTAACCAAAGTCTCTAAAATGTAAATAGGACTTCACCATTGTGTAGCTCTCGTTGAGTAGATCAAAATGCATACGTAGAACGTCCGATTTGGAGTTCGGATGAGAGTTATGACCTCGGGAAGATATGTACCCAGGAAAGCCAGTCAGACCGGTTTGCCAGAGCGGTCATACCGGTTTGGTATGTATAGTCCGAGTTAGAAGTTGTATTTTGACTCGGGATTTGTTAGGATTTCGACTCTAATGAGGCAAGATCTCCCCTTCCTATAAAATATAAAGGTCCACGACTGATCGAGGACATCCAATCAATCAAACACAAAACCAATCTACTATTTTATCATTTTTCCTTTATTCTTTTGCCCTAGCTTTTCCAATCTCATCTTATTGTTCTTCCTTCATCTCCACGACGACTGAGGACGTTTTAGGTGACCTGCCGACCCTAAAGCAATACTATATATGTACCGGTCCTGCCGGAGTCCCTCCCCGAGCAGGTGTTCGTAGGTCACCGTGGCAGCTTCTAGGAATCCGATCAAACTGGCTTCCTAGACCGGTCGGACTGGTCTGTGTAGGAGGTGTTCGTGGTGCTGATCCGCTGCGATCCGTGCATCTAGCAAATCTCGTGTGTTGGCCCGAATTCTGCGCCAACAGCTACATATTTCTCTTTATTAATAGTTTTTTTGTTTACTAAGTTTTTCTGGAAAGGACTTGTTCGGCGAGATGACAGGGTACACAAGATGATCTCAGGGCCTCAGGCACGAAGGAAAAACACCTTGCTCACCTAAAGTTCAGAACTTCAGAACGCATTCTTCTTTCAGTTACAGCCGATGGCCAAACACGCTCACGGCCACGTAGGTCCCACACGACAGTCTCACACTAAATACGTATTGCACGGTTGGGCCTTATGGTCACCGCTGGTGTCTTTTACTTCAGCTTCCCTGCTTGATAATCAGCGGTGACATGGATCCATCAAATTCCAGATGAGACAGTGACAAGCACGAAGGAGACAAAAATCTTTCCGACTGCCTGCAAGCTTGCTCGATGAAATGGAAATTTGAAGATTTAAATAAGCAATTGTTTTCTTTCTTCTTCTCGGTTGCGATGTTGCTGCAACTCCAAATTTTGTTCCAAGCATTCAGTCATATCACTCTCAAGTTTGTGACTTGAAGTTTAAATGGATGAAGATTGGGTCATGACAGAAAAAGAAAATAACTCTTCTCAAAATTGCAAGGTGCACTTCAAAAAATAGTTCTAGCCGTAGCAATTTATTATCCAGTCTTCAGTAACCTGATGTGGCCAGTTCCCTCTCCCTCCACTTCCAATGTATGAACATATTGTTTACTTTATTATGATTATATCTGCAAAAGTAGTCCACAACAAAAAATTTAATCCAAAAATCAAATTTTAAATCATTTTTTTCTGTCAGATGATTTCTGATACATAAACATTTATTGACTGGACAACTGCAACTGCAAGTCAATGGCTTTTAGGATGGATGTAGAGCTCAATTATTGCATCTGAATTTTGGATCAACAATTTAGCCTTGATTTATTTATGAGGGAAATGGTTTATGGCTTATTTTTGAAAGAAAATTCAGCATTATAGAAGTTAGTCTGCAACCGCTCAAGCTTATAGTTTTGAAGAAATTTCTATAATGACATCTAAATTATTACAAAGCACTCCTCTTACAACACAATGTTCATATCCATTTTGAGTGAAGGTTCCTCGTGGCTCTTCAAAGGTCATTATTGGTGCTGTTTTTTCATCTTCTATATGATATTTTTTTCTCATTGTATGAAAACTATGCAAGTTTTCCACTATCATGCAACGAGATCTATCCAAACATATTACATATGACATAACCGATGATATAACATAGCAATATTGCCATAGTCTTGTGCCCAAACTTCCAAACTAAAGTCAGAAACATAGAACTAATCTTTGGTTCAACACGACACCCATAGCTTAATAAGTAATTGCCTTGTGGTTTATTTATTATCAATATAAGGTCCATACTGATCCACGGTTCCTATTTGATGGTTTATGTGCCATTGCTATCAAGTTGCACATTGGAAAAAAGATTAGGTATCAGATATGTTACTCTTTACTCCAAAAGACAGGTGAATCAAATTAAATAAAGGACGACGGCCGGCAATGGATGTGATCGTTGGGCATGGACAACTGGACAAGGGCATGCCAGCTGCCAGAGTTGGGTAAAGGGGAGCGAGATAGGAGTGGACGATAAACTACCCAGCATGAATGTGCGCCAAAAATTACAGGAAGATACTGCATGGCCAATGCCAAGCATAAAAAGCAGATGTGATCAGGTCTCAAGCGTAGCACTGGCGCACTCAAAACAGGAAGTAAAAAAAGGGCCAGTGCTTATCTTGACAAGGCAAGAGAACAGGCTTTGAGCATTAGGCAGCATAGTGACCGCTACCTTAAGCATCCATTTTTATCATCAGGCTGATACAGTACGGCAACTCTTCAGTGTGCCACATACAAAATAAACAAGTTAAAGCAGCCGGTGCTTAACTTGACAAGGCAAGCGACCGCTGCCACACACAACCATATTTATCATCAACAGAATAGGCACAGCCCACGCCTACTCCCCCTTGATACGCTTCCAGATCTTGCTGTTCGGGAGTGCAATACCCAGTGACACGGCGCCAAGCATGTAGAAAACACTAAACGGGTCAGGTCCATGATCACCACCCATGTACGACCTCCTGCTGCTGAACCTACGCAAGAATGAGAAAAGGTTTGTTAGATCAGTGTACATTACAGTTATACAGTAACTGGACGGCCACTGGTAGCGGCTGGTTAAGTCAGGCATAAAAAGGTAAGAACTTGATGAATTTTTAAGTCAGACATAAAAGAAGGTATGAACTTGATGAATTTTGCACCCACATTAGTAGTGTTACAAAAGGCGCTATTTCGCGCTCGCCTAGACGCGCTTATGCGCTGGGCGGCAGGGTACCGCCTCGCCTAGGGGGTAGGCGGCACCCTAGGCAGCGCCCCCTCATCCGCAGCTAGAGACGGGCGGATATGACATCCCCTGTGGCCGCTACATGTAGATTCACCCAAGTGTGGACTCCTGAGGGAGGCGAGGCAAGGACGGCGGTCGAGGAAGCGGGGATGGGGCCAGCAGGACGTCGGGCGGCGGCGAAGCAGGCGGAGACAGGGGGCGAAGGCGGAGGAGGCAGCACAGGGGGAGGTGGGGAGGTCGGGCGGCAGCGACCGATGAGCAAGTCGGGACCGTCAGGGTGTGGGAGGGCGCGTGCTCACGAATGGATAAGGTGGGACTGGGGGAAATAAATTGTGTGGGGACGGTCCCCAGTTGTTTCTCGGTGAGGACCCTCTCCCATCGGGTGTCGCGTGGCCCAGATGGTGATCCGATGCATCTGATGCTCGCTCGCACAGGCGCACAGGCGCTGGCTCGCTTGGAAATTGCGTCGCGCGCGCCTAGGCCCACGAGTCGCCTCATTGGCAGAAGCCCTTCTCGCTCGCCCCGTTTTCCTCCGTCTTCTATTACAGGTGGAGTTTTCTGGCCTGTTTTCTTATTGGCGAATTTGGCTGCACTGATTGCCAGTAGGACAATGACTGTTGCTATATTCCAGTGCCTAAAGCAGTCTATAGCACTTGGTTGTTTTCCTCGGCTGAAAATTGTTCATACATCTCGAAAATTTATGGCTAAAATCTACATTCCTGTTGTAAACTGGTTCCTGCTGGTTTCCTGCTTGGGCTTCATTGTTTTGTTCAGAAGCGTATATGATGTTGGCAATGCATATGGTAAGAATAATCTATTGAATATGTTTTTGATGCAAGTAGTTTTATTTTCACCGATATTAATTATGCTTAGTTTCTGTTGCTCTGACACAGTTCCATCTTGAACAGCTATAGCGGAGCTTGGAGTGATGATAATGGCCACGGTTTATGTTACAATCATAATGCTTCTAATATGGGAGTCCAATATTACTAAGGTTCTGTCGTTTTTTAATCACATTTCTCTTCTTGGAGCTGATTTTCTTCTCGTCAGCTCTGAGTAGTGTTGGGGATGTAGGTTGGAAGTCAAGTACTTGGAGCAGTTCGGAATGTAAATGTTTGATGTTGTAGTTTGTTCTTTGTAGTAATTACAGATGTACAGAGATTTTTTCAGACAAGATCAAGTGTCCATGTAGGATCTGCGTAGTGATATGTAGATGGTTTGACATGATCAATGTGATGGCTATGTTAAAAAAATGATCTCCAACTTGTTGCAAAATATAAACACGCATGCCTCATTTGGATATGTTGGAAAAAATATATACTGTCTTAATGTGTGAATCTAGTTCAGTAATCCTCTTATGTGGTATAAAAAAAATGATAGCAGAACAGAGTGCAATATGGTAATATGAAAAAAATAAATTATATGATCCCATAAATAGCTGGTTCTTTTAAAACAATATAGATAAGTCACATGTCCCAATCACCAAATCTTAGTGAAAAATAAGCATCAATGAAAATAAACTTTTGCTGTATTTCTTTATTTGTCGGTACATCAAAGTTCAATTTTCTAGCAGACAGCTGCATTGTAGCAGCCTGATCAACCCCAAGTAAGAGACTTGTGTATCCTCCTCTAATATATGGAATGCTCATGACAGAAAAATTCCCATGCATATTGAAGTGTGGTGTACTGTTAGCATCAATGCTACCATCATTTAGGTCCGTCATAGAATATGAAAGTGTTCATAAAAATAGTATGTGAGCAAATAAATATGAAAAATAAATGCAATCGAAGTTAAAAGTCTTACAATAAATTTATATGGACCAGCACCTTCATAACTATTTTTCGCTACATTCTTTGATTCTTCTCCTATAGTCAAAGTTAATAATACAAGCATAGAATAAAACAATAATGTTAGAATTGGTTACAATCAATACCTTTCTTTTTAGCACTTTTCTTCTTCTTGCCTGTGTTCTTTTCAAGGGAGATGGTCCCTCATTTACTCTTTGCACCTTTTACCACCTCAGGAACTCTAAACGATATTGTACCTTTAAATGTATTTGTTGCGAATTCAGCTGAAACAAGAGGAGACTCATTGGGTTGTTCTTCCATTTGGCTTAGAGAATTATCTGCATCCAAAATCCAACTTATCCATGGCTTTCTTCAAAAGATCAAGAAGTTCTTTTGACTTTGAACACTTCAATGCAATAGATGTTGCCTTCCGTGAGATACGTGCGGCATGCGTTTTAAAACTTTCCTCCTCAAATCCTTGTTTCTGAATATAAAATCCTCTCTTTGCATATTTTGTCCATTTGTGCAGTATATATTGCGAAGGCAAAATGAAAACATCGTTCACGTTGAAGACTTTGAAGGCATGCTTGCACAATATACCTATCAGACATGGATGCCATGTTTCATCAATTTGTATTAGATGTTGTATTATTGCATTTTCAAATTTGTATATATACGTACCTATGGATTTGTACTTCCTGCAAGCACATGTAACGGTACTATCTGCTTTGTTGAATATGATAGTTGCTCCATAATCAGAATGCATATGCATAACCGTATATGTCAAAATTGACCCTCCAATTTACAACAACTTAATCAAAATTGTTTGTTAAATTCTTCCTCAAGCTCTTTATACATCCTCCCTATATATGACTCAGTTGTGGTCTTCAATAGAGAAATATGAGTAACTGGACTCTTTCGACGTGAGTTAAAATCTTCATCCAACTTATTATTATGAAAACTATTGGAAACCTTCTCACATTCTTCAAGGGGTTCCGAAAGACCCAATTTTCTATGAAATCTTTTCTTGAATATATTATTCATACCTTCGCCCCTTTGGGTTGAGTTCATATCAGCTGTAAATGAGTCACGATACACAGCAACCCATTTTGTCCTCAAATCATATAGGTTTTCCATCCATTTGTTGTTCTCAAGGTTGTACTTATGTAATAATTCATCCCACTTCTTTTTGAAGTAAAACTCTAATTTGTCTTCATAGACACATCTCTTAAAATCAGGTAGAAACTTCTCAGGATGCTTTTGAATTACATGGTCGAGATGTTTAACAGCATTAAGGTAAATATGCCACAAACAGAGGCGATAACTTATGTTTGGAAATACATAAGCAATTGCTTCTAGCATGACCGCATCTTGATCAGTGAAGATTATGCTAGGATATTTGCTTGACATTGCTACTAGAAAGGTTTCAAAGAGCCAAACAAATGATGGTATAGTCTCGTTAAACAACAATGCAGCCCCAAAAATGATAGTCTGCTTGTGATGGTTGGTTCCGAGGAATGGAGCAAAAGGCATTTCAAACTTATTAGTCTGAAACGTGATGTCAAATGACACAGCATCACCAAAGCATGCGTAATCCATGATAAATCAGCCATCTGCCCAAAAGAAATTAGCTAACCAACCGTCTTTCTTGTCTATTTGCATGGCATAAAAAAATATTGGATCCTCTATCTGCTTACGCTTCAAGTATTCCAATAGTGTTTCTGCGTCATTAGATTCTAAGTACTTCTTGCACCCACGACCAATCTCATTGTTGCAATCCATCCGTGAGAATGGCACTTTGTTGGCTCCTCCATAAAACTCCTTCATAAACTCAAAAACCTAGGATGGCTTCATCCCGGATTCCCTCATCTGCCCAATTAGCTTCCTATCCGCTTCTTGAACACTTCGTTGGGACCTCAGCTTCCCCTTTTATTTGGACTAGCAAGGTAATGCTTGTGATCAAGCACAACCTTTTGCACTGTCCAAATCCCCTCTTTACTGATACTAAACTGAACACGAGCATCGCAATCCATCCTTGTAGTGTCCCTTGATGACTCAGTTTCTCGATGATCTTCATTACTGCAAACCAAATATTTCTGACATAGAATCCTGTCTCATCGTCGCTGTGTATGGCTTTTTCTAATACTAAACCCAATCTTACCACCATAGGTGTTGTACATCTCATAAGCTTTGTCCTCTAATTCAAAAGTCATTCCAACTTCAGGAACGATCATAGGTTGCACAACTTCATCAGCCATCTGTTGTACATTAAGTTGAGAATTAATGTGACTTACCACAATACGAAATATTATGCTCTCAATTAAATAAATTATTTATAATTTAGTTACCTTATCTTGTGCTTCATCTGCTATTTGTTCAGGTATCATGCAACAAACTCTGATGTCATTGCCGGAGTAGTTCTATGCAATCTAGCACATACGTGAAAACTCATGATGATCAAAGAACGTGAAAACTTATGATGATCAAAGAATGTGAAAAAAAAATACCCGTGTTGGCTGCATTATGTTGTATGCTAAGGCAGGCACAGATGACATCATAAAGTGATGAGTCAAGAATGCTGTCCTTCTCCTGGCTTCCTACCGCCATTGCAGCTGCGATATGTGGGGAGGCTTCTCCTATGGTGAAGTGCATACTGCTATCTTCGTGGCCTCCTTCTTCCATGACTGTTGATACGACTGCGATGCTCAGGTCCAAATCATTTAACATATTGTTAAGGTCTTAAGGGAAGGAAGCGATTTCAAGAAAATTATGTAAACAAAAGAAAAATTGAACCTTAGATACATGAGAGGGACGATGGCGGACACCGACTGCGTGGCCTTGAATGAGACAACTATGTCGGCAGATGAGGCTACGATGTCGGAAAATGGTGGCAGCATCGGCGGCACGCAAGGGATGCGGCGGTGGATGATGGAGGATGCAACAGCGGTGACGGACCGCATGGGGCGAGCGAGAAGGGCTTCTGCCAATGAGGCGACTCATAGGTCTAGGCACACGATGCAATTTCCAAACGAGGCAGCACCTGTGCGAGCGAGCGTCGGACACGTCAAATCACCGTCTGGGCCACGCGGCACCTGATGGGAGGAGGTCCTCACCGAGAAACAACTGGGGACCGTCCCCATGCAATTTATTCGGGACTGGGATGCTAGGGATGCGGTGATGTTCAGACTTGGGCTTGAGATGCTTTAACATGCCTTTCCATTCAACTCTAGACCAATGATGTCCTCTGTTTTCTTTTTCTTTTAAGGTATACGTATATGTATTGTAACGCCTAGGAAACGGCTAGGCGAGGCGGAGGGTCACTACCTAGACAGCGCCTATCGCCTTTTCAAACCTTGCATATTAGCATATATACAACTATTGAAGTGTAATGTGCATGAGGTACTCACTGCTCCATCCTCACGATCCTTGTTGAGAGAGAGCTTGCCTCCCGAAAGGCAACTTGGCACCCAACAATTAGTTCAGTTTAAGCACGGATATTCGAGTCAGAGCAAAATCCAAGCACATGGACCATCTCATACAAAGCACTAGCACCAACACTAAAGAGTACTCCCTCCATTTCTGTTTACAAGGCGCACACGCATATCAAGGTTCAGACCAACTGCCAGATTTAGTGACCTGCAGTCCACCAGGGGTTACCCAGGTGATAGATTTGTAGGATGGAGAGATCGTAAGACCAAGAACTCGAATGGTAACACAGGGGCGCAAGATTTAGACAGGTTCGGACCTTCGAAGAGTAATACCCTACGTGCTGTGTTTTAGTGGATTGTATTGCTGGTATGGGATGTGAAGGGTCGATGTGCGTTACCCTCAGGGGGTGTCCCTAACTCCCCCGTATAGGCTGATGACCTACTGTTACGAATCGGATAGGATCTAATCCTAGTCGGTTGTTACATGGAAAGCAATTTGAGTCGGACTACAACAAGTATCATGTAATATCCGGGCAGAATCGGTTGGCCCAGCCTCCGGACTTGTGCTTCACGTATCTTTATGCCTTGGCACGCACGGCGTGATCGGGTGGGTCCACTTGTCATGACCAACCAGTATCTTGGTCAGTGGGACCCTTACCCCTCACCATTTTTTACCAATAATTTACTCAACAATTTTTTATTTTTGCAATATAAGTAGATTTAATCAAATATACTCTTATAAGTTTATACTCTTATAGGGGGTGTTTGGATACGAGGTGCTAAACTTTAACAGTGTCACATCGGATGTTCGGATGCTAATTAGGAGGACTAAACATGAGTTAATTATAAAACTAATTGCAGAACCTTGTGCTAATTCGCGAGATGAATCTATTAAGCCTAATTAATCCATCATTAGCAAATGGTTACTGTAGCACCACATTGTCAAATCATGGACTAATTAGGCTTAATAGATTCATCTCGCGAATTATACTCCATCTGTACAATTAGTTTTTGTAATTAACCTATGTTTAATACTCCTAATTAGCATTCAAAAATCCGATGTGACAGATGTTAAACTTTAATAGTGTGCACCGCTAAGTTTATAGCCAGTAATCTAATTTGGGAGACGGAGGGAGTAATAATTAGTTAAATCAGCTATGATTTGGCAATGTGTTCCCTTCCACAATCAGCAGGCCGCCTCTTATTGATGTGGTTGGCAAACTCGTTCGAATTCAGCAACCATCAGCTAAAGCTAACGCCTCTAACAAGCAACCTTCTCTAACCCTAATCAGAACAGAAAATGAAGAGAGCATAGCAAGAAGTCCCTCCAGTTCAGATCCGGACACCATAAGCCTTACGCTCTCTCACAATCAATCTTGTATAACCCTAACCTGAGTAGAAAATGAAGAGAACACATCAAGCAGTCAAGGAGAGAGGGGATGGACCGTGTGCATCAGACGACCCATGCCCGCTGCGGGGGCGGCCGGAGACGATCCCTAGGCGACGACCTCCTGCGCCATGCGTCGGAAGACGGCCGGATCAAAAGCCGAGAGGAGGATCCGGAATGCACCCCACGGAGCACCTTCGCCATCGCCGCCTTCTTCGGATCTTCCTTGCGCTCGATTTCGTCCTAGGGGTGTTTGGATACACCTCCTAAAGTTTAGTACCCGTCACATCGGATGTTTGGATACTAATTAGGAGTATTAAATATAGATTAATTATAAAACCCATTGCACAGATGGAGTCTAATTCGCGAGATGAATCTATTAAGCCTAATTAGTCCATGATTTGACAATGTGGTGCTACAGTAACCATTTGCTAATGATGGATTAATTAGGCTTAATAGATTCGTCTCACGAATTAGTATAGGGGTTCTGCAGTTAATTTTATAATTAGATCATGTTTAGTCCTTCTAATTAGCATTCGATTCGATGTGACTTTCCTAAAGTTTAGCATCTCATATTCAAACACCCTGTGAAAGAGGCAAACATCCTCTGGAAGAGGCAGAGGCCTTTCTCTCTCTCCCCTCTCCCTCCCCCTGCAGGCGGTAACATATAGCCAGCAGGCCCGTTTCCGTCTCGGAATCAAATGGGGCGGCCCACTAGATTTCCCGTTGTTTTGGGCCGCGAAACCAGCCGCCATACGTTTCGTCAGAATGGGCCAAGAGCCCAAACGTGGTCGGTCCACTTTGGGCTTTTGATTTCGCTGCCTCTCCCTCTATTCCTCTACTCCCCCTCTCTCTCGCTCTCTACTCCGCCTGGGCCTTGTCTTCCTCCCTCTCTCCCTTCATGGCAGCGGCGGCGGCGGCGGCGGCATCGACGCCGCAGGGGGTGGCTGAGCGGCGGGGAATCCCGGCGGCGGCCTTCGTCGAGGACGTCGAGGCCTACCTCCGCCAGGCCGGCCTCGACGTGAACTCCGCCCTCGCCTTCCTCCAGGAAAGGTAACCCTGCCCCTCCACTCCCCCCTTTGCCTGCGCCGTGAATAAGTAGTTTAGTAGCCTAGGGATCTCGGCCTGCTATGGAGCGCGCTTGATCCGGGAACCGCGTCTTCGTACCGGAGGTTTCGCGTCGTCGTATCAGGGCGGACAGCCTGCTTGGCTACGATCCATGGATCGTCGACCTCTCCGCGTGTTCTTCGCGCGCGTAGCTTGAGAGAAGCTGTCCGCTTCGTTTGGATCCTAGCCGCCTTCTCTCCCTTGTAGGAGTGGAGGTGGGTACGCTCCCCACTTTTTGGGTGATCTGACGAACTGGGAGCTTCGTTTAGGGATAGTACCGCGGGGGGTTTTGGCGGTGCTTCTGGATTCATAAGCTGATCCTTTGCTCGGATCTCGGCAAGCTTGCCAATTTGTTTGCTGAATTAATTGTGCAACGATTTTGATTTTGGTGTACTGTGAAGGTGCTCTGTTGCTAAAGGTCATCCATTCGTGCTGAATGCTGATGACACTCTTGGTTTGCACAATATAGAAAAGGAAGAAGAAACTTCCAGCTTTATTATCTTATTATGGCAGTACTTTCAGCCAGAGGCCTATATGGTTATATTGACATTTCGATTTCGGTTTCCTTCTTAGTTAGTACTCACCGATGAAAATATTGAGCGTGAATACCTAATTCAGTTCTACTTTCAGCTGTCTGGTCAATGTTAGGAAGGTTTATGTTCTGTTCCAGTATGCTAATAGTTCATTCCCATGGTGGTTCAACTCTCATAGTGAAAATTTGTGTGTTTGCACAGTTGCACGGAAACGATAGTTAGGATATATAAGTCCATTAGGCATAGTTAATGTCCATTTATCCTTTTTCTACAAATAAATTCATTCTTACATAAGCATACCATTCTAGATTAATACTCTTTTAGACTGCTTCCTTCTTCGTGGATACTATATGTTGCAAACAGTTTGCATGATCTAGTCAGTTGGAGTCCAGCTGTTCAACCATGCTATATCATCTATTCACTACATTGCTGGTTATATGTGCTTCCACTTGAAGTTTGCTCAACATTAAAGGTAAATGACAAGCTAGGATAATAAGGTCTTTGGTATGGCCATCCTCTATTTGTTTACCCTGTCCTAGTCTGGTCGCCCATAACTTTTTTATTTCGCCTGTGCTGAGCTCATGTCCATCATGGGGCATCAGACAAGAACATGATGTGCTAGGAGATGCAAAAAGAGTCTGAAGCCACCTTATTGGACTTTCAGCAATGTGTACATCTGTGCACAATATAGTCATGGTTGGAGTTTCTTTTGGCATGAAACACCATGACATTGACACTGAATCTGACCTCCTTGCCATTTGCATGAACCAAGTTAGTTAGATAAACGTTTTGGGGGTTGCAAATGGACCTAGTTTTTGGATTCAACCCAAAATCATACTTACCTGCCCACAACAGTAACTAACTGTGTTTGCCTAGAGATTTGTGTGACTTGTTAGCGTGTGAGCATATAAACATCCCATGTAAGCTGCTTTGTCCACCAAACTTTGGCATAAAGCTGAGTAACCACGCTGAAGATTTTTCCTTTTGAAAGTTGTAATTTCATTGGGAGAAACCTTAGGGGCACTCATTCAGACTTGATTGAGTTAATTCATGAGAATTTCCTTGTTTAAAAATATCTGGCAAACTCGCAAATTGTTATATGTGTGCGGACACTTAATGACTTCTTACTTTGTTATGCTTTATTTTGAGAAGCAATGTAACTCATGGATCACCTTCCTTTTTAGGCTACAGCAGTACAAAATAGTGGAGATGAAGCTTCTAGCACAACAAAGAGATCTTCAGGTGCTCATACCTTTTGTTTCTTAGTTTTGTTATGGAGGCATGCTTATATAAAGTATAATTTAGGTTTCATGATTAGTAAATTTAGTAGTTACAGTTACTTTAACATTACTACTGCACTATGAATGGAAGTATGACCTGGTTTTATCACAGTACTTTCTCTTAAACGTTTGATTTTTTTATTACTAAAGTTCAGATTCTCATTCATGGTACCATGTTTTATAGCACAGCTATCCTCTAGCTAGTACTTATATTAGCAGTTTTTCAGTGCTGGGTACTCTGTTAGAATATGTAACATATTTGCCTTCCATTCTGTTGCCACAGGCGAAAATTCCTGATATAGAGAAATGCTTGGACATTGTTGCAGCACTACAGGCTAAGAAGGCTTTGGGTGAGGTTTGTATAATTTTCTAGAACTCTGGATCAACTTTTACATTTGTATCGACTATCATGATGACTTTGTTGTTGAAGGTTATGCTATAGCACTTTAGCCTAATAAAATGTACAGATTTGTGGTCCATGGGATACTTGATATTTGTGAATTGTGTTATGTTGCCTTGAAATTTTAGATCTTGTACTGTGACTACAATTTTTTTATGTATAGTTTGTGTTGAAGATTACTATCTGCAAACATTTGCATGTCGCATGACAAGAATTCTATCGTTTATTTCTTCTGCAAACTTCTTATTGGCTAATAACTTCTTATATGCTAGATATGGAGTATGATCATCTAAATGCCTGCTGAGAGTTTATGCTGGATAAAATGCTCTAAGCATAATCATCGAAAGAACAGGAGATTATTGTGTTCTCAGTTAAAACAACCAAGAGTGTTAAGTTTGGAAAGTTTGTATACCTGCACCATAGTTTTTATATGCTGGCACCATACCACAAATTTATCCACTGGCAACTGTGTAAGCTGTTTTTTCAAGATAATCAAATCCTTAAATCTGCAAGCACATTGTTTGGGAATTGAGCAGTGGGTTTCTTAGCTTCTTTAAAGCTCAACAATGCTTAAAGTGCAGGCTGGGAGTTGTATCTGTAGATAACCATATGAGTGAAAGTTAACTATATGTGGCTTCCAACTAATTGATGCAGGCACTTGTAGCTGATTTCGAACTATCCGAGGGGATATACTCGCGTGCAAAAATTGAAGATACCGACTCTGTGTGCCTGTGGTTGGGTGCAAATGTGATGCTGGAATACTCCTGCGATGAGGTTACTTTAATCATCCTTATTTCCATAACCACTGTTGTTTTAGTGTGACCCTCTCATTTCCTGAAATTTTGCAGGCCAATGCCCTCTTGAAAAAGAACTTGGAAAATGCCAAGGCTAGCTTAGAAGTCCTTGTTGCCGATCTTCAGTTCTTGAGAGACCAGCAAACCATCACTCAGGTAAAACGGTTATGACTTAAACAGTCTTGTGGGATTCGGCAATGATATTTTCTTGATCTCATACCTGTGCCGTGGAATGATATCTTTATCAGGTTACAATTGCACGGGTATTCAACTGGGATGTGCACCAACGGAGAAGCAAGCAGGCTGTAAAAGAAACTTGATCGGTTATTTCACGAGGCTAGACAGTGAGATTGGGACTTCTTTTTTGTACTTTTTGCTACCCCTGGCAGATTAGTCCATCATAGAGTGTTGATGGTTCCATCGCCGTGTAACAGTGTGCCCCGTTTATTCTGTTTTATTATGTTGTGGGAACTCCATTAGAAGAAGATGATACTTTACTGCATGCCCATGTTCTGGCTTGATGGAGCTCCATTCTGGTTTGAGAAAGTACTTTGCCATTCGTCAGGGTTCACAGAGAAGCCATGCAAAATGATACCGCATATGCCGCAGGTCAATGGTTGTAGTTGTACAGTTAATAGAGACGGTGACAATCTGCGCTTGAGGATGAACTGACAACTGCAGCATTTTACTACCTTCGTAAGTTGGAGATGGAGAATTTAGCTGACTCTTCGGTTCACGCTGCCATCTGCCTGATTTGACCCATCTTTAGGCTGTACCTCGTTGTGCAGCAGTGACTAATGAGTTGGAAGCTTCACTCATGTCACTCTCAATTGAGCTATAGCCTTCCGAGTTTTAACAAAGCAGACCATGCTCAAGACTCTACAGTTTTTTTTTCAAGATGCTAAGAGTTGACCAGGTTATCGAACAAACTTGAATTTGACCAACGCTGGCCCTATAACTACTTGACCGACCAGGGTGGCGACGGCTACCGACAGGCCACCCTCTCGCTCCCATTTAGGGTCACTTTGGAAGCTCAGGTTAATTAACCCTGGGAAGAATGACCCTACGGGGTATTTATTTTGGATTTTGAAATCCCCCTCCTCCAGTGGCAGTGCTGCCCCCTTCCTAGCAGTGCTGTTTGGAGAACCTGACGCATGGCAGAGCTGCCCCTTCCCCTTTCCACACCACAGCGGGAGGGAATAATTTCATGAAAAAAATACAAAATACAAACAGTACATGTAATACATGGCATGCAGTAGTAGTCCTAAGGTACTAAGGTAACAGCATCTCTTTTCTAAAAATACCTCCAAAAATACCTCCAAAAATACCTAAAAATTAGAGGGGAAATCAGAAAATAAAAAATAGCAACTTGATAAATAAAATCCGTAACATGCCTACAAGGTCAACAAGCAACATCAATCACCAAATTACATTCGCATCCAGCTGGACTAAATGAACAGATGCTCTTTGCATGTTTTAAGCATCTACTTAATTAACTATAGTGCTTTCAACTCAACTGTGGCCACATAATCTAATTATTGTATAAGAGATTTAGCTAGTAAAATAAGCCAAGGACTTTCCCTCCAACATGCTTTCTCCTATTCATATTCTTCCACCATTCACTGTTCACTGATTCTGAAAAAAAATAAACAACAGTCAGCATTGAAAAGTTGTAAACAATAAACAATTTTAGTCTGATCTCCTAAAATTGTACAGTATGAATTTATCATGATTTGGTAAGCATTTTATATTTCACAAGCTTCCTAAGTTGTCTGCTTAATCTAGTTTGGCTTGTGCCCAAATCACACATAAGACGGTAACAGAAATGGTAAATGGACTAGACAACATCCTACTAACCATGCCTATTTTCTCCACGCACTAGCATGAAGCCAACAAACTTGTGCAGCAACAAAGTTGACACTTGACTTCACCCCTAGATTTCGTGGACTCAAGTACCAACCCCAACTTGTCATGAAAAACTGCTACGTCGTGCAGGTCGGCTGGCTGGAATGTGAAACTGTGACTAGAAACTAGCAAGGCCAGTCGGTTGGAATGTGAAACTAGCAGGACTGGACATGGAAAGAACTGATGCTCGTAAAACAGGAAGCAATGATCCAATATAGTATTATTTGTAAGCCAAGTAACACAACTTAAAAATTACTATGCATGCATACTACTGGTTTACAGAAAGCAGGTAGCAGACACAACCATGCTAGAACTCAAATCAAAGATCTGGCACAACTAGGCAATAGGAGAAGTGGCAACTTACAGTAATATATAATGGCCACACTCCTATAAATTTGTTGATGAAAGACCAGATTAACTTATCAGACTCAAATAGCCTAATCCAACAAACACACCTGAGCAAAGGGAAAGGGAGCATACCTGAGCAATCTTTTTCTTCAACCAAATCAGCCGAACATTTGGGTTTTTTGTGCCCACTAATATTTTTCTGTTTGTTTCACTTTGGAAAACTTCATTTGCATCAGCTTTTTGTTCATCCGATAGCCCTTCCATGGCATCCACAATGTCAATACATTTCTCAATTGAGTAGTCTTCTTCACGTTTTCTCTTCTCTTCTAACTTTTCTAGAGTTTTTCCAATTTGATCCTTTCTAAAGTCAATGTAATCCCCAAGTTTTGCAGCCATCTGACTTTGTTTGCGTTTCTTTCCACCGGTAACATCTTGGTCCTCTGAATTACGACTAGCTGGAGCAGATTGAACTTCTATGCTTTCTACACCACCAAGTCCAAAACTGAGTAGATTTCTATCAATAGATGCCATGCTATGATTGCTTTGCTCTGAGATACTTGTTTGGGGAGTGGGTTCAGTTGGCAGCTCACTGTTATGGGGAGTGGGTTCAGTTCTTTGTGGTGGTGGCTGAATTGATGTAAAATTTAAATCCCCTGTGGCCACACTTCCTATTAAACAAATAATCAAGGTAACAATATCAACATCTTAGCATCTACAATAGCGAGAGTTCAAACTAGGAACATAATCTACAATGAAGTGACTCTCTAAAGCACCATCCACACCATAGCACTAAAACAAGAACAGAGGCAATGAACAACAAGATGAAAGCATTACCTTCATACAATAATTCCAAGCTGTTAAATAAAGGAAATGGCTTCTTACGGAACTTGGCAACTTTGTGGTTATCCTATTGAAGTACAACAAAAAAAATATGATTAGATGGTTTGTATAAAGGTTAGCTGTTATATAAAGGGTTGTTATATAAAGTTGATTCTTCATTTAAGAGACCTAACCTTAATCAACTTTTCCCATCCTTTTTGTTCTGCAATGATCATACCCAAAGTGTCATTCCAGCCAACACCACTTTTCCTCGCTTCTTTTATTATCTTATAGTTTCCTTTTAGCTCTTTCTCCTTTTCTTGCACTTGTTGCTTCGTGAAATGTGTCGTTGGAAACATATCATTGAATTTGTTTGTGATATTCCTCCAACCTTCAGCAGTCCACCCATTTTGTCCCTTAAACATTGGGACGTTGGCAAGCTCTTTCAGAATATCCACAAGTCCCTTCTCATACGTGTAGCTCCACGTAGCTCTTTCCGTTGACATGGCTGCAAGAAATACGGGTCCCTTCTCACAAGGAAGAACAAACGATCACAATGAACAAGATGATGGAGGAAAATTCTAGATGATGGAATAAATACATGTACAATGCACCAACAGTGAGATCCATAAAAAGATAAATACTAAATTATACTGCTGCCACAACATCATTTGGAGAAGCAGTATCTATACTGATGATATACAAATTATACTCAAATGCAATGTGGATGATATCAATAGAAGCTTTCAGTTTAGACATTGATTGTTTCCTTCCATTAAACTCCATAAATCATTTTTTTTCGATAAAGGAAGTTTTTATTAAATTTCAAGGGCATTACATCATTAAACTCCATAAAGCTTATACTAGACATTCTGTAGCTTTTGGTCGAGTGAAATAATAGCTGAAACAACTTTATGCATTTTGTGATTATTAGATTATTATGAGTTGCGTGCGAGAGCTTCTTCACTCCAGGCATGCACAAAGCTTAAAGCTAGTTAACTTTTGACCTTGTACCTAGAAAAGGGCCGCATCAAAAGGATAATAAGAGCTGACAGTTTGGTTACATTCAGAAGCAATGCCCATGACCCTGTAACACTTTTACTCTAACGGTCTAACCTTATAAAAGCAACCTGGCAACATGTACTCTTTCTACTGACCAAAATTACAGATTTTGTATCGGCATTGCCTTCTGAATGTAAAAGGGAAATCCCATTGGGGGTTGTCGACAATGGTGGCAAAACTACAGATGAATATTGCAATCAGTGCTCAGTGCTCCAATCTAGGGGCAGCAAGGCAATGGAGGGTTGAAGCACCGTACATGCTATAAGTCTGTAGTACTGTAATAGGGTATAGACAGACAAGCTGCTGGATATGCTCTTAATCATGACAATGACAAAAAATGGCCGACAAAAAGATAAGGAAATATTGCAAGAAAACATCTTCTCTATAAAAGAAAGTGACAGCAAATAGTACACATGCACATTGGTATTAAGTTCCAACACAGCAAGGTAGCTCGAAATGCAAACGGCAAATAATTGCCAAGAAAACGAACCAACCTGACAGACAGTACTGCAATCTCGAACATTCTCCAAATTTACACCTTAAAAAATTGGATTGCCAATGTTATCTACCTTTTCGTTAAAAAAATACTATGCACCCAAATCCACGACTTCTCGGTAATGTTACAAATGACAACAGTATCCAAGCCCCGAGGTCTCTGAGCTTTCTCCCAAAATGTTCGAACGGCAATAAACCAAGAACTACAAAACAACATGCTGATGAGAAAGCAGAACCTGAAAGCTACATACCACGATCGAAGTCACTGATGGAATTGCTAGCTCGCGCTTCCAAAGATTAATACAGAAAATGGCAGCCAAACATTAATAGTTCAGCTCCAAAATTTGCGCACAGCAATTGAATTAACATACACACCCCCTTAAGGACCAATCAGAACACAAATGGAACTAGTCGACCAGGAAGCGATTGATCTGGTGCCGAGCTGGCACCCAGATCTTATTATCCGCATCAAAGCGATTGATCTGGTGCCGAGCTGGAACCAGATCTTCAGTCCTACTTGTTCTTGCAATATGAAGTCAAAGCAATCTATGTACAAATCTTGGAATTAGAACAGGAAGACTCACCGGAGGATGAGGCAAGGTAGCACGGAGTCACGGAGCAGTCACGAAGCCACGGAGCAGTCACGGAGCCACGAAGCAATCACTGGAGGTGGGGGCAGTGAGCAGATCTCCAGCGAAGATCGAGCCGGCGTGGGGATGGGGAGACGACGGGGAGGCGACGACGAGCCGCACGGGCGACGCCACGACGGGGAGGTGCAGGAACAGGGGAGCCGCACGGACGCCGCTCGCAGGTCGCCAGCGGCACGGGGGGCGGCGGCGCGATGCGGTCGTCAGCGGCACGGGGGAGCACGGGCGAGCACAGGCAGGGATGGGGATGCGGACGCGGAGGGGGGGCGCCTGGATGCGCGACGCGGAGGGGGTTGCGCCGCCAGGAGCCTCGAGGTGAGGACGGCTCGCCCCGGGGAAAACTCGCGGATGTGGTCTGGCCTCCCCGTCCGATGGACTCCCAAATGAGGAGGCGATTCGGCCCGTGGTGAAATGCCCGCGTGGGCCTCTGACCCAGGGAAAATAGCGGGATCCCCTCGGGGTTCTGAGTTCCCAAAGGAGCCCTTAGGGAGGGAACCGCACTCTGCCAAATCATCAATCTGAGAGACTAGACGGGTTTAAAAAGGCAACAAAAAAATACTAAGATGAGTTCCTTCTAGCTAATATCTATCTTGAATCGAACGTTAAGTGTGCCTCATGCAGAGTACAATCCACTAGTTCGTGTTTTTACGTGTATATGCTAACTAATACTACTGGAAAAATATAAAATTCATCAACAAGGCCTGTCTTACTTTTTTTTATGTCCGCCTTACGCTATATGATTGGAATGCATATGTACTTACTTATGTACTCCCTCTGTCCCAAATTACTATTCATTTTGACATTTCTAGATACATAGTTTTTACTATACATCTAAATATACACTAAGTCTAGATACGTAGGCAAAGCTATGTATCATGAAAAACCAAAACGAATAGTAATTTGGGACGGACCAATTATGGTGTAACTGGAATAGTGCATACTGATCAAACCAACTTGTCATTTTTTTTTGAGGGCTAACCAAATTCTCATTTTTGTGCACACTGGAATAGACATGTTGTTTGTAGTAATATATGTAGGTAATCCATTGTAACTGAGGCTGTTTTGGTACAATCGTGTTATTAACTAAAATAAGTTTTCCAGAAGTTAAATTGAGGCCTAATTCATAATTTAGCCCAGGGCCTATGCATGGTAAATTAAGCTGACAGTTTCTTCGGACACGTGCCACGGCTCACAAAATCTAACCGCCTCATTTGACCCATGGACCGGGTCGTATTTGCAGTAATGAGGCTTCATGGCCTCACTGTCACATGGAAGCTGAAGTCCGTCTGAACTGAGCTACTGCCTCTCAACATAACCACATGCTCAGAGCTCGAGTCCACTTCATGATGCTAAGAGTTGACCACCCCATCGAGCAAATTTGAATTTGACCAGAGCTGACCTGCAACTGCTTGACCGACCAGGCGGCGGCTGCCGGCGCCGACAGGGCCGGCCGGCCTTTCACTGAACGCAGCATGCAATCTTCAGTGCGTTTGTTGGTCAACCTTCCATCTCTGTTGCCGCCAAGACGGAGCAGAAGCTTCAGTGAGCATGTGTATGCAGTTAATAAGCTCGCAGCTAAAAAGCTCTTGATGAGCCTGGTCAGTAGGCCCCGTAGTTGCTATTACAAATTTACAATGAAGAAATAGCAGATGATGAGTGCAACAGAAACAAAATGAAGTACACAATGCATGCTGGTTACATATATCACCATATTATTTTCCATGGTTCCTTAATAATGTGCCAGTGTATTCTGTTTTGTGGTGTGGGAACTCCATTAGTAGAAGATGACATTTTACAGTTTTTTTATTGCTTGCCCATATTTTGGCTTCGTGGATCACATTTCATAAAATAATATACCATTCTTCAGGTTCACAGAGAAGCCTTGCAATTGCCAACAAAGCATAGTTTTTTTTTTGCCAACATACATGGTTGGGTGAAGATAAAACGTGGACATGTTTGCTGCACTGCAGAATTTGCAGTCCGCACAGAGATAAGCTACCAATTCTCATGTTGAGCAAAGATAGATTTGAAAAAAAAATTAAAAGAACAGATGAGATGACTAGTAGAGTTTACATTGCATTGGTAGGGCTTTAATGCTTGATAGTTAGATTTAGCTTGTCACTTGTCAGAAATAATTGTTTTACTTTGTTGTGTCTTTTTGCATGCATCCTGCATTTTAGAGCTGGTCAACGGTCGTAGTTGTACGGTACTAGTGTTACGATAGGGATGGTGACTGTCTGGGGCTTCAGTGTGAATCGACAGCTACAGAATTTTACCTTCGTATTAAGGTACGGTGAATTAAGCTAATTCTTTAGTTCACAACTGCTTACTGCCTGATTTGATACATCTGTAGCTTGTATTTGCAGTAATGAGTTGAAAGCTTCACTATCTCATAGAACCTCAAGTCAGTCTGAATCGAGCAACAGCCTTCCAAGTTCCAATAACATGCAAGCAGATCACTTGCTTTAGTTTGCTTCAAGGTGCTAAGAGTTGACCAGCTTACCCAACAGATTTGAATTTGACCAAAGCTGACCCTATAACTATTTCACCGACCAGCCTCTACTATCTGCATCTTTCTCTGTCAGAAGAAACCTTTTGCTTTCAGTTTCGTCAGAGTCACAGGTGATGCTGTTTTCAGTTTCAATCTCGTCAGTCTGTAACTTTGATCCAGTCCCGTCTTTTCCTTTTCTTCAGGAGTCGGCATGCATCAGGTTGTTGATAGTGCCTAGTTTTTAGCTGCCACTGGTCATGTAATGTAATAGGTTGCAGTAAGCTTTCAGCTGCACAAAAATCACGAGGTTAAATTTGTTCTAAGAATCCATGTCGGGACAGGACTTCCAATTAGTTCCAATGATTCCCGGAGTTCAACACTCTAACCGATCCATCGGAGTTCAGTTCATTGAGCTATTGTCGCCGATTTCTGTAGCTCATCTGGCATTCTCCACCGCTCGCTGGCCGATGCTGTCGCTGAACCATCACGCACTCGTCAAGCCAATTCGTGTTCAGGAATAAGGAGTTGACGATACATTTGCCAAATTAAAGCTTGATGATCCTTTCCAGTCAGGGATGACTAACAACTGCCTGACTGTGACACATCTAGTCATCTCTGGCTTCTGTTTAAACCGCTGAATTCGGTCACTTTTTTGTTCACATGGATCACAAACTGAAGTCGGCAAACAAAATGCAGTTTTATGCATTGACCGGCAAACTGGCAGAGCTGAATTTGACCGGAGCTAACCTTATAAATGCTCGAGCAGTCTCTACAGCACACAGATGTATGCAGTTAGTAAGCTCTTGAGCTTGGTCAGTATGTTGCTGCTGGTTAGGGCTTCGGTCTGACTTGATCTAAGTTGCTCAGCTTTCCACCTGTGTCGTGTCGTGTGGTCATGAATAATCAGGATTATTGGTAGGTCAAATGTACTTTGATCAGGGATCTCGCATTCTTGTTCACAAGATGCATGAACTTGTGGTTACATACCTGCTAACCGTCGCCTTCAATTAAATGGATGTTGTTTGATTTTTTTTTCCTAACGTCCGAGTTAATGTAGTTTCAGAAATCAATACACTGTTTGATTTTTTAGTACGGAATTTATTCTCAATCAGGAAAGATCTTCACCGCGGTTCCAAAATTCTTCGGCATTCATGACATCTACCTCTCCATTCATGATTGGAGACCGTATGAATGTCTAAACGCGATACATTCTTTTTGCTTACTCATTTCCCTGTTGTATTGTTAATCCATCGCTTTTCCAAATGCAAACATATCTTCTGAGGAAGTCCCAACTGCCGAACTAGGCCCCGTAGTTGCTGTTACATAGAAGAAACAGCAGAGCGTGAGTACAATAATACATGCTGTCTATCTACATCACCACATCCTTCATTCCTGGTCCAAAATCTTGCCTTCATGGCAGCTTGATGATCAATGGTGGTTCAAACACCACATCCTTCATTGCATCCATTCCTGTAGCAATGGACCAATGGTGGTTTGATCTGATCGATTTCTTGCGAGCGCTGCAAACTGTCCTTCACTCCAACAGTGGTTCTTTATGAGCTACAGAAATGTCGGCTTGGCGCGCGTTTGCCGCCAAAATCTTTGGATGGCAGATGTAACCTTGGAAGAAAAGAATCTAACTCATTTATTAGTGCCCATGCTAACATAATTCCAAAACTATCAGCCATGCTAGCGAAACTTGAAGACTTATGTACCTGAAATGTGAGGAACTGAGGATGCAGCATAATGCACGAGGTTCCGAGAAGAAAATGTGTTGAGGTACAGTGGATGACCAGTGCCGGCGGAATTATCACGATTTAGGGAGCCATTTCAAGACATTTTTCGGCAACGAAAGGCGCTTATCGGGTCAGAGTTTTCCTTGCCGCAATATTCCTGGAAATTGTTACCTAAAAAGGCTGTTCCCATGCAATCGCCATTTAGTTTCTTCTAGTTTTTGCATCATCACTTGTCCTGAAATATCACAGTCCAATATTTCATCAGAAATAGAAGTGTTTCAGTTTCATTTCGATGTTGTGTCCAGCTTGTTCCACCGGTTGTCTCGTTTCAAACAAGTGGAAGACTCTTAGGGGGTGCAGACGGTTAGTGGCCAACCTGAGAAAGCAATTCAGAATTAGAAGTAAAACAGACAGCCTTCAGATGAGGTCACTGCAATGCTATCTGAATCTGGCAAAACACAATTTAGTATCTTGGAAAGACAAGATGCAAAAGGAACCAAACGATAGATTCTCCAACGATTAATATTCTCTCCTCCCAAAAAAATATCAGGTGCTTCAGATCATTCATGTTATCATCGGCACATCCGTACATGTTGCAGTACAAGTTTGTTATCAAATATTTTGTTGTTAACCTTATTGTTAGACGGCAAAAGTTATGAAATTAGAAATACCAAAACAGCCTACTCCCTCCGTTCCAAATTGTAGGTCGCTTTAACTTTTTTAAGTTCGCAGATATTATTATATATCTAGATATAGTGTATGTCTAGGTGCATAATAATATTTATGAACCTAGAAATACCAAAACAGCCTATTCCCTCTATTCCAAATTGTAGGTCGTTTTAGCTTTTTTAGGTTCATAGATATTATTATGCACCTAGACATACACTAGATATTATTATGCATCTAGACATACACTATATCTAGTGTATATTTAGGTGCATACACTATATCTAGTGTATATTTAGGTGCATAATAAAATCTATGAATCTAAAAAATCAAAACGACCTACAATTTGGAACGGAGGGAATACAATTTAGGACAGAGGGAGTACATAGTAAACAAGAGCCGTGCCCATGCTTATGTGACTCATTGTGGTTACATGTAAGGAGTAATTAGTGTCAAGACACCTCTTTAGAACGAGAGTGATCACATCATTGCACGTCTCGATTTCCTGCACATCATGTTGGATTCACGACATGGACTCGAAATCCATAATGAAAACCTGGTTACGTGGAAGTACCAAACAGATCACCCATCCTCTTCTAGTGAAGATGACATAATATTCTCTCATTTCTTAAGTACATTCCCTTAATTTTATACACACCAACCTCTACATTACATCGTATATTCACAAAAAGTGGGGAAAAAAGAGAGGTCAAGGCATCAAGCATCTTACAAAATACAAAAACCGTTCTTAAACGGAATAATATAGTCCCTATTTTTTCTATTTTCCCCTGAATTTTTTCTCTTTTGAGTACTGTACGTGTAGTGTGGCACGATTTTCATTAATCGGACACGGTTATCTGCAGCCAGTGGGAGCACGAACGGGCACACGCATATCGTCGGCGCGCGTCCGCCGTGGCGGCGCCGCGACGACGCCGTCGTTGCCGACGAGCATGAGGTACTTGTCCTTCCTGGTGAGCATGGTGCACTCGTACCCGAGCGCCGCCGCGATGCGCCGCTGCACGGCGTTGGCCACGTCGGTGCTGGCCGCCTTCCCCTCCGCCACCGCCGCCGTGTCCACCCTGTCGAGGAACTCCACCGTGTAGCACATCCTGGGGTTGGCCAGGTAGTAGAAGGGGTCGACGCCCTTCCACCCGCTCGCCGTCGTGCCGTGGAACATGCTGCTCTCGACGGCGAGCGCCACGGGCACGACGCCGCGGTCGCCGCCGAGCTCGGCGAACAGCGGGCTGAACCGGAGCAGGTAGGGCTCCCGGCAGGTGGTGCCCTCGGGGCAGACCACCACGCTGTCGCCGGCGCCCAGGAGCCGCGCCATGGCGGCGCCGTCGCGGGAGCGGTCGCGGACGAGGTGGACGGTGGGGCCGATCGGGGAGAGCGCGTCGGAGACGCGGCTCAGGCTGTAGGACACGGCGCGGACACGCCGGTCGAGCGCGATGGACACGTAGACGGGATCGATGAGGGTGCGGTGGTTGCACGCGTAGAGCTCGCCGGAGGATGCGGCGCCGCCGCGGCGGATGTTTGCCGGCGGGGGCGCGCCGCGGAGGCGCCACGACTGGCCCGTCGCGGCGAGGATCGCCGTGGCGTACCGGTACGGCAGCGCCATCGCGACGGCGAGGCGGACGACGGAGAGCGCCACGCCCAGGGGGAGCCACGTGAACATGGCCACGGCGCCGAGCGGCGTCGGCAGGAACGCCAGCCTGCCGTCGTGGAAGACGAGCGGCCTCGGGTAGTCGCGCCGGGCCAGGCGCCGCCATTTGCTCTGCTCCTCCGTGTGCACGACGTACAGCTCCTGCATCGATAGAGATCGTGTCATGAACTCATGGTGCCACCATGGTGATGTTGCTCATGGAGGACTACTAGGACATCGCTGTCATGCATGAGATCAATCAGATCATCTCAAGAAAAAAAAAAGCATACCTTGCAAATTGATGACAGAGGGCTGCAGAGGAACTCCATGGAATCGCCAGCGGAGAACCCCACGACGTCGTCATCGTCGCCTCCGGCCGCCGTCTTCTGCCTCAGCACCGACATGTCCTCTCTTACGTCGCAGTCGTACTCCATGAGGCCGGTGTAGAACCCCCACACCGTCTTCATCTCCCTCGCCGCGACGGCCGCCGCCGGCGACACCTGGAGGTACTCCCTCAGGAACGGCTCCACCATCACCCTCGGCATGGCGCTCGCCCACACCACCCGCGCCGGGTCGCCGGCCCGCCGCGTAACCTCCAGCGCCTCTGCCTGAACGTCCTCCAGGAGCCACCGCGGCAGCACGGCGCGGCCGGCGCGGAACGTGCCCTCGCGCAGCCCGCAGAAGGCGACCGCGGCCATGGCCCGCACGGCCGCGTCGCGGCCGGCGAGGGCGCCGAGGCAGGAGATGACGGGGTAGAGGAGGAGCAGGACGAGGCCGCGGAGGAAGCTGCCGGCCTCGAGGGCGACGAGCATGAAGTAGGCGAAGAGAAGGGTGTGGCGCGGCAGGAGAAGGGCGCCGTCGACGTCGACGACCAGCGTGGTCCCCTCGCCGGCGAGCCGCGCCGCGGGAGGGGCGCATCGGTGGACGGTGGGCGAGCTGCGCGTGGGCGGCGGTGGCCGGGCAATGACCGTGACGGTGTGGAGGAGGGAGGAGAAGAGCTCGTAAGCCGCCGCTGGCAACATCTTCTTCGCCATGGAGGGGCTACGTGTGCTTCTGCTGCTATGAGGCAGCTGGTGTTGCATCGCATGGCACCACTGATAATTGCTATATATACTCTTCTTGCGCGCACACACACACGTATAAGGAATTGAAATGTGTGTGTGTGTGTATATATATATATAGACACAGGAATTGAAATGTGCCTGCCTCATTAAGTAGGAAACATGCGTGCCTAATTAATTAGTTTAGATGCCTAATTAAGCGGCTTGGAGTAGGTTTTACCATGTGTATACGGCAGCAGTGATCCATTATGTTCAGAGCGTGTGTTTGTCCACTTTGCATCAATTTGGTCACGCACAAAGTGCAATTATACATTCAAAATTTGTCAAAAAAATGCAATTGTAGCTTTTAGAATAGCTTGGTGGGCTAATCTCCATGTAAGAGCAATTCCAAAAGATCCATTAAAATTACCCCAAAACCTTATTCAGAGAAAAAAAAACTTACCTCCAATAGCTTCCCAAACCTTCCCGAAAAAAAAAATTACCTCCAATAGTTATTTGGATTCTACAATAATCTGTGTGAAAAATTCTAAAATTGCATTTTTTTATGGGTGGATATATTTATTGCACTCACTTTGCTATGAGATTCGTGCATTTAGATAGAACACATGGGCACCAGGTGAGTTTCAATCACATTGAATGACACATATTGATATGCCATGTAGGCAAAAAAAAAATAGTAACATGAAATGAAATTTGAGAGAGAGAGAGGAGTTGATTTTCATTTTCATCTAGATAAAACTGCTGTGCATAGCTTACCAAGGGCTTTGATACTTGAATGAAACCCACGGACAGCAATTTGTTTCATATTCATGCTTTTATTGATCTCGTGCTGTCGTGGTTAGTATGCTATTACTCCCTCAATTTTTATTTATAAGGTACACATGTCAAATTTTAAAAAATTACAATATTTGATCAATATATTAACTGTCAATTTTTTATTTTTATAATATAAACTTTATATGGTTGGATTCGTAATCAAATATACTCTACAATAATCTTAAGTTCATAACCATAATGCCAAATAGATCTCTGATTAATATCTTAAATTGATACCTTTTGTACATAAAACGATGACGTATGCACAAATAAAAATACACAGCGCCATGGAACTGCAATGAACAAAAGTCGAATTTGTGTTCTTGAAAGAAAACGAGTGACCGACAAACAGATGTTCCAGAAAGAGAGGGAAAAAAGAAAAATCTTAAAAACAAATGCGTTTGCCGGGAGTCGAACCCGGGTCTATTGCTTGGAAGGCAATTATCCTAACCGTTGGACTACAAACGCTTTATTGTGCTGTGATGACTAGGAATTAAATTTTTTCTGAAAATGTATGCATTCGCTGCCGCAAAAGCCACGAGCAAATCTGGAGTGCTGCGTTTTGGGTCACTTCGCATGTCTTTTCCATCAACGGAATAACAAGCAAAGGGCGAGCTGTTATTCAGGATTCGAACAATGATTCATGCGGCCATGCCCTAATTGAGGAACCAGCAGAACCAACCCTCATATTGTGATCAGTTTCGTCAGTGAACTGAAACACGTACACCCTCTTGGAAAAAAAACGGCAACCATCAGGCAGTTTCTAGTTCATCAGAAACAGTTATGCAGTGCGCCAGCCTGCTTGACAGCCACTAATCCGTACAAGAATTTAAGCACATCGCGTAGTACCTTCAGTTCATAGGACAAACGGGAAAAAGCAACCCAATTGAATTGTCTGTACGAAGTAGAATGGAATGATGATATGCATGATGTGTCAGAACCGAACACATTGGCGCAGGCGGTTCTTGATGAAATGTCTCCAATTTGCAAGGCGGAGGGTTGAATCTTTATTTTGTTCTTTGTTTGGCATTCAGTTTGTTAGGCAACAAACTGAAATTTCAGACTGCACATACGAATGGCTTGAACCGAATTGAAGAACAAATTACAAAATGATATTTCAACTGCCTTCCTCAAGGGATGGTAACCGTTGAGCTGCAGATGGACTGACTATCACAAAGTTTGCTAGGCAACCATTCATTAGCCAGTACAGGCATTTATGCACAAGAGATGATTGAGACCTTTGAAGCCGTAGCTACACTGTTCACTTAAGCCTACACACAGCACAGGGCAAACCAAAAACAACAAACTAACACACTGTACATGTGCGATGAAGCCAACATATATGCAGCTCTTGAAAACTCACTATGAAACGTCTAGATCATTATCACAGAGTAGAAGGGAGGCAGCAACGGCGGCCGATAAATGTTTCCAGATGATAGGCATACTGCTTGATTGAGCACACAGGGGTATGTACCATGTACAGCAGTACACTGATTGAGAGATTTTTAGCCTGATGAACAATAAGTCATGAAACAGCCGGTGGTCCTTACCGTCAAAATAGCTGCTCGCTCGTGTGATTATATTATGGTGACAATAGGCTGATCAATCAAGATGATTTCTTCAAAAATAGCAAATCCATGATTATCCCAACATTTCAGGTGAAATGCTACAAATTAGCTGAGATATGAGCAAGATTCCCTAAGTTAATGCAAGTAATTGACCATTTGATAAATCTCAACATGTATAGAACCTGCGAGCTAATTAATACCCAACTGTCCAACATTCCTTAAGTTTGATCATTAATGAAGTTTGCATAAGGTCCCCTCCCAATCATCATTTGCATTCCCAACTTGTCATCACTTGACCTCAATCAAGTCGGTAATTCAATTATGTTATCTTAGTAACTAGAACTTACAAGCTTCCGCCTGAGGGGATGTCCGCCCTAGCTTGCAAGCAGGCCCGTCCATTAGGCAGCGCAACTGGACCGACCGAGCCAGGCCCCCAAAAATTAGGGGCCCCAACTATTGGACTTTAACTCGGCCCATCTACTATCCATAGAAGTGGAATAGGCGGCCGTTGGGACGTGTACCGTGAATTCCAGGGGTCATCGCGGGGTACTGAAACGACGCGGGCGTGTATCGTGCGAACCTTCCCATTGCAGCTCCCACTGAAGCCGCCGTTCGTGTGATCCGCGCCGGCGCCCGGCGTGGCGCAGGTTTGGTCGTCAGCGGCGGCCGGCTCCGACGGCGGGTGCCTTGCCGGCCTGTTTGTGGTACACTGGACCACTGGTACAGTGGTACGCCGGGTCTCCGTATGAGGTGTGTGCATGCATCTGCGATCTGTCATCTCTTCCCTTTCCTCACTTTTTTTTAATCCGCGTGTCTTGGTCAGCAAACAGTTACAAGCAAAGGATATGCTTATTGATATTGCAATAGAGAAAGTGCAGGGGCTAATTTCCTTCTTCAGTAAGTATAGAGAAACTGGTTTTGCAAAAGCAATAGAATCTGCAAAAGAAATAGCACACGAGATGGATATTGAGCCAGCATTTCATACCAAGCGTAAAATCAAAAGGAAAAGGCAATTTGATGAGACACCTGATGATGCATCTATTGCTTCACAGTCCGAAGAGGAATCATTTAGGCTCAAGTATTTTTTGCCTGTTGTTGATCAAGCAATTGCTTCACTAACTAGGAGGTTTGAGCAATACCAGGGGTATGAAAAGACTTTTGGTTTTTTGTTCACTTCACGTAAATTATGCTCCTTAGATGATAAGAGTTTGTTATCTTGTTGTGCTCGTCTTGAGGAAGCACTTAAGAGTGGTGAACATTCTGATATTGATGGCAAAGAATTACTTGTGGAGTTAAAGTTCCTCCAAGATTTCATCCCTAAGGAAGACATGGGCCCTCTTGATATTTTGAAGTTTGTGAAACGGATGGGCTGTTTCCCAAATGCTCTTATTGCATACAGAATTTTATTGACTATTCCTGTAACAGTTGCATCTGCGGAGCGGAGCTTTTCAAAATTGAAGTTATTAAAGTCCTACATGTGTAGTACAATGACACAAGAAAGACTCAATGGGTTGGCAACAATTGCACTTGAAATTGATGTTTTGGAGAAAATTAAATATGAAGATATAATTGAAGATTTCATTTCAAAGAACACCAGATGAATGATGCTTTTTACTAGAGGTTAAGAAGATATTGGTATGCACTATTCACCCTTTAATCCTATAATATAAGTACCTAATTTCATATTGTTGTTCTCTGTATGCAAAAAAGCATGTACTTGTTACTCATATACTGGAATCTAAATATATCTTGATTATTTGTATTTCACTAGTCACTACTATATAGGGTCCCATTTCTTGGTTTGCTCCAGGGCCTCAAAATCTTCGGTACGGCCGTGCTTGCAAGCAGGTGCGTGTCATCGCGGCTGAAATCGCTGGTGCAAGTGGCGTCGGCAGTAAGCAAGAGAGGCGGCAAAGCAGGCTTGCAGATCACGGCTCAGGTCTTCCCCACGAGATGCAGTACGTGTCCATGCTATAAACCTGCACATTTGCTCACTGAAATTCTTCCAAAACTGAATAGCAACTTTTTTTTGAACGAACGATTGTGCCTATTTTACTGATAGAGCAGTAGATACAAGAGCAAACTGAATACCAACTTGCTGCACACATTTTCCAACTTTTGTAGCTGACGTATAGGGGTATAGATGATAGATAGGTCTTTTATTCAGAAATCCATGGGTTTGGAGATAAGAACCTCTGAACTTTGGGGCAAAACACCAGTTCATTCTGAACCTTCAGAACTATTCCGTTAGTTAACCAGGCAATGCGAGACAGTGTAAAGTTCGATCTTTGACCTCCAATTTAAATATTCAAACTCATTTTTCTATGCTCAAGAACTGCTGGGAGCTGTTAACCATATATCACACGTACCATTTTGATTAAACTTGTTCAAAAATTTTATGCAAAATTCCTCAAAATCTTTGACCCAAAGTTGGCCATTTATTACTGTATTCAGACTTAATTTTTTCAGGGATTTATAGGGTTGACCCTATGTCTCTACCTTTGACCATTGATTCGAAGATCTTTTGGTCCAGATCTTGACCCTGTAAAATTGGGAGAACGTGGTTGCCTACCTGGCATTGCCACGATACGTGTTAATATATAGGGCGAAACAGAACAGTCCTAGGAGATTACAACTGCAGGTAGTTGAAGATTAAGTCCTGTCGTAATCCTATTGGATACATCGTTTGAACTCTAGTTAATCTAAACAACCGGACTATATCTCCAACTCCTGATCTCTATCTCCTATTCTAACCAAGTCCACAATCTGGTACTCGGTTTACAATAGCTTTCTTAATTATCTCTAACAGCCCCTCTCAGTCGAAGCTTCCGCTAGTCTGAAGATTCAAATTGTTCCTGAACTCTTCTAGCTTGTGAACAGGGAGAGCTTTTGTGAAGCCATCCGCCAACTGATCACCTGTTGGTATGAACCGCACCTGCAGCTGCTTCCTTGCCACACGTTCACGAACAAAGTGAAAATCAATCTCAATATGTTTTGCTCTTGCATGAAAGACAGGATTACCTGACAAGTATGTAGCATCCAGATTATCACACCATAGAACTGGTGGCTGCTTTAGGCGCACACCCAACTCTGCTAGCAGGGATTCCAACCATATTACTTCTGCCGTAGCGTTTGCCATTGATTTATATTCAGCTTCCGTACTGGACCTTGATACCGTCGCTTGTTTCCTTGCACTCCATGAAATAAGATTATCCCCAAAGAATACAGCAAAACCACCAGTGGATCTTCGGTCATCAACACTTCCTGCCCAGTCAGCATCAGAGAAAGCACCGACAACAAGTGAATTATTTTTCTGAATCTTTAATCTGACGCCACAGGTGTATTTGACATATCTTAAAATAGTTTTCACTACAGTCCAATGAACTGTAGTAGGAGAGTGCAAGAACTGACAGACCTTATTAATAGAATATGCCAAATTAGGTCTAGTGAGAGTAAGGTGGGCACCTACAATACTGCGATACCGTGTACTATCTTCTGGTCCAAGTGGTATACCTTCATGACATGACAGCTTCTCAGTTGTAGAAAGGGGAGTAGAAGATGGTTTGGACTTTTTCATACCAGCTCGGTTCAAGATGTCATTTGCATATTTTCCTTGCGACAAGTGTATACCATCCTTCTCCTTCTTTACTTCAATTCCCAGAAAATAATGTAGATCCCCGAGATCCTTCAGTGCAAACTCTTTCTTGAGCTCCTGGAGAAGCGCCGCAATAGCTTCTTGTGAGGAGCTGGTAACAATGATATCATCTACGTAAATCAACATAAAGATAGTTATCTGTCCCTTGCCGTAAATGAAGAGAGAGGTGTCAGACTTTGAAGTTCTAAAACCAAGATCTAACAATTTCGAGCTGAGCCTTGAATACCAGGCCCTCGGTGCCTGCTTTAACCCATACAGAGCCTTGTCAAGCTTGCATACACATTGTGGCATGTTAGCACTCTCAAAACCTGGCGGTTGTCTCATATAAACCTCTTCTTCCAGAACACCATGCAGAAACGCGTTCTAAATATCTAGTTGCCTTAAGCCCCATCCTCTCGATATTGCAATAGATAATACAAGTCGGACTGTGGCAATTTTAACAACTGGACTGAAAGTATCTTCATAATCAATACCATATCGCTATTTGAACCCTTTCGCTACTAGTCGAGCTTTGTACCTGTCAATTGTGCCATTTGCCTTCCTTTTAATCTTGTATACCCACTTGCAATCTATCACATTTGTTCCTTCTTGCCGTGGTACAAGATGCCATGTTTGATTTCTAAGTAATGCACCATACTCATCTTCCATAGCTTTCCTCCACCGTGAATCACCCAATGCTTCCTGGACACTATTTGGTTCTCCTGTGGAAGAAAGCAAACCATACCTGATCATTCCGTCATATAATTTCTTGGGTCTGACTATTCCACTTTGTAGCCTTGTCCTGTGCAGGGGCATCGTAAGTGGCGGAGCATCAGAATCACTAGCGCCTGGAATTTGTAGATCAGGGACGGGCGCACCGGATCTGGCGGGTGGCGTAGAAGATCCAAAGGGCAGATCTCCCTCAGAAGCAGGCGCTGGTACAGTCGGGCCGACAGCGGCGCCACGCGTCGGCAGCGGGTTCGAAGGCGTCGTGCGAGCCGGGGCCGGAGGCAAGCCCTCCCCACACGTCGACACGCTGTTGGCGGGAGGTTCGGCCTGGGAGTTAGTGGGAGGAGGCGGGAAATCGGACGCCGCCGGATCCTCCTGGGATCTGGTGCCCAAATTTGTTGCGGCTGCTGGATCCATGGCATTGGAGCCATCTGCAGCGCTGGGACTTCCGTCGTGGCTACCGTTTTCATGGGAATTCTCCTGTACATCATCATGCTCATGGGAAACATTAGTAAACAAAGGGTTAGCACTACCAAAAACCCCTGGATTTACAAGATTCTCAAGGAGCAGAAGAATTTCTTTTTGTAGAAGTGATTCGGCATTGGGATGGAGAGTTGAAAAAGGAAAAACGGATTCGTCAAAGACGACATCACGGGAAATATAAATGCGACCTGTGGATGGTTCTAAGCATTTAAAACCTTTGTGCATAGAGCTGTAGCCGAGGAAGACACATCTAGTGGATCGAAAAGCTAGCTTTCTGGTGTTATACGGCCGCAAATTGGGCCAAACCGCGAAGCCAAAAGTGCGGAGAGAGCTGTAATCAGGTGGCTCACCGAGAAGGCGCTGAACGGGAGACTGAAAGCCAAGAATCTTACTGGGAAGAAGATTAATCAAATATGTAGCGATCAAGAAGGCTTCATCCCAGAATTTTAAGGGCATAGAAGCATGAGCAAGAAGAGCTAACCCGACCTCAACAATATGACGATGTTTGCGTTCGGTGGAGCCGTTCTGTTGATGAGCATGAGGGCAGGATACACGATACGAGATACCAATTTTTGTGAAGAAGGAGCTCAGCTTCTCATATTCTCCACCCCAATCTGTTTGCATAGAGATAATCTTCCTGTCGAATTTCCTTTCAACAAGATTCTGAAAGTTATGAAAAATTTGGAACACATCTGACTGTATTTTCAGTAGATATATCCATGTGTATTTGCTAAAGTCGTCAATGAAACTGACATAGTAGGAATTTCGTCCAACGGAAGTAGGGGTCGGACCCCAAACATCAGAGAAGATTAAAGTGAGTGGCGCATTGGATATGGTGTTGGAAACAATATAAGGAAGCTGATGACTTTTAGCCTTCTGACAGGAATCACACACGGTTTCATTACTTTTATCACTAATGAAAGGAAGATTATTATCTCTAAGCACACGATCTACTATAAGAAAAGATGGATGTCTTAGACGACTATGCCATGTGGTGGACGACGGCTTATTGATTCTATAAGCATGCTTTCTTGAATCCGCCTCTTCTTGCTTTGACATGAGCGGATACAAGCCACCTTTGCATCTACCTTGATGGAGCACTTGTTTTGTTTCCTGATCCTTGATGAGAAAATAATTGGGATGGAATTTAAGGAAGGTGTTATTATCGGAAGTTAGGCGATGAACAGAGACAAGATTTTTATGAGCAGTTGGTACATGGAGAATATTATCAAGATGTAAATTCCTAGCAGGGGTATATAAGGTAGTGAGCCCAATGTTTTTAATTTGCATACCTGCACCATTAGCTGTTTGCACTTGTTCTCGCCCGTTGTAGCGATCTCGTATGGTCATCTTGTCTAGCTCGCTGGTGATGTGGTCAGTTGCTCCACTGTCCACATACCAATTTGTGTCGATGCCGTATCCTGTGGTGGCTACCCCTGCTGTCTTGTTGTTTTGCTGATCTTCATCTTCATCATAGCGGTACCAGCAGGACGGAGCCTCATGCCCGCCCTTCTTGCAGATTTGGCAGATTGGTTTTGTGGTTGGCCCGCCTTGCCCTTGCTGCCTGTACGAGGAGCTTGAATTGTTGCTGCTGCGAGATGGATTGCCGCGGCCACGACTGCGTCCACCATGACTGTTTCTCATGCGACCACGAGAATTATTGCGCCCACGTCCTGCCATGTTGGCAGAGGACTGAAAGTGCGCTCCTCCTCCTTGACTTTCCTGATACATCTCAAAGCGCATATCATATGCCACAAGTTGAGAGTATAGATCACTGAGCGATGTGGGGTCAGCACGGCTAAGAATAGAGGATACAATTGGATTGTAATCAAAGTCGAGGCCGTTTATAATGAACTGTACCATCTCCTCATCATCGACGGCCTTACCCACAGAAGCAAGTTCATCCCTGATGCTTGTCATCTTGTTGAAGTAGGCTGCCGTGGTCATGTTACCTTTCTTGAGGTTGGCGAGCTGCATACGCAGATTGGAGATCCTCACCTTGGAATTTGCAGCGAATAACCTCCCAAGTTCACTCCAGACTTCTGCAGAGGATTCAAGGGAGATTACATGGACCAGGATATCATTGGTCATAGAGTTGAGCAGATGGCCCAATAGCTGCTGATCTTTCGCCAGCCACGCATCATACTCCGGATTGAAGACAACAATTTTCTTGCCATCCTGCTCCACTTCAAGTGTCTTTATGGGTGCCGGAGTAGAGCTGTCGAGGATGCCCATGAACTGGGCATCGCGGACGGGAGGAAGGATCTGTGCCCTCCATAGCAAGAAGTTGTCGTGGGTGAGCTTCTCCGAGACGGGATGACCCAGGGACGCCGAGCTTGCTATTGACAACGACGCCATGGGTGGTTGAGGCAGTAGATGTATTTGGAAGAAGATGGTCTAATTACCATGTAAAATTGGGAGAACGTGGTTGCCTATTTGGCATTGCCACTTTCCTATTAATATATAGGGCGAAACAGAACAGCCCTAGGAGATTACAACTGCTGAGTAGTTGGAGATTAAGTCCTGTCGCAATCCTATTGGATACATCATTTGAACTCTAGTTAATCTAAACAACCAGACTATATCTCCAACTCCTGATCTCTATCTCCTATTCTAACCAAGTCCACAATCTGGTACTCGGTTTACAATAGCTTTCTTAATTATCTCTAACAGACCCAAATTTAATTCCACCATGTCAAACACCTTCAAACCTCTTTCTCCATTTTTCTTTCCAAATTTGAATCTTTTATTTGAATTTTTTACTAAATTTGACCATGGCTCAGTTGATATCTTTTTTAAGCCCAAATTTCACATTAACCTTCTTAATGACCTTCTTTTATTTTTTTTAAGACTTGGATGTTACACCGCCGGTGCATGTACAAGGGAGGAGAGACCCTTAGCGTTTTGCCGAAACTCTACCAAGTCAAGGTTTAGTTTAATGATTGGGCTAGAAGGGGAGTGGTTATTTGAGACATGTATGTTCCCTTGCATATACATTGGGGGTTCTGTCAGACTATCCATTTAAGTTGGTTCGAATTAGTCTTTGCTTTCAACCTTTCTTCAAGAGTAAAGGGTTATATGGTCTTAGGCCTTGTGGAACATAGTTGGCACAACTAAGATGTAGGATTACTTAGGCTGTTAGATTTGATTGCTGAACCTACCTTTTGCTCAAAGTGATACATGGACGCTACCAAAATGAGATTACTTTGGTCAAATTTACATTTTTCCTTTTATGTGAAAGCAATGCACACCCACCTAACTAATTGGTTCTCAGAAGTCAGAACATGTATAGTTTTTGGAATTCCAAGGCTGGGATAACGAAGCTATTCTTTTTACTTCAATGTTCCCCACATTTTATTCAGTGGTTCTGCCTCAAGTGCCTTTTTAGCACTTCATATTATTGACCCATTTCTGTACGAGTATTTCCCTTTTTTGTGCAATCATAGTTTTGTTTTGCTTAGCAGGTTGTTAAAATTCCTCTCTTTGTTAGAATAATAACAATTATTATTATACAATGGGTAAATGGTAAGAGATATTGGGTGCGCTTGGGCCATGTTTAGGGTGCGTTTGGTTTGGAGACAAGAAGGGATGGGACGGTGCCGTTCCTATTTTTTGGGATGGGATCATCCCGTCTTATGTTTGGTTGAGAGGGATGAATTCATCCCAGTTTTTTGTTTGGTACGATGGATTGAAAACGAGGGACGGATGGCTCGGGTAACACCGTTAGCTACATGTGTTTAGTGGGACCCACATGTCATATATGGGCCCACATGTCATCTTCTTTTCTTTTTTTTTTTCTCCTCATCCTTATCTTCTCCAACCCGCTAGAGCTCCCGAAGGCCCAGGCTGCACGGCCCCTGCTCGCCCGCCGGAGCTCCGCGCCGCCCCCGCTCGCCCCCGCCGGAGGTCCCTGTCGCCCCGGCCGCGCCGCCCCCGCTCGCCCCCGCCGGAGGTCCCAACCGCGCCGCCCCCGCTCGCCCCAGGCCGCGCCGCCGGAGGTACCCGCTCGCCCCAGGATGCGCCGCCGGAGGGGCCTGCTGGCCGTGGGCACCGGCCGCGGCGCCGGGGTGCTCGCCCCGCCGGCTGGACCCGCTTGCTCCGGCGGCCGCTCGTCCCAGGCCACGCCGTCGGAGGTCCCTGCCGGCCGCCGACCCTGGGCACCGGCCGCGCCACTGGAGGACCCCGTCCTGCCGGAGACGAAGCAGCCCCGCGCCAGTCTTGCGAACGGAGAAGGACGGAGCAGACGGCGCCCGAAGTGGGATGACTCTGTCCGCTCGTTTTGGCCGGACGGGGTCATCCCGCATCTTGGGAGCATATTCCCATTTGTGGACCGTCCCGTCCCTCGTGACTCCGAACCAAACACTATCAAATTTGGGACCGTCCCGCCCCGTCCCGTCCCGTCCCCGGTACCAAACACCTTCAAACTTCCAACTTTGACACTATGCAAAAAGAAGATTCCCCATCACATTAAACTTGTGGTACATGCATGGAGTACTAAATGTAGACGAAATCAAAAACTAATTGCACAGTTTTGTTGTACTTTACGAGATGAATCTTTTAAGCCTAATTAGTCAATATTTGGACAATAATTCACAAATACAAACGAAACGCTACAGTTACGTATTTATGGCAAAATGCTAATTTTGCCGCTCCCAAATTGGGAACTAAACAAGGCTTTGGATCCCTTGCTGAAGTGCAACGAGATTTTTTCGATATTTGTGCAAGCAATTACTAGCTTGCTCGCGCAGGAGAGGCAAATCGACTCGCCCGGCCTGGCAAGACCTCGTTGCCAGCGCCAGCAAGGGAAGGTGAGGCGACCGCTCAGAAACCATGGCAGACCCATTACTTCACCTGTAATCTGATTGAAAAGTATCATCATCAATGGGGTCTTTTAATGAGCTGATCCTATCTTTCTTCGTTGCATCTGGTTAATTGCTGTTGTTAAAGTGTTGAAATGGCTACTGCAATTAACATGCCTTTTTCGAGTTGTATTGGTTTTCCTGTATGAATGTTAATAGGGGATTTTCCTATATGGAGTCTTTCAATGTGCTGAATACAAAGGTGACCCGGGCAGGGGCCGCGAAGTGGTGGTGTTCCTGTTTATTTAGGAATTAATTATTTAAAGTATAGTAGAATCGACACTTTCGTGTGTATTTTGTTTATTCTCAACTACGCCAAATTCAATTATCTTTCATCATAAGAAAGCAATGGGAACCACCGTATTAGTATCTTTCGAGAAGAAGAAGGCCCTGCTTGTATACGCTTTTCTGGAACTCGCTTATCTGGCAAGCAAGCTTATTTGATAAGCCTGCTGCCTGGAGAATCTGCTGTCTGAATAAGCAGGGTGTTTGGCAATCCTGATTATTTTGTGTCGATTGTCTGTCCAGGTTGGTAAATTGACCTGAATGCCCCTAAGGCTGATAATAGCTGGGGCTAAACCCAGCGGCGGGGGCTAAGCCTGGCGGCGAGGGCCAAGCCTCCAGGGGCCAAGGCCGGCGGCGGCGGCCAAGCCCAGCGGTGGGGGCCAAGCCGCCAGGGGCCAAGCCTGGCGGCGGGGGCGGCGGGGGCAAGCCTGGCGGACGGGAGCCGGCGGCGGGGGCCAAGCCGCCAGGGGCCAAGCCCGGCGGACGGGAGCCGGTGGCGGTCGTGGGAGGCGCGGGGGCGGCGGCGGCGGACGGGAACCGAGCGTCGGCGCCGGGATCTGCAGGCGGCGGGACCCGACGATGGGATCTGGTGGCGGACGGGATCGGGCGGCGGACGGGAGCCGGCGGCACTCGCGGGAGGCACGGGAGCGGCGGCGGCGGACAGGAACCGAGCGACGGCGGCGGGCCAAGCCCGGCAGCGGGACCTGGCGACCGACGGGAGCCGGCGGCGGTCGCGGGAGGCGCGGGGCGGACGACTGGAGCGTCGGTGGGTGAGGGGCAGCGGGGGGAAATTTCCTTCGCTTATTGGAGAAGCGTCTCCCGACCCGCTTACACAATAAGCCGGATGCCAGTTGTTTCCCAGCTTGTGCACTAAGCGGCTTACGTATCAAGCGGGAAATAATCAAAGCGTTTGGGTGGGCTTATGGCTTATTTCCACCGATAAGCGGGAAATAAGCGGATACAAACAGGACCGAAATTGAGTTGGACTAATCACTATCTTCAAGAAATTTTTAGAACCACCGTGTTACCATATTGGAACCTGCCCACCAGAATTAATTGACGCTATTCTTCTAGTGGTAGTCGACATGACTGTCGACAACAAGACACTAGTGGTGACTTCGTCAATTTCGAGGATTTCCCAGCTTAGTCTTTCGGAGGTGCTCACAAGGGTAGGGTTGCGTGCGTGCGTTCGTAGGAGCAGGTGTGCATGAATGTATACGAGCATCTGCATCTGTACTGTGTGATTCGTAAAAAAATATTTTAGAATAATTTTTTTTTTATATTTCTTCTGCCCGTAGCAACGCACGGACTATTACCCAGTCAATACAAAACTTGCAAGTGATGACCTGCAGGAATTTTACCACGAGATAAAAAGGAGACGCCTACCAAACACTCTGCAGATAATCAAATTGGAGGAGCTTCTATACTCCACGCTACTTGAGAGATGCACAAACTTAAAGCACAAACCAAAGGGTTGCTTCCGACTAGTTACCCCTTGGAATGCTACAAGATTTGCGCAACTCCCTCTGGGAGGGTTGAAGCAAGCAGCTGTTAGGGTCTCAGTGTGTACTCATAATGGGGCTGTATTTTGAACTCATAATACATTATTAAGCTTTTGGTTTTCTTCGCGTATTAAAGTGATACTCACAAAAAACAAAGGTGCGCTAAAGGAGGCATCTACAAGTGCTGTACTGGTCATAACACATACACCTATCTCATTATCATAGTACTGGTCCTTGGCACCAGGTAAGGCACTATGTGAAGTTTTCTCATCATACAGAGACTCAGGTGGTCCATTGTATAAGAACTAAAATAGACTTAAGCTAATTGAAAGCCATACACTAATGCTACCTCAATACCTTCTCTGCGGTATACTTCTTCACCTTCAGCTTCCTGTTCCTTCTTCTAGTGTCTTCGTAATTATCCTGGTCAGCTTCATCAACATAAATAATTTCAGGTTCATCGCCAGTTTCAGCATTATCCTCACCATAATCGGCAGACTCTAGCTCACTCCTGGCATCCCAACCCTCCTCCTCCTCCTCATCTTCATATTCATCATCAAAATACTGCTGAGCCCGAAGAGTGTGGAACTCTGGTGGGGGAGGGCAGTCTTCAGTAATCGCCTCATCCCGTTTCATAACAAGGTGCCTAATGATCCTTTCATCCTTGTCTAGAAGGGTCTTGAAGTCATTGATGTATCTTGACTCCATCTCAAAGTTCATTAAGATGTAGTTGGCATGTGTTGCTTTCTTTATTTTATAAGCAAGCCTGCGCAATCCCCAATCGTTAAGCCTCCATATCCTTCCTTTCTTCGCCCTGACAAAATCTACAAGAGAGCAGAGAGAATAGTTATACGCCCACTCTTCAGTAGTAATATCGATCAACTATTGGACTACTCTAGAAAACATAAGAAACATAGGTTTAGGCACATTGGCTGATTGAAACAAATGTAACAGAAAGAATATACCCAAAAACAATAACGAGGAATAGAGAAACAACGATTTCCTGCCCACCCTTGAGATTGCATGTAGAGATGGGGAAAAAAAAACGAAGGCACCAAAGCAAATCAGAAAGACCGTAGCAAGTTTCACAGGAAGCTGCCCAAGAGGGCGTCAAACTCTTACAGCTAGAAACATGTATAAATACTTTTGTTTGCCTTTAGGCGATTAACATTAATTCTTAGGTAAGGGCGTGTTTGGATCCTCGAGCTAAAGTTTAGCCCTTGTCACATCGAATATTCGGATGCTAATTAGAAGAACTAAACATGAGCTAATTATAAAACTAATTGCAGAAGCCCTAGGCTAATTCGTGAGACGAATCTATTAAGCCTAATTAATCCATCATTAGCAAATGGTTACTGTAGCACCACATTATCAAATCATGGACTAATTAGGCTTAATAGATTCGTCTCGCGAATTAGCCTCCATCTGTGCAATTAGTTTTGTAATTAGCTTATATTTAATACTCTTAATTAGTATCCAAACATCCGATGTGACAGAGGCTAAAATTTAGCCCCTAGTATCCAAACAGGGCCTAAGTATAATCAGAGAGAAAAAGGGCTCCAACATGCTTACAAAAAGATTTACAGATGCACAAGTGATGTACGAGTGCTAAGAGGTGCACCTTGTACTTTTGATACAACATCTTCAACTTCTTCAACACGATCCTCATGAATTAGATAAACTACTTCGTAGTGCCGCACTGTGAAAGGAAGAAGTTTAAGTTGAACTCAGATATCCACATGCAAATGACCAGCAAGTAATGCCAGCACACGCAAACTGTAAAAAATGGCTGGAAAAAAGAGAAATGGAAAGATCTCTTACTTCTTTTTAGATTTAAATCACTCTCAAGCTGAATGTTAAGAAATTCATATAGCTTTTCTGCAAAAAAGAAATTGGATTAGAATGATCAAATATTTACATAAACTACAAAAGTGAATTTTAGGATACCAAAATGAACATCTAATAGAAAAAGAAACTTTATGGCATAAAAATCCAATATCACCTTCTTCTGCATCAGCAAATTCTGGCGCCACTTGACCATCCTCTCTCGCCATTTTCTGCAAAACAAAACAACAAAAACAAGTAATTAACACATAGCTATAAAGCCTTCCATATAGCTTCAAGCATTCCCCCATCCAAATATTAAGAGTATCTCCTGTTTCTTCCACAAATGGCATCCAAAAGTTTTTACCTGTTAGCCCAAGCTCTTTTGGTAGCAAAGACCTCGTGAAAACTGCATCATTATATTTTTGTATTTCCTCTAGTAGTTTACACTTATCCGCATAAGTTCTACTGCCAGCAGTTCTTTCCACTAATAACAGTTATATAGGCAAGTGGATCTGTCTTGCACACTAGAGTTTACACTTATCTGCTTAAGTTCTACTGCTAGCAGTTACTTCCACGAATGTCAGCTACTCCCTTGGTCCCAAATTACTATTCGTTTTGGCTTTTTCATCTAGATATATACTATGTCTAGATACATAGCAATATGTATTTAGAAAATCCAAAACGAATAGTAATTTGGGACGAAGGAGGTACATAGGCAAATGGCTGTGTCTTTGATACTAGAGCCTCACACAAACGCAAGCATAGAAGACTAGACTCAATCACTAAAATGCGAATCACTAGCGCCTCTTCACTCCAATTATTTGCCCGATTAACCGTAAATAAACAAAATCACGGAATTCATCTAAGTATTTAGAATCAGAAACCCGAAAGGAACCAGACCATGTTCCTCCTCGTCGCCCCGTGTATCAAAATACTAGAAGCAGGGCGTGAAAAAAAATCGAACCTTTCTAAGCAGGACGGCCTCGGGAAACAGCCCGGAGGCCTCGCCGGCCTTGGGCGCGAAGCTGTGCGTGTCCACCCGCTCCTCCGCCTCCCCATCCCCACCCCTCCCCCTCTTCTTCTTCGCCCTGACTGCCACGGCCCCCCGCCGCCTCACACTTCCAACGGCGACGCGCCAACAGTTCATCCGCAGCGTCAGCGGCGGAGACGGCGCAAGGAGGGACAGCGCCCGCGGCGCGGCGGTGGCCTCCATGGGTAGTTGGCCGGAGATGTCGCCGAGCAAGGTTCTTGCCGGGGGTTTTGGGGGTGGGGACGCGGAGCGAAATGGGGCGAGGAGGGGAAGGATAAGGTGCTTCGTGGGCCGAGCTAATGTTTGGGCCCTCCGGTAGACAGGCTGGCATTTGGGCCTATTGCGCGGTTCACATATGCATACTGGGCCGGCCCATACCGTTTTAAGACAGCTGGAGGCCCTACCAGTCCATTCACACCACCACCACGTCGTCGTCTCCGTTTCTTCCTCTTCGCTCCGCCGCCGCCGTCGCCGCCGCTAGGGTTTTCGGCTATGGACGCGACGCGGCAGCAGGAGCAGCATACAGGAGATGGCGGCGGAGACCGCTACGGCGTGCTTCTCTACTACAAGTACGCCGAGGTGCCCGACGCCGCCGCGCTCGCCGCGTTCTACGAAACGCACTGCCGCAGCCTCTCGCTCGTCGGCCGCGTCCGCGTCGGCCCCGACGGCGTCAACGCCACGGTGACAACATCCCCCCGCTTCTCTCTCTTCTCTCCATCGTAGGCGGCCTTTGGGGCAGAGATTTCGAGCTTTTTGGATTTTGTAGCGTTCATGAATTCATTCATGGTGACCTCACCGGCTTTCGCATTTTGGTATTGCTAGCTCGGAGGGCGAATGACGGCGCTAGAGAAGCACATCGCCGAGATGAGCTCCAAAGCCTTGTTCGACGGCACCGACTTCAAGCTGGCGTCCTGCGAGGACCCCGTTGACGAGAGGGTCGCCAGGGAATGCGGCTTCACCTCTCTCTCCGTCAGGGTTGTCAAGGTTCTTGTCTCTCCTTCCAGCAGAATGGTTTCACCTTTTACTATTTTGTAGAGCCATTCGTCACTTTTGAACTGTTGTTGCTGCATTGGTTGGCAGGAGCTGGTTACCCTGTGCTCCAATCCCACCTCGGCACCCCCGGAGATTTTGGGTGCAGGGAAACACTTGTCAGCCGCTGAGTTCCATTCAGTGCTCCAAAATGTTGGTGAGTGGATTCTCAGATTGAGACTTGTCCATTTCAGTTTGGGTTGCCAATTCCTGGTTTAAGAATGGATTGTAATTGCTAAGTTGGGATTGTTCTTTTAGCTGGGACTAGTTCGGATGCAGTGGCATCTGCAGAGAAGAATGAAGTGGTTGTCGTGGACGCGAGGAATGTGTATGAGACGCGGATTGGCAAGTTCAATGTACCAAATGTGGAGACTTTAGATCCAGAAATCAGGCAATACAGTGACCTGCCTTCATGGATAGATGAGCATACTGAGAAGTTGCGTGGGAAGTCAATTCTGATGTATGTTTGGCTGGATCTTTGAATTAACCTTGAATTAGACTGATGCATTTGGCAACACCAAGCAGGCAGCTTAACTATCTTATTGGTATTTACAGGTACTGCACTGGAGGTATACGATGTGAGATGGCATCAGCTTATATTCGCTCAAAAGGTGAAGGATTTGAGAACGTTTTTCAGGTAATATGCTAGACTTTGTTTGGTTTGTCTTTAGTCTTGAGTTCTTGGGCGTGCTTGAGTAGTTTGTATTGTTCTTGACTGTTTATTATTATGTTTATGTTAGCTATATGGTGGCATCCAGCGGTATCTGGAGCAATTTCCAGACGGTGGCTATTTTGAAGGAAAGAATTTTGTATTTGACCACAGGTTGGTAGTTGTCTAATGCAACAAAGCTCCAAACTGTGCCCTTCTGGATTTCCTTAGTTTCCTTACCACTAGCTTGTGGAATGTTGTTTTACAGAATCTCAGTGGGAAGCCTGAAAGAGAACATACTTGGAACGTGTTTGATATGTGGTTCTTCCTATGATGACTATTCATCCCGGTGTCGTTGCAGCAACTGTAGAATGTTGGTCTTAGTGTGCCCTACATGTCAGGTTGAGTCAAATGCAATATTTTTTAATGCATTTTTTTTATGAATGTTTGCTGATTGTCACATTAATTTTATGCTCAATTGTATAATCGCCTAACTTCTCTTTTTTAATCTCTAGGATTCCACTAAGGAGTATGTATGCGAGCTGTGTCAAAAGAATGGAAAGGAACCCTGCCAAATATCAACAAGGCAAGACTGTGAGATACAGACAGGGCTATCTGAACCTTCTGGTTTTGAAAAGCCATCCATAAGCAATCACATTCTGACCTCCAAAGTCCCCTGGTGTAATGGTAAGGTCTGTATCAGTTTTCCACTGCACTTTCTGGACGATAGATAATATATTTATGTTCTTATCAATATGCACATAGGTCCTATGCTATGGACAGAAGTACAGAACAAATGCATTGGGCTAGGCTTGAACAATATAGATAAATGGTAGTAGGTTGGGTAGCCGTAATATCAATATTAACTTTATTACACAATGCCCCTAATTCTGAAGAGTTTTAGTCCATATGCATTTTTGTTCCTCTGAATCATCTGTTTATTCTGACGTTCTCTAGTGCATTCAGTCTGAACTAGTATAACATGCAGTTGCGTAAATTAGCTTCACTACTTGTATTTCTTAGGGTTGACCTTTCTCTAACTTAGGTGAAATGTTACAGGTAGCGAGCAGCTGAAAAAGCTGAGGATCCTCTGCTTGCATGGTTTCCGGCAGAACGCATCCAATTTTAAGGGAAGAATGTCAGCACTTGCCAAGAAGCTGAAGCACATTGCTGAGCTTGTCTTCATAGACGCTCCTCATGAGCTTCCTTTTGTATACCAACCAATCCAGAGCCACTGCTCTGACAAACCCTCACCTCCGCCTGAGACACCAAAACGGAAATTCGCATGGCTCATCGCTCCAAACTCCAGCTGCAGCACCGAGCAAGACTGGAAGGTTGCAGATGCGCCATTCGACCCACTTCAGTACCAGCAACAAACCGAAGGCTTTGAGGAATCATACGCCTACCTAGAAAACACAATCTCTCAGATGGGGTGCTTCGACGGAATCCTTGGCTTCTCTCAGGGCGCTGCCATGGCTGCCTTGTTCTGCAGGAAGCAGCAAGAGACCTCCGGTGCTCCGAAGTTCAGGTTTGGGATGTTCTGCTCTGGGTATCCAGCACCAGTGGGTGATTTTGATGCCGAACTAATCAAGCTCCCCTCGCTGCATTGTTTTGGCAATGGCGAAGGCCATGATCGGCAGATAGCGAACAGGGCGAGCTGTGAACTTGCTGATCAATTTCAGCAGGATTGCTGCTCCATTGTTGAGCATGATATGGGCCACATAATCCCTACCCGGTCGCCCTACATCGATCGGATAAAGGATTTTCTTTCCGGTTTCCTATGACATGGTTTCAAGTAATTTGTATTATGTTGTGAGTTGTTGGTGTACGCAAAGTTGCGTTCTGAATGGCATCCACCGTGTTTGCTGGTAATTTGTGTTTTGAATCTGATTGTGCAAAACAAATTGGGATTCTTACTTTCTGAGAGGACTACTGGCGCTTCGGCATCAGAATGTCTTGACATCATATTTTAGTATTATGTAATTTTAATTCCAAAACTTCTTATCAAAATCATAGCGCTTTCCTGCGCAACAGTCTTTGCTAGTATATCACAATTTTTCAACATTAATGTAGGGCCCGCATGTCAGTGTTTGTTTAATCCTCCCATTCCCATACCATCTCTCTCTACTCCTGTCACTTTCGCCGCCGCCGCCCGCAGCGCCCGCCGGCTCCACCTCCGCGCTCGCTGCTTGCCCCCGCCCCTGCTCCCGCGCCGGCCGCCGCCAGCCAGCCTCGCCCCACGCCGGCGGCCCCGCCTGCTCGGAATTCTCCCATCCCATCCATCTCTCGGGAGTCGGGACTCGAGAGCTCAGCACGCATAGCGACCTGGCCTAATAGAGGTGCTTTAAGATTGGTGACAGCTTGATAGAGAAGGAGAAGCGAAAGCGAAGTCAAGCAAGGTTTTAGGGAGGCTGCTGTGCTGCTGCCGATGGCCATGGCGGCGCGGCTGCTACGGCGAACGCTGCGAGCAACCGAGGTAAGCAGATCGCTGAAGCCTGAAGCACCCCCCCCCTCCCCCTCCCCTCTCCCATTTGCCCCCACCCTCCGTCCCTTGTCGTCCTTCTCTGTTTTTTCATTTTTTTTAATCGGAGAGGAGGGGGTGGGATTCTGCGCGCGCTGCTTTGCTAACTTAGGCGTCGGATCCTCCGGGCCCGTGTTCTTGGCGAATCCGTGTGGCTCCTCCGGATTGCTGATGCTTGGGGTGTGACTTGTTGCGGGTTCCGATGAACAAAAGCTCAAGTATGAAGTATTTCTGGGCTCTGGGAATTGGATTGGGCGCGAGTAGCTTCAGGTAGCATCTTGGAGTCTGGAGTTTTGTTGAATTTTATTCTGGATCGTAGAAACATTGGTCAGGCTTGGAATGGAGGGCACATGTCGTATTAGCCTGTAGGTGAGATAGTCTTGGATGGCCTAGTTGGATTGGTTGTCGAGGAAAAATTCCTCCATGTGCCAGTAGAGCTCATTTCAAGATTAGATGGCGCTCTTGGTTAATTTGGGCCGGAACTGTGTGGATTGCATGTGTCTCATTTTCTTTGGACATAGGAACATGTAGCTTGTTTTCTTTCACGGCTATGTTTGTATTTCCTGATTGCCAACTGAATCACAGTGCCGCTGCAGCGATACGAGCGTAGTGTAATTTTATTGTAATTGGTTGGTTAGTCGAAGTGGCCAAGCTTCCCTTTCATGATGAGAGAAGGGGCAAATTCTTTTCACAGGCTGACCTATGTCTTTTCTCCTAAATTGTTGCGAAATGTGGACTCAGTGCCTCACAAAAAGCAGTGTTTCTCTTTTACCGCTGTTTACCAGTGTACTGATCCATCTCTGTCTTGCAATGTTGCACCCAGGTAGCATCTCGATTCCTATCTGCTTCTCATGGTTTGGTACAGCGAGCTGCATACACTTCTGGAGGAATAGTCGATGTTGGCCAACCAACGCCCCAGACACACCCTGAGGTACTGCTATTCCCATTACTTGATGTGGTTCCAAATTTTACAGGCATCTGACACTTGGCCCTGTTGGAGACAAAGGATTTTCAGAGTTTTAGAGAAATATACTACAGTTTTACAGAATACTTTGGTTTTGGAAACCTACAAGGTGTTTGGATACAAGAAATTTTATAGTTTTGAACACCATAAATATTGGTACAACTCAGAACCTCTTTTTTCCTAAACCATGGTTTTGCACGCCTCTTGTTTCTAAAATTTCGGTTTCTTGATAACATGATTTTTTTTTGAAACAATGACATCCAGACAGGCCCAGTGTCATCTTGTATTATCTTTACCCCACTGGAGGTTGTATTATTGTTACTCTTTTCCTTCTTAATATAATGATACTGTGTGTTAGAGAAAAAAAAAAGACAGGTCCAGTGCCTTAGACTCTAGACATGCTAAAAAGTCACATTGTGTTTTGCACGTATCTGTTTTCGGAGTGCTGTAACATGTTGCCTATTAACTCAGTTCGTGTGATACTTTCCCATCTTGTTATGAAAACTTGAATTTCTTTGTGAGAGATCCTGCAGGACCACCCTGGAAACATATGCATCTCTTCTCTAACATAGTAACATTACCATCTTTTGTGACACTCAAAATAAGATCTTACCATCTTATGTTCCTCTTGTTCTGTATTAGTATCTATAGCTAAGACCCAGTATCATTTCATTTTCAAGCTTAACAAGTTTGTTTTGTATCCTCTTGTTGTGGCATCCATTGCTTACAGTTTTATCTTGTATTATGTGGATCTACACAAAGCACTTTATTATTATCAAATAAATTAATTAATCCACCTTATAAGAAAAAACTCGATCGGCGGGGGAAAGACCGCCCCCGCGGCATTGAACTAAGAAGAAATCTTAGCCAAGGTTGCAAAAGGCGCTAGGCGCTCTCTAGGCGGTGACCCACCGCCTAGAGCCTAGGCGTGCCTAGGCGTTTCAAGGCGGTCTCCTAGGCGGTGTTGTACATACGCATATACCTTGCCACATATATACATATCCTTAAAAAAAAAGAAAAATAGAAGACTAGTGGGCCTAAAATCGAACTGAAGGCCCATCAAAACAGCCCAACCCGAGTGAGGGATATGGGTACCCCATGGGTCCCCACCGACCAGGATAATGGTCGGCCCTAGCAAGTGGGCCCGCTCGACCAGAACGTGCGGGAGACCGGGCAATTCGAAACGGCCCGAATATTGTGGGATACTTGTAGTAATCCGACTTGGGTTGCTTTCCATGTAACAACCGACCAGAAATACAATCCAACAAAACATAGGACATAGGGTATTACTCTCCGGAGGCCCAAACCTATCTAAACCTTCGTGTTCTCGTGAGTACCTTCGAGTTCTTGGTCTCACAATCCTCCCTGCCTACAAATCTACCACTTGGGTAACCTCCCAGTGGACTGCCGGTCACTAGATCCGACAGTTGGCGCGCCAGGTAGGGGAGATTGTTAGATCCTCCCTAGTGAGCTTAATGGCATCTCACCCCGGCGTCATCTTCCCCGAGAGCATGAAGTACACCCTCGCCAACCCGATCCAGCTTCACTTCGGGACCATGCCGGCGGATCCCGATCCGCTCTCTTCGACGGCTCGGCGTCCGTTGGACCTGCGCCAGCAGAGCAAGACCTCCACCTGAAGACCTTCGTGCTGCTCGCCTAGCAGATCGGCGACCTCTCCCTCCGAGAGGATTCCCATCATCCTTGCTGCAACTCGCCCACCCACGCCCTCCGACTTGATTGCGAGGCTAGATCGCATCAGTAACACCATTGCTGAGTGCATCAACCTCTCTGAGACGGCGCTACGCCCAACAAGGTCGGCGCAGGGTCCTTCCCGCGCCCCCTTTGGCCTGAGGAACTCGGCTGCCGTGTTTTTCGTGAAACTCGCGTAGTCTCTTCAGATCCAATCTGAAGACCCAACCGGACCCGCCCAGTTTTCGGACTGTGGCTAGTATCAGATCCCCTACATCGTTTCTGACTCCGAACCCTTATGGAAACGACGTCGAGAGCAACTCCACCACGCCAGATCACGAAGCCTTTGTGGTCTCCGCTAACGATCCACCCGTGGATGGCGAAACCTCTTCTCAGGAAGAAGGTCGCAACGCCAAGAACCAGGACCGTGCAGTACGGCGCCAATGGGAGCAAGCCGATGCCCAGCAACATCAACAACCTGATGCTATCATGGGAGCCGAGGCAGCAGGCGACCAGCGCCAACCACCGCCCGCTGCCAACGCCGAACCACCGCGCGCCAATGATGGTGACAATGCCGATCAGGATGGTGCTCGGGGCAAACGTAGGCGCCCTATGCGCGCCCGCAATCTACAAGCCGGCCTCGAGGAGGCCGGCCACAACGTCTTCACCACACCCTAGGCTAACCTGGGAGTTGCCTTCGCCGATCTGGAAAACTTTCCAGACTCGGAGCCACTCCGGCAGATCCAGGCACGTATCCGCGTCGCCAACACCCAGATCAAAGAGTGGGCCCAGAGCTGGTCAAGACTCCTGGTCCACCGGCACTCTCGAAGCCGATCCGCTCATAGCAGATTCGGTCACTACCAAGGCGACCACGGTAACCGCGCGGAGGTCGGCTGGAGCTCGTCCGTGAAGAGGTGGAGCAACCTACCAACCCACCCGCCAACAACGCCCGTCAACTCGACAACCACGACAACCGCTGCTGTGGCAGGAGAAGCGATGGCGAGAACCGTGGCGGACAAGGTCGGCAACATGACCTCCGCGAACAGCTACGCGACTGCCGCGACCTACGCCCGACCTCAACAACCACCACCAAGAGCGGGAAGAAGCCAAGCTCCGCCGCCGCGATGAGTACGACCACGACTATGGTGCTCCTGGACTCGACGGTAGGCTAAACCACGCAGAACGAGAGGACTGTCGACCCCAAGAAGAGGAGATGCATCGCTGTGCCGACTACGACCGCATGTACGACGCCCATGAAGACGCCTACGTCCCACCTAGGCGCAACAACGGTGGACGCCCTAGGGCACCACCCGTCGAATACAACCTCGAGGACGACGACGACACGGCGATCGATGGTTTCGTCACTTTCACTTCCCGCCTCAGGGCCGTTGAGTGGCCTGCCACATTCAAGCTGGCTATCAACGAAAAGTACGACGGTTGCTCCGAGCCTACTATATGGCTCAAAACGTACAGCACCACGGTGAAAGCCGCCAACGGCACCTACGACCAGATGGTCGCTTATTTCTCGGTGGTGATGGGTCCCGCCCCTCTCCTGTGGCTAGAGAACCTCCCGCCAAGCAGCATCGACACCTGGGGTCAGCTCGCTAGGGCTTTTACCCAGAACTACCAGGCTACCTACAGCTGAACTGGAAACACGAAGAATCTTGGGCAAGTCTGCCAGTGGAAGAACGAAACTCTCCGAGAGTACGTGAACCACTTCTTCAAGAACCGCAACAGGTTGGTCGGCGTCGAGGACCGCGACATCATCTGGTACTTCCGTTCTAGCCTGATGAACCGCAACATGTTCTGCAAGTTGTATGAGGCTGCCCCCAAGACGGTTGGGTAGATGATGCAGCTCGTCCACCTTCAGGCTGACACGGAGGAGGCAACGCAAGTATAGTTCCAGGGTGGCAAGTATCACCAGAACGACGACCACGAACCGCCGACCCATGAGGAACACCAAGCACGACCGGAGTCCTCCTGACTTCGAAAAAGGGCCCCCAAGGTCCTCATTGCCGAAGCCGATCCCACCAGACCAACCACCTTTCTCCACAACAGTCCCACCTTTTCCCTATTCCCTCCCTCCTCCCACCTTATCCTCTCAACCTCTCCTCTTAGCCACTCGCGAGACCACAGCCCCTGCATCGCCCCTGCCATCCCAACCGCCGCCGCTGCGGGTCTCCGTCCCTTGCCTCCTCCTCCTCCTCCGCGCACCAGCGGCCGCCCCTGCCTCCTCCGCCGCCGCCACCCGTCCCTGCCTCCTCCGCCGCCGCCCGTCCCTGACCTTGCCGCCGTCGTCCTAGCCTCCGCCGCCACCACGGGCCGCCTAGGGGACCACCTACCCCCTAGGCGCTGCGGTACCCCGCCGCGCGGCACATAAGCGCGCTTAGGCGGCCGCGGAATTTTGCCTGGTGGAACACGGATCTTAGCCAATCCGGCCGAGAAAACCCCCGAACCCCGGCTTCACCCTATAGGGCCGCACCGTAACCTGGGCTGACCACGACCAATTAGGTTGGTGACCACTGCAACTACCCCTGGTAGGAGGGCCCAAACCAACCATAGGTGCCATAGGCCGGCGCCTTGCCACTATTTTTTGGGTTGCCAGCGAGGAGTTTTTTTTGCTGCCGCCAGGATTTGAACCATGGGGAGTTTTTTTTTGCTGCCACCAGGATTTGAACTGGGGAGCTTACCACTACACTACAAGAGTGTTGGCTAATCCACCTTATATAAGTTACAAGAGCAATAATCTGATCCACAACAGGTGTATGCCGAATATGCCCACATGTGTAACATTCATGCCCAGTGAAATATGCTTCTGTACCAATCTTGCTAATCACCATCCTATTATTTTGTTTCTTAAACCACTTGGTTTTATATTTGTTTCTTAAACATTGTGTCACTATGAGCCAGTTATTAGCTGATGGAGAGATCACACCAGGCATCACAACTGAGGAGTACATCTCTAGAAGAAAAAAGCTTTTGGAGGTGCTGCCGGAAAAGAGCTTGGCCATTATTGCCTCTGCTGATCAGCAGATGATGACTGATGTAGTGCCCTATCCATTCAGACAGAATGGTGATTACCTGTACATTACTGGTTGTACACAACCTGGTGGCGTAGCAGTTTTGAGTGAAGAAACCGGACTATGCATGTTCATGCCTGATACAAATAAGGAGGTAATGAGCTCTTATTCTGATACCTTTTCGAAGTATGCCACGTAATTCTTATTAATGTGTAATTCTGCTAGGATGTAGTTTGGCAAGGTCAAACTGCTGGAATTGAGGCAGCTGTGGAATTCTTTAAAGCGGATAAAGCATTTTCACTTAGTCAGATGCAAAAGGTCTGCACTCAGATTTTCTTCCAGCATTATTTGTTGTCAATTTTGATCACTACCTGTTATTTCCTGCTAGTACAACTTTGTTAGTTGTTAATTACTGAATTTTCTATCACTAACACCATTGCTACTGAAATACAGATCCTTCCTGAAATGATTGAGCAGTCAAAAGGGGTATATCACAATGTAAAGACATCATCATCTTCTTACAAGAACTTGGATGCCTTCCGCCGGGCGTCCCTCAACAATAAAGTAAAAGATCTTACATATTACACCGATGAATTACGGTGGATCAAGTCAAAATCTGAAATTAAGTTGATGAGGGAATCGGCATCTATTGTTTCTCAGGTATATTTTGGTAATAAAATTGCCACTGGCATCCCATGATTTTTGGAACAGTCTTAAATTCTCAGTTCAACCTGCATAGAGAATTTGCTGAAATGTGTTTGATATTACAGTTCAGAATTTTAGTTTTGCCTCCATCTGATACAGTTATTAGAACTAGAGTCATTCAGGTTGGGAAGGTTCAAACTGGGTTTTTATTTCTATAGGTGAACTATCGGGGTTGATGCAGGAAAAACTGTTGGTAGAGAACTAGACAGGCCCCCAAGGTACTTTAGCTAATTAGGTAGTTACGAATGAATGTGTAGTCCTTTTTCGTTTGGTAAACCCAAAAGGTGCATTGTTTCCATAATCACTATTCGTACCACGCTGTCCTGCACATATTTGATATTTCCCTTCCGGCTGGCTCCATAACTCAGGTTTGTGCACTCAGTCGCCCCACATAGATCATCTCCCTATTATTGATTGGGCTTCCAACAAAGCCCGCTGAAATTATGTAGTCCTTTTTGGTTTGATAAACCCAAAGGTACACTATTTCCCTAATGATTATCTGTACCATGCTGTCATGCACATATTTTCCTGCCTCCTGGTTGGCTCCATAACATAGATTTGTGCATTCAGACACCCCACATAATGCATTTCGCTACTATTGGTTGGGCCTCCAACAAGTACTCAATGAAAATACAGTACGTCTGTTTCTATTAGGGATATGGTAGGATACAGGACACAGATTGTCAAACCCAAAAGGCTAAAACACAAGATCAAGTGACTGTCTTAGAGATACATAAATACTGTATTAACTATTGACTTGAATATGTGCGACAACTTCAATCTTTCTGGAGCACTGACTGATTCTCTTTTCCTGACCAGTCTCTTTTACAAACGATGTTGCTATCGAGGACCCACAGGGAGGAAAGCCAGCTGGCAGCTAAGATTGAATATGAGTGCAAAATGAGAGGTGCCCAAAGAATGGCGTAAGTATTCTGCCGTGTATTCTTCCTATCCATTCATTTGTTAATTGATAGCTGAATTAAGTTCTTGTGCGTATGCAATATGAGATCATAATTGGATCAAGGAACTCACTATTCTTTGTTGATGGAGCAAGGTGCTAGTATCAGATGATTTACCTTGTGTTTTGTTTCCGTGTAGGTTCCATCCTGTAGTTGGTGGAGGAGCAAATGGCAGTGTTATACACTACTCAAGAAACGATAGAAAAGTGAGGACCTTTTCTTGTCACTCGTTGGACCATTCCACATCTCAGAGCTATTTTCTTGTGAAGTCAATAACGCAGCTGTTTGACAGATCAAAACAGGTGATCTTCTGCTCATGGATGTTGGCTGTGAGTATCATGGCTACCTTAGTGATCTGACTCGAACATGGCCACCATGTGGCAGATTTTCTCCTGCTCAGGTAAGTGCTCGACTTTTACTGTCCTATTTATGTATACGCAATACTAGTATACTCCAGAAACAGTTGGTCTAGTTTGGTATTTTTGAAGACTTGAGCTCATAGTTTGAATCCTCATCATGACTGACTCCAGGAAGAGCTGTACAGCCTAATACTGGAGACAAATAAAGAGTGCATAAAGCTCTGTAAACCGGGCACAAGCATCAACGAGATACACAATCATTCGGTATGTCTCTGGTGTCATTCTGGTTTTCTTTCTATTTTCATTTTCACAAAAATACGTAAATTAAATGTCATGAAAGTTTCAGAAGATCCTCCTTAATCTCAAAATCTCTGGGATGCAGGTAAAAATGCTGATAAAGGGATTCCAAGAACTGGGGATCCTGGAGAAGGGGAAGTCCATCCAATACAACTACCTGAACCCGACCGCGATAGGTCCGTCCCGCTGTCCATCTGTTCTCTAGATTTGGTGTTGAATGCAAGAGATGGTGGTGGGGTGCCTCCAGCCCTGGGGGACCACAGACCAGAGCCTAACATGTCCATCTGTGTTGGTGTCCCGGATTCCAGGTCACTCGTTAGGCATGGACATTCATGACTCGGTGACGCTCCCCAAGGACAAACCCTTGGAGCCCGGCGTGGTAAGTAGCCGATGCTACGTCTCTCTTCCTCCTCCTACATCCTGCCCTAGTTACTTCAGTTTCCCCGGACCCTCCACCCTTCGGTCTTGGCGTATCGCCCTGAATCTTTGGTACAGCTAGCGATCCAACTGGCGTCTCAGGATATTAGGCTGTAGCACTGTGCTTTCCTTTCCATATTTGGCGTATCACCTTAACCCCTCCGCAGTTGCTCCTGCCCTGTTGTCACCCAACTGAGCCGCCAAGTGTAGCGCGCGTAGGTGCTTCGCTGCCATTGCCGGATGGCAGCGGCCCCGGGGCACCAATAACTCCATTGTCCGTTCATCTTTGGAGCTCCCTCCAGCACGGCAGCAGCACTGGCTGACAACAGGGATGGTGTGTGTTTTCTCGTTGTCCATGTGCAGGTCATAACGATCGAGCCCGGCGTGTACATCCCGCCGGCCCCGGTCCTGAACGAGCGCGCGCCGGGGAGGTTCCGCGGCATCGGGATCCGCATCGAGGACGAGGTCCTCGTCACCGAGGACGGCCACGAGGTATGTAGCACGCGGTGTTCGTTCGACGTTGGGCGTTGGGGGTGGTGATCGGTGGTGAATGCCGTTGTTGGCGTCGGGGATTTTATTGATGCCGGTGTGGCTGGGTGCAGGTGCTGACGGCGTCGGTGCCCAAGGAGATCCCGCACCTGACCACGCTGATGAGCATGGGCAGCGAGTCGGCGGCGGCGGGCGGCCATGAGCGGCGAGCTGCCTGCAGCTGATGGATCGAGGGAGCGCGTTGGCGGCGGCGGCGGCGGCGGCCATGCTGCCAGCATCGTCGCATGGCGTGTTGGCATTCATTCGAGTCGAGGCTTGGCCATGCTGCTCTGGAGCCTAGAGCGGGAATCCGCTGCGTCCATTGAATACTGTATGATCATCACGGGGACGTTTAGGAGGGGGCAAAACAAAAAGGGTCGGGGGAAAAAAAACCAGCTCGTTTTGCTGGGAAAACATTGGTGGTGGACTGGTGGTTTGGTTTGTGTAGGAGAATTTTGGCCTCTGCATTGCACGGGTAACCATCGTCATCCGTATCCCCATGCGGTTAGCTGACAGAAAGCCCGTATCTAACCGCACGCATGCCCGGCGTGACCGCACGAGCAGTCAGAGAGAAACGGGTGAGACTGTGAGAGCTCACCGCCGTCGTCTTCCTCGTCGCCGTCATCATGGCAGCCCAGCTGGGTGGGTGGTGAGCGGAGGCAGGCAGCAGGGTGGCGGGTGACGCAGCGGCCATGAATGCGGCGGCCTGCCCTGCCCCTCCCGCTGCGTAGCTCAGGTATGCGCGTGCCGGCCGCGCACGGATGACGGATCGCGGCCGCGGCCGTGCCCGTCCGGTGGCGCCGTGCTGCCGCCGCTTTGAATGTGGAGTTGGGGTGGAGCAGCGAAGACGCGTTGTCCGGCCGGGCCCACTGGATGAGTAGAGTACGGGACGGCCCACTCTGACGCGCCGCGCCATGGATGTCCGGCTGATGACGAGGCTTAATAAAAAAATAAAAAGCAGAGTCACAGGTAGCGCAGCGCCATCTCCCTACAGCCCCGGACTCCCGGCACGGCACTGGTGCGGTTCACGTGCAGGCAGCAGAAGCCAGCAGCGCAGTGAAGGCGAGCTGCAGGCGCGACGCGACTCCCCGCCACAACCACACGGTTTTGACCTTGCAGGCAGGCAGAGCCGCAGAGGCGTCGTCGTCGACTCGTCGTCTCCTGGCGGCCGAGGAGGGAGGCATTGTATCGGCTGCCTGCGCCGCGCCGCAGAGGCTACTGCTTCCACCCACAACATTCTGGCCGTTGGAGAGCTCCGATCCTCCGCTCTCTTGCCGCCGCCAGCGTAGCGTTTTGAATCGGAACACGTTAGATGGGTGCTTGAGGTAACATTTTGGTTAGTGGAGTTCGTTGAGATCAGGAACTCAAATTTAAACGCAAACACACAATTTAGATAGGTTCAGGCTGCTAGATTGTTTAATACCCCACGTCCTGTATATTGGTTGGATTGAATTGCTTTGGAGGGGTCCTTGCCTCACCTTATATTGATGGGGCAGGGCAGGGTTAAAGGTCGATTGGTTATAAGTATACTAGTCGGATACGACTAAAGTAGTTTTACTCTTATTACAATGAGTATTTTCCTAATCCTCGACTAGTTCCTATCTTTCCATATAGACTACGCCGTCCTGCGCAATGATCTCCATATCAGATGTGTTTCGATGTCCAGCCCTATATTTAGGACTATCCAAAAATTCTGGTGGGCTCATAGATGTATATATGACAATCCCCCGAGCACTTTTTAGTCAAATGCAGCAGTTCCGAGGACTTTCGTAGACTTCACCGACTAGTTTTGGTGCTCTTCAAGTACTTCATCTGGTTGAATTTTCAAAGGTACTCAAAGACTGCCATGCGGCTAGAATGTGCTTAAGCCTCATTCAACTTTAGTCTTGTATCTTTCAACCTTGAATTTTATATGGAAGTGCGATGAAAGTCGCACTCCAAATGGAGTAGCCCCCGAACCTTAGGTTGAATCGAAGAATCAAGCTGAGGGTCTGTAATTTGCATCACTTTCCCTTAAAATTCGGAGGAAAAACCATTTTGTCGATGAACACGTGGCACATAGCCCCCGAGCTTTTAGCCAACTAGTTTGGTGCGTAGAAGGGTCAACCTCTGGTCAACGTGACCATCTCTAGAAAGAGATTTATCTTTTCCTGAAATAGGTAACTGCCAATCAAGCATCCCAAAATTTGGGGATCCTTTAAATCGAAATCTCTTTATTTGCGCAGTTGTTACCGCACCACTGTGATAAATAACGGAGGAAGTTATCCCTTCCATTTTACCTTTACCATTTCCCTTTCCAACTTCCACACATTAGCCCGCCACCACCATTGTTCGATCTTCGAACACCCGTACAGCCATCCCCCCACCAAGCAGCCCCTGAGCGTATGTGACTGAAAATACTCGTGACATCAAAGATGGGAAGGAAGGCTACCGCATCCAAAGCGAGCGAGGGCGAGAAGAAGAAAAGATCTGATAAGAAGAAAGAGCCACAGTTGCCGACACTCAAGTACGGGAATACCGATCAGACTGCGTCGCCAAATCCCGTCTATGTCTGGAAGCGGTCAACTCTAAAGGAGGAGGATAACAAGATGCTCGTAACCGCCAATTTACTCTAAGATTAGAACTTCATCAACTGAAGATCTGCTTATGACAACACCTGCCCACTGGAGACCTACCCCAATGAGACGGTAATATTTGCCCACTTCATTGAGCGGGGTCTCGCATTGTCAACTTCATATTTCTTCCGGGGCTTGCTGGATTTCTATAAGCCCACTTCACGATGGCTTATGTGCCGGCTCGTGAAAGTCAATCCGACTGGTGGAAGAAGTCGAGTTGAACTCAAACTTATCCCCCCAGCCTCTGACTAGGTCAGAAATTGAAAAACTTGTCGAAACTCTCGACGAGGCTCCTCCAGAATTTGGCGCTGGAGTTTCATGGTTTGCTGCTTCTTCTCCGGGGCCGACGCAATATGGTGGTGGAAATTTCTAGCGCTGTCTGCGATGCAAACCTAGAAGTTGAAGACGAATGTCGTGCCTGCTTCGAACACGACGATTGGCTTGCTGATGACTTGTGCCATCGAGTTCGCTAGTGGATTTTTGGCGAGGCCCTCTACCTGGCGTGTCAGCTGTCGGTGTTTAAACCCGATAACCTATCGAGGGGGGGTGCCCGAGGTAGTGTTTTGGTTAGTGGGGCTCGTCGGGATCAGGAACTCAAAGTTAAACGCAAACACACGATTTAGACAGGTTCGGACCGCTAGATTGCATAATAGCTTACGTCATGTATGTTGGTTGGATTGAATTGCTTTGGATGGGGTCCCTACCTCACCTTATATTGTCGGGAGCAGGGTTACAGGTTGGTTGGTTACAAGAATACTAGTCGGATATGATTAGAGGAGTTCTACTCTTATTACAACGAGTACTCCCTCCGTATAGGATTTAGAAGTTGTTCTAGTGCAGAAGCAAAGTTGAGGAAAGGAAGTCGTTCTAGCGTAGAAGTAAAGTTTTGGACGATGCTACCCCTTTATGCGCTAACTCCGACTCCCACGCCGCGGTAATTGCGCCGTGCTCGGGCTCCCAAACAGCGGCATGCAAGCACCATGCAGGCATTAATAGCGCCGCGCTCGGGCTCCTGCGCCATGTTAATATTTGCTCATTGCTCGCACTCGTTTGCTCGCCGCTGGCCTGTGGCGCTCACAGCTGGCCTCTCGCGCTCGCTGCTCATCAGCTCTTGCCTCCCACTCCCACCGTTCCAAACCATGGAGTTCAAGCCGGAGCTCATCGCGTCGGAGTCGGAGGAGATCGCGCCGGAGTCGCAGGAGCTCTTCACGCCAGAGCCGCAGGAGGTTGTCGCGCCGGAGTCGTAGGAGGAGGAGGAGGTCACCGCGCCGGACTTGGAGATGGAGGTGGTGCCGGACTTGCAGATGGCGCCGGACTCCATCACGCCGGAGTTGCAGGAGCTCGCGCCGAACTCGGAGATGGTGCCGGATTCCTTGCCGCCGGGCTCTTTTATATGTGCTCGTTGTCATCTCGTGCATGGGACCGCCAAGCATGGAATCGTGCGTACTCGCGGTTCTGACCATGCTCTCGCTGCGGTCTCATCCACGCGGACTACATAATTGACGCCATGCTTCACGGCCTCGATGAGTTCGACTGCGAGCTTTTCATTAACCATTACAAGGAGCTACTGCCGGGAAAGGATGATGCCAAAGCATTGGTAAGATAACTAGTTTTAGTTCTAATTAACTATTACAAGGATGTCTCTACTAATTAAGCTAACTAGCATCATTCTAATTGTTTTATGCAGCAAGAGTAGCCTCGTCTTCATCTAGCAAAGATGGTTCACAAGGGATAGAAGTTGGCAGCCGATCTTCTCTTTCTAATGTTTCTTTTTGCATGTGAGGAATTTTGAACTTGTTGCATCCTTTCACCTTCGTAGCTTCCATCAAAACACTTTGTAGTGTTAGAAACATTCGGTTTGCTTTGTGTGCCGAATATTCTATGAATGCCTACAAAACAAGTGTGCAAGAAATGAATGAATGAGCAAATTTTTTATTGAAGAAACAATGAAACATGTGTGAACAATTTGATCAAATTACCTCTTGCACTGCTGGAACTAGAGCTTCTATTATTTTTGCATTCTTCTTGTATTGAATTGCTTGAATAGCTCGAAAAAAACCCAAGTCAAGAATGTTGAAATCCGGAGAATTGGATGGCTGACAAATTAGGCGAATATCGAATCCTTCTTGCTTACCAGCCTCACAAAAATCCGGGTCATCCAATTTCAAATGGGAAGGTGCATTATCCTGAAGATTGGTTTGCCCACATCTTCTCCTGGCTATTTGGCTCGAATGGCAGGCAACACTTGGTTGATCATGAAATCTCTAATCACGTCTCTTGTGATCGAAGGTATGGGTTTCATAACCAAGTCTCCCCGTACACGGCCAGTTCTCTCATTACCTCTCATAGCCGGTTCATATTGAACAAGTGGAAAACAACCAATCCTACCATCAAAAATACAATTCCCATCCCTAAACCTTGGCCGAGCACAAACACACAAGAACATGAGCCTAGGGATGTAATTCTTGTTCTTACAAGTCCGACGAGGATCATCTTCTTCGAGTAGCAAATAATATTTTTCAGATTTTTGAGAGAGGTAGAACCATTTTTCATCAATGAATACAAAGTCATACAAATCCTTAAACCTTGGATCAGCAAGGAAATCCCTCTTAATCATGTCAACACACCACTTTAATCTAGACCTCTTGTTAGCTTCAGTGAGATATGGTTTGATGCTACTAGAGTGGCGTCTAAGCAAACCTTTTTTCAAATACTTTTGAATCTTCCATTTGCTCATGTTAAGTTTGGTACACACATCCTCTATAGTCATTCTTTCCTTTAGAGGGATGTCGCACAATGCTTCCAAATCAACAGAGATTGTCTTACAACCAACTTTACCCTTCTTTAGACTAGAAACCACAACCGGAACAGAGTTTGCAAGTTGTATTTTACCTCGCTTCCATAAACACTGAAGTGACCGAATGTGAAGGCCAAATTGATCAGCAACAATTGTAGTATCTTTCTTGCCTAGTTTCCCATTGTTGCTTCAAGCCAACAAAGCTTGATAAACTTGTTTTCGGAGCTCTTCAGACATTTCTTTTCTTCGGTGGGGTTCTTCAAAGGGAGCTTCCACATTATGTTCTACTTGTAAAAAAACAAACATTAGTAGGCACAAACTAAGAAAGTAATTTGACGTTGTTGCTTACCATTGTTGTTGTCATCCTCCATTATTAGCTCGTTGAGATCCAGGGGAACATTGCCGTCGTCATCTTCTTCTAAACGCACATTCAGATCAAAGCCGGGGAAGAAATCACCCATTGCAGCGTTAAGTGAAGAGAGAAGAGGTAGAAAGAGGAAGGGACCGTTCTGTTTAAATAGCAAAGGAAGCGAATGCCAAAACGAAAACAACGAGCGCCAAAACGAAATCAGCGAGCGCCATGCAACCAAATCCTAGACGAAGCAGGGCCATGCAGCCTCCGCCGCGACCAAACGCAAAAAGAAAAGAGCGCCATGTAGCCAAACGCGAGCGGCCACGCCTATCCGAAACAGGGACATGCAGCCTCTGCCGCACACAAACGAGAAAAAAACAAATCCGAGCACCATGCACGAGCCAAACAGTGCCACGCAAAATCAAACCACAGCAAAAAAATATGCATCCGCCAAGTTTCAAACTCAGCTCACTAGCCTCACGCCTCCATGCACTAGCCGTCTCAGCTGCACAAGTTTCTCATATGGAATACACCCGCAAACGTATTTAATAAGGGCAGATAGGAAAAAATACCTCCTAATTAATCACTCCTTGATAAGTACAATTATATCCTAAACGACCTCTAAATCCTATACGGAGGGAGTACTTCCGTAATCCTCGACTAGTTCATGTCTTTCCATGTAGACTATGTCGTACTGCGCCATGATTTTCATGTCAGAAGCGTCTCGATGTTAAACCCGTATTTAAGATTGTACAAATCTTTCTAATGTGTCATGGATGTACGTACGACAGTCAGGTCAAACTGCTTCCGATCAGCAGCTTGCCATGCCTCCGGTGCACAGGTGCGATCGATAAACAAGCACTCCAGCTAACTGCCACCGAGAGCGATGCGAGTCCACCCCCCACTGTCCGCTCCACTGCGAACCTGCAATTAGCTGGGGCAGCTGCGGAATTGAAGCTCCTCCACTGGCCCTCACTTGATTGCCCCCACCACCAGCCACGTCCTCCCTCCTCCGCTCCCAACTAACCCCGCCCCATTAATGGCAAGGCGGGTGGCCCGCGGCCGGCGCACGTGCGGCGGTCGGATCCTAGATCGGCGGCCGCCGGGCGGCCGTCGCGGGATCCGCGACCGCAAGAGCACCCCCGCCGGCCGTCGTAGACGACATTGTCACGGTGGCTACAAACATTCGGGTGAACGTCGTTATAATACGGATGTGAAAAGACGGCACACACCGTAGCATCCTAGGCCCTGGCACATCTCAGGCCATGTTTAGTTACTCCCAACTCCCAACTTTGACACTATGCAAAAAGAAGATTCCCCATCACATCAAACTTGCGGTACATGCATGGAGTACTAAATGTAGATGAAATTAAAAACTAATTGCACAGTTTTGTTGTACTTTGCGAGACGAATCTTTTGAGCCTAATTAGTCAATATTTGGACAATAATTCACAAATACAAACGAAACGCTACAGTGTGCTACAGTGCTGTAACAGTAATTTGGCACCTCCCAAATTCCCCAACTAAACACGGCCTCAATTATACCATATCAAAATCAAATTAAATTCATTCTCCGAGGGCAAAAAAAGGGAAGATATTGCATTGGCAACTCCCAACCGCATCCCCCGACACTCACCCCTCTCTTGTTATCTCCGAACCAAACTTTTCTTTTTCGATAACAAACTCCAAACTAAGAGCTTTTGTATGCGAGTGAGCTGGGACACTCCTCCCACCCCTGCTCAGCTCGATCTCCTCCTATATAAACCACGCGCCTCATGCTCCCTTCTCCAAACACGCCATCCTTGCCTCCAACTAACCCCTCCCTTCCACCACCGGCATCTCCCTCTTCGTCCTCCTCGCCACCACCGGTCGACCGCCGCCGCAGCCGGCGAGGATGACGCTGACGATCCCGGAGGACGTGCGCGCCAAGGCGGAGATCTACGTGGGCGACGCGGCGGGTCAGGAGAAGACCCGGCTCCTCCTCGAGGAGACGGGCCTTCCCAGCGGCCTCCTCCCGCTCAAGGACATCGTCGAGTGCGGGTACGTGGAGGAGACGGGGTTCGTGTGGCTCAAGCAGCGCCGCAAGGTGGACCACTACTTCGCCAAGGCCGGGCGCCACGTCTCCTACGGCGCCGAGGTGTCGGCGGTGGCGGAGAAGGGCCGCCTCAAGAAGATCACCGGCGTCAAGGCCAAGGAGATGCTCATCTGGGTCACGCTCCACGAGATCTGTGTGGATGACCCGCCCCAGGGCAAGCTCCACTGCAAGGCTATCGGGGGATTGTCCAGGACCTTCCCCGTCGAGGCGTTCGAGGCCGACGGGCCGCCGCCGGTCGCCGCCGCCGCTGCTGCTGCCAGGGCCGGTGAGGTCGTCGCCAACGGAAACGGCAACGGCGCTGCGGCGAAGGAGGTGGTGGCGGACAAGAAAGAGGGAGCCGAGGAGGGGAAGAAAGAGGAGCCCAAGAAAGAGGCCCCCGCCGCCGCCGCCGGCGGGGAAGAGAAGAAGGAAGACAAGGACGAGGACTCCACCGCCGCCGCCGTTGACAAGGTGGAGGAGAAGCTCAAGGAGATGAGCACGGAGGTGCCGCACAAGCACGCCGAGGCGGTGGCCGCCAAGAACTGAACCCTATCCGTCCGTCCGCCGTGGCGGCCGCCCACCATGGCCATTTACTGCTACCGTCCGTCCACCATTCGCAGTTTCACACACACAGCTACCACCACGTCTGAGGAAGAGGATGAGGAGAAGATACATCTGTTTCCGCCCATCAAGAACACGAGGAGGAATCGAGGCACGAGACACGAGAGAGAGCTCGATACTCCGACCACCACCATCTGTTCAATTTCGTTCTCAATAATCCACGCGTGTTGTTTTTAATTAATTCCCTGCTGTTATAAAACTTGAAAAGTACTCCCTCCGTCCCAAATTATAGGTCGTTTTGACTTTATTAGATTCATAAACTTTGTTATGTACTTAGATATACCCTATGTCTAGATGCATAATAATATCTATGTATCTATAAAAGCCAAAACGACCTATAATTTGGAACGGAGGGAGTACTATACTACCACATCGATCCATGGAACCCGTGTATGTGTACGGTGCTGTTTCTCGTCAGGCATTCAGGCCCTGTTCTTCCTCTGCTGTGTGTTCCTGATGTCTACGGCGCTATGGAGATCGATGCCCGGCCAACTACCATTGCATTACTGCGTCGAGCTAGCACTCGTACGTGTACTGCCCGTAGCTTTGAATGGAGCGACCGGCTAGGTTAATTAGGTTTTAACTCAACGGGAGCCGACCGAGCGGCAAATGCGAGGTGAAACAGGAGCCATGGAGGAGCAGGCTCCGTAGCTGCTGTGCGTGGTCGAGAGGAGGAAGAGGGAGAGCACTGAACGCGGGGATGGGACGCGCATTCAAGTGGCGGGTTGGATTCGGTGTCGGATAGATCGGCATCGTCGTCATCGATCGCCATGGGTGATGGTGGTTGTGCTCCCATCGGGGGTCTTTAATAGATTCCATCTGCACCCGTACTCGTCCCGCACCGGCCAGCGTTGCTCTGCGCGAAAGCAACCTGTCCCTGCTCCCCTCTTCCCTGAACACCACTTGTCGCCGTCGTTTCGGTTTCTGTTCTGGAGCTATATCGATCCATGCCTTCGTTGATTCAGCTTGGACCAAGATCTTGGGCTCCTGGTCAACTAGATGATGCTTTTGCTGTTAGGATTTCTGCTGACGAACCCCAAACAAGGTAGGACTCCTTGACCATATATACACACAAGTGGGGTGCAGGAGAAATCCATTTTTCCTTTCGACGTGAGAAGAAATCGATCGAATCAACTCGAGCCTATCCTAGGCCACATCCAAAGCGCCTTTGCAGAGAGGCAGTGCTAGCAGCGCCCGTGAGTAATTCCAAAGCTCTAGAGAGCAAAAGCATGGTTACAGAGAGCAATAATCACATGTACTCTTCTAGATCGAAGCTCCATCAACTTTTAAGGATGTGTCACTTAGGTCAATGAACTTTGAAAGTGCATTTTAAAATCCATAAACTTGTTAAATCGTTCGCCACATGTCCATATCCCTCCATATGAGCATCTAGTGCATCTTATTCATCTCCCGCCCCTCCATACCTCCACCACATCTATCGTCGTCGTCGCTCAAGACATTCGGCTCCTGCGGCGACCGCTCACCGTCTTAATCGGGTGGGGGCAACGAGTGGATGGCGCTCTCTACCGACGCACATGGCAAGAAGAGGTGCCAGCGTGCGTCGGCTGGGGCAGCTGGTTGTGTGGTTCTGTCATGGTGAGGTTAGCAAGGGAGCCGTCATTGTGCCGGCTGAGGAGATGATGGTGTTGGAGGGAGGACGGAGTGCCGGCGACGGAGAAGCGGGAGGTGAAGCAGATGAAGAGCTCCGTACCGCCACCGCTGTAGAAGGAGAGGGAGAGGGAGAGGGAGAGGGAGAGGAAGATGAGAGGGATGAGAGAGAAGATGCCTAGTCACCGTGCCATGTCAACGCTACATGCCCATTTGGTGAGGTATGAACTTGCGGTGAATGACTTAACAAGTTTATGGGTCAAAAATGCACTTTCAAAATTCATAGACCTAAGTGACATATCCTTACAACTTAATGGACTTCTTGTGCATTTTACTAAAAAAAATTCAAAGACATCTTCACTCGTGTTGTAGCCAGTACACATAATCAAAAGGCATTCGAGACTTAAAAAAAAGTTTGGTTTAAAAAGTACCCACGAATACGTGTTGATACTTTTATCTATGATTTTTGTCTGATTTGAAAAAAACAATTTAAGGACTATTTTAGTACGTGGTCCCACCAATTTAGTAATTTTTAATATCTTTTTAGATATTTTAAGAGGTTATTAGGATGGACCAGTTAATAAGTGCGCACAGTGTCGTTTATAAATGCACAATGTGTTGAGTTACAACTTACAAAACTGTGGTTAGCTATATACCAAAACATATTAGACAATGCGTCGTGTCGAGCGAGCCGAACCCGTCAAAAAAGGGTCTCAGCCCAGTGGGCCGGATGATGGATGGCCCGGTGGCCCATCGACGCTTCACTTGCCCGCCAGCTTTGGCGGCGGCAGGATCCACGAATCGCCGTAGACGAAGTGCGTCCCCGTGAATGGCTTGGCCTGGTCGTCGTTGAGGATGAGCGACCACCCGATGCGCTTGTGCGCGAGCGCCCCCGGCCCGCTGCACCGGTACTCGCCGTAGTAGATCCCGCTCCGCTCCGGCGTCTGGATGTTCCACCCGTCCCACCCCACGGGCACCACCTCCTTCCCCATGTCGGTGTACGCGTACACCACCCGGGACGAGTCCCCCCACGCGCGGCCGAGGTAGATCTGCCCGTCGCCGGAGACGCGGCACCGGAGGAAGGAGAAGCCGCTCTCGATGGCGTCGGCGATGCTCCTCGTCCGCTGCTGCGCCGTCAGCACGGCGACCTGCTTGGTGACGGAGACGATGGAGCAGTCCTCGTAGAGGGACCGGCCGAAGCCGAAGATGAAGTCGACGCTGCCCTTGATGAGGCAGCCCTTGAAGTAGTGGAGGCCCTTGTGGTCGTAGAGGGTGTCCTGCCCGCCGTCGATCGTGCAGTTGTAGAAGGCCGCCTTGGTGCCGAACACGCGGAGCGCCACCGCCTGACCGCCCTTGGCACCCGGCGCCGCCATCGGCGCGTGGTTACGGAAGACGATGCCGGAGGCGAGGAAGTAGTCGGACTCCACGGCCACGGTGGCGCTGCCCACGGTGCCGACGGGCAAGCCGTCCTTGCCGCGGGTCGCCGCCGTGTCGTCCCACATGATCACCGGCGGTTGCTTCGGGTCGCCCAGGAACGTGATGAAGTGCTTCGTGTAGGGGACAAGCACCTTCTCCCTGCATTGCAAAGTCGACCGCCCCAAATTGCATCGTAAAATTTCGTCGCCATTGCTGACGACGACAGGGATCAATCAACAACAAGCTACAGCGTATCAAATTACTACTTGTAGGTGCCCGGCCTGATATCGAGGATGACCCGCTTCTTGTTATTCTCCGGCACGGCCTTGATGGCGTCGTTGATGGTCCGGAACTTTCCCTTGCCGTCGGCGCTCACCACGTACCGGACCGCCCCGGCCTCCGCCGCCGACAACTCCGCGTCCACCGCCTTTCCGCCGGTGCCGTTCTTCACCTTCGCCGCGTAGATCTGCTTGTTCACGTTGTAGCTCTGCACGTTCTCGGCGATGAACTCGCCGAAGCTGCCGGCGGCGCCGGAACCCGGCGGAACCTTGCTGCTGGCCCCGTCATCGCCGCCGATGACGAAGCTGGCCTGCTGGCCGCCGCCGTGACTCGGCTTTTTCACGGGGGTGTTGACGGCGAAGCTGGCCTGCTGCACGTCCTTCGACGGCGGCGGCGACGAAGTAGCCACCGAGACGAGCGATGCTAGCAGCAGCGGCGCAAGAACAGCCATGGTGGCCCGACGAACAGCAGGCGGTGAATAGCAATCGTGCCCCATGGCTGAATAATGGCTCGCCATGCAACAAGAGAGACTATGAACAGATAAATAAAGGGAGAAGACGACCTGATCTATTGACTAATTTCCTAGCTATAGCTAAGTATTTTTAGTTCTTTTTTTCGGCTTAATTATTGAGTGAATGGAATTGTGAGGCGTTGTGAGAATAACGGGAGGATGCATGCAAGAGGAGCATTTTGTTTTTCGTTGGCTGGTCGTCCTTGATCCTTGTAGTAGGATGGAGCATGGCTTCACCTCTAGCTTATTTTTAGCAATGGGGAGTAGTCCATGTGGAGTAACTTCAAACACTCTGTGGCACTGTGGGTGGTCAACTAGAAGCTGCAGCTGCAGTTTCATGGGTGTCAAAATAATGAATTGGCGATATTTTCCCTACAATTAAATTTTTTTTTGAGAAACCCTACAATTAAATAGAGGAGCATGGAAGCGATGGAAAGAAAACCAGGCTGGCCCACAGTGGATTGGTTATGGGCCTGGCCCACTAAAAGTGTACAACCAAAATGGTGTGCTGCCTCTACTGACTTCCATATTATTTACAAGGATCACTCCTTCAAGGCTTCAACCCCCTCCCCAACTTTCTTTTTTGCCGTAAGTACAGACAGTTTTCAGTTGCAGCTATCATCTGTTTTCAGTTCTTCTCAAAAAGGAAAAAAAATTGAAGTTGCAGCTATCAAGACAATGAGCTCTGCCACCCCGTCGTTGATCATGTCTTCTTCGGCGAGTACTGACAAGGGCTTCCTTTGAAAAACTCGCAAATCCTGATCATATATTCCACACGATGTAGATGATTCTGAGTCTGTGACACTGAAGGAAGTGAAGGTGGTCTGGTGGTGGAGCAGGAGCGGCGTTGTGCTGCGGCCGCGCAGCAGTCAGCTCTGTGGACCGGGAACGTGACCGTCTGCATAAACAAACAAGTGCGTAAAAAGAAAATGTTTAGTTCCTAGCTCGGAACAAAACAAATAAAAACCAAGAGCCTTTAGCTTTGAGCAGCGGCAGCATCTTCTTTGGCGACAGTACAGTTGGTTCAATCCGGCCGGCCGCACACGAGTCGACACGAATCGGCTAAACTAAAAAGGTTACGGCTCGCAGACTATGTGCTACCCAACAACTCGAGTGCCATCGGCTTCGTCGGACAACAATGTACTACGTTTGTACCAAAATATTTATATTTGTCGCTGTTCATTTTTGTCAGACGTTTGACCACTCGTTTTATTTAAAAAAATTATACAAGTATTATTTATGTTGTTTGTGACTTACATTACAGTCGTTCTGAGCATAATTTATCTTTTTGTATACAATAAATTTTTGAATTGTAGAAAAAAATTAACAACGACAAATATTTTGATAGGGTTAGCTATTAAATGTGGCAAACATCAGCTGCCGAACGAGGCCAAGCTTTTACATAAAGCCTATGTGCTAGACTACCTAGATACTCCCTCCATCTCAAATCACTATTCATTTTGATTTTTCTAGGTGCATAGCATTTGCTACGTATCTAAATATTTGCATAGCAAAAGTTATATACCTAGAAAAGCCAAAACAAATAGTAATTTGCGACGGATAGAGTAGCTAGCTTGTTGAACTCTATGATCCGCCTACTACCCAGCAATTCAAGCACACACGCACTGTGTTCTCCGGGCCGTACACACGGCGACGGCGACCGCCGCACCGACCACGGTGGAAAAAGTAGCGCGACTGGAGGTTGACGGGGCTGACCGCTCCAAGCAGCTGCTAGCTTACCAGATCCCCGCCTCGGCCGACCATCAATTAAGCCCTAATCATGCGGTTAATCAGGCCAGTCTCAGTGCACAGTTTCATTGCACAGTTACCAAGGCTGAAAACTAGGTAACTATGCCAGCTGAGTGTCATGGGGATGAAACTCCTCTCTCATCTGATAAAACTCCCCCTCTTAGGGCTCCTTTGGAAGCACACGACTGATTAGGCTAGGGAAGAAATGTCCCTACGGAGATTTTTTTTATTTTCAAATCCTTTCCACCAGAGGATTTTTCTGACCCCCTCTCCCCCGTTACTGTTTGGAAGTTGTCCCGGTGCTGCCACTAGCACGGACCAGCTCCAAGACAGAACAGACGAACATCAACCGGCAAGATAGCTACAACCAACAGGCCAAACAGTCTAGCACACCGGAAACACGCTCCACAAGTTTCACATATATCAGTCGGACGCTCTCAAAAGCGACACATAACACAGGTTATCAGGCCATAGCAAGGTACATCGTATTATATGATGCAAGAGAGAAAAAGTTACAGGTTTCTTGGCGTGTTTTAAGCATATAATTTGTCACTAAACTTCGCTCTTTAACTTCACCATTGATGCAATACAAGTTTTTTTAGTAAACGAAGTCAAGGACCTTCCCCCAACCATTCTCTTTGTGCCTCTTGGTTCTCTTTAACACTCACAAATTTTGGCAAATAAACACTGGAGTTAGAAAGCTGCAGCATAAAAAAAATATAAAATCAGTGACACAGGTAGGGGACAAAATTTTATGTTTTATATATGCAAATAGAGGATTCAACCGACACTTGAGCAAGGGTACAAAACTGAGAAAAGGAACATATCCGAGCAATCTTTTCCTTCAACCAAATCAGCCGGACACTTGGGTTTTTGGTGCCCACCAATATTTTTCTGTTCATTTCACTTTGAAAAACTTCATGTGCATCAGCTTTTTTTTTCATCCGATAGCCCTTCCATGGCATCCACAATGTCAATACATTTCTCGATTGAGTAGTCTTTCATGTCTCTTCTTCTATTCTAACTTTTCTAAAGTTTTTTCAATCTGATCCTTTCTAAAGTCAATCTAATTCCCAAGTTTTGCTACCATCTGACTTTGTTTGTGTTTCTTTCCACTGGTAACATCTTGATCCTCTGAATTATGACTAACTGGAGCAGACTGAACTTCTGTACTTTCTACACCACCAAGACCAAAACTGAGTGGATTTCTATCAATAGAAGCCATGCTATGATTGCTTTGCTCTGAGATACTTCTTTGGGGAGTGGGTTCAGTTTGCAGCTCACTTCTTTGGGGAGTGAGTTCCGCTTACAGCTCACTTCTTTGGGGAGTGGGTTCAGCTCCCAACTCAGTTCTTTGTGGTGGAGGTTCAATTGATATAAAATTTAAATTCCCTGTGGCCACACTTCCTATTAAACAAAAAATCAAGGTAACAATATCAACATCTTAGCATCTACAATAATGAGAGTTCAAACTATCCACTACCTAACAAGGTGTACATCAAACCAGACACACAGTATTATCAGAATTGTGCAATGCTGCATCATTGACTCACCATCTACTAAACAACAAATACATGCTTATTTCAGTTGGCTTTTTTCTTCAATTTGCTTTGATGCAAATCTTAGTTGTTGCAGACACTCTCATCCTAGACCAATGAGCAAACTCTATTCAACTCAGAATTAAAGAAACTCCAAACAAAACAGGTAACCTCACTTTGATACAAGTAGTTACTGACAAGTTCCAAAAATTACCAAAGAGCATAAGTATTTAAATTCAATAAATCATAAAAGGCTCCTAGAAAAGAGCAATAAGTTGATAGCTTAAATAGAAAGGAGACTGACTGACTTGTGAAATATAAAAGTTAAAGTCAATTAATCTATAGGTAAAAGCTTAAGTAAATGTGTACATGCCTAGTGTTAGGACAACACAAGAACAATAGCGAGGAACTTCACCAGGTTAGCATCAGTAGGCAATTTCCAATATTAAGTTATTAACACCTCAAAAGAATACAATGCCACTTCTGATTATTACACATAGAAGTACAGATGCATATAAAGTGACACAACAATGCTAGATGAATAAGTAAGAATAAAATGAAGTGATTCTCTAAAGCACCATCCACACCACAGCACGTCATGAGATGTATTTATGTACACAAATGCTAAACTCCACCAACACATTGGAAATTGTCTAAGAAGATTAAAACAAGAATAGAGGCAATGAGCATGCATCATCCAGAGGCAGTAATAAAATGCATCATCCAGAGGCAATGAGCAAGATGAAAGCATTATCTTCATACAATAATTCCAAGCTGTTATATAAAGGACATGACTTCTTGCGGAACTTAGCAACTTTGTGGTTATCCTATTGAAGTACAACAAAAATATATGATTACAAGTTTAGAACTAAAATGTGCCTCTCAAGATTCTACTCTGTTTAAGAGATCTAACCTTAATCAACTTCTCCCAAACTTTTGGTTATGCAATGATCATACCCAAAGTGTCGTTCCAGCCAACACCACTTTTCCTCGCTTCTTTTATTATCTTAGAGTTTCCTTTTAGCTCTTTCTCCTTTTCTTGCACTTACTACTTTGTGAAATGTGCCGTTGGAAACATATCATTGAATTTGTTTGTAATATTCCTCCAACCTTCTGCCGTCCACCCATTCTGTCCCTTAAACATTAGGATATTGACAAGCTCTTTCAGAATATCCACAAGTCCCTTCTCATACGTGTAGCTCCATGTAGCCCTTTCCGTTGACATAGCTGCAAGAAATAAACAAGATTAGATAAAGTCTATCATGAAAACAATACAAAAACAAGCAATGAAGCAAAAAAAAAATAATACAGGAACAAACAATCCATGCATACTAGTGCTTACATTTATGCTTCACCTAATTATTACAGGCAGCCCACATCTAAAGGGCAATTTGGTCTCGTAGAGTGTTTCCTTCATTTGATTGCAGTTCATTTGGGTAGTTGTTATCCCCCTCTGGCAACTCAACATAATCAGATAGGTTGATATTATTTGATTGGTGATCCAGCCACCCTTCATCCCCATTTAGCCTTCTAATGAGATTGTGAAATACTGCAGCTGCCGCTGAAATTTTAATTTGATTCTCAATTGGATGAAATGTTCCAACTTTCAAGATTGGAAACCGTTTTTTTAGCACGCCAAAGGCCCTTTCAATATGATTGTGTAGCTGTGCATGCTGATGGTTGAACAATTCTTTGTAATTTGCATATTGATTTTCATGTCTCCTAGACTCACTAAGATGATACCTAACTCGTCGGTGTGGAGTAATGAATGAGGATGTATTTGTGTATCCACCATCTACAAGGTAGAATTTCCCCACAAGCACATGAAAACCGTTCGCACGTGCAGATCGTTGGACCCCTGCATCATATACATATCCTTCCCAACCACATGAGATGAAAGTGAAATTTAAATCAAAGTCACATGCACACATCACGTTCTGTGACAAGGTTCCTTTCCTATTTTTGTAGGAGGCGGCTCTTTCTTGTGCAATGGTGATAGGGACATAAGTGCCATCAATGGCCCCAATGTAGTTCTAGAAGAAAGGCATAAAGTGAGGGTCTGATGCAATCTTCACATGTGTATGGTTCATATTTGGAAGCTTCAAGAATCTATGAGTCAGTGCTTGAATTATATCGAAGAGCTCTATTATTTTCCTATGAATTATCTCACCACTGTGTTGGAATTAGTTTTTTAGCCTATCGGTGCTTGCATTGTCAGAGAGCATGAACATAAACATTCCCAACTGCTCCTCAACTCTAACACCACGGGTGTCACGTAACAAGTTCTCCACTCTAAGATAATTTGCTATAATTCTAAATATCTCAGGCTCCATCCTGAACTCCACTTTGCACCAATTCTCGTGGCCTTCCAAGATTTGTTTGACCTTTTTAGCACCAGGCAGAGTTGAGGTGTGCTCCAGCTTTTTCTCCTCATATAGACACTGCTGAAGCACAGGGATCATAACAGGAACAACTCGTCATCCTCTTCTTCCTCCTCTAGCATGAATCTCCTAACTTCATCCTCCCAAGATTCCATTATCTATATGTATGTATATGGTAAGGCAAGTAAACTATGCCACTCAAATGCATATGGTATAAAAAGAAAGAAAAAGCTCACAGGTTATGCAAACTGGAATATTTACAAGAATATATGATATAAACTGGAATCACAGTGACCAATCATGTTTTATATACTGATGACATAGTAGCCCATGGGTTAACAAAGGAGCAGTGAAAAAATATAATCAGTATCAAATATGCTAGGCAAGAAATAATAAACAAGCAAAGGAGGACAAATTTGGTACGGGAAAGATATGCTTGCAACCATTTCATAGACAAGGCTATGACTGGCTTAGTGGCTTACCCACAGACCATGAATGAACAGAAGAGTATATACAAAGTGCCAAACTACATGCAGAATATTAGATTCAGGATTAAGAAGACAATGAAGAAACTCATGATCAGTTTGACTATAGTCACTTCAACTTCAGTTCCAACACATGCATGCACAATAGTTCCTGATGAGCTAGATATTACTAAAGGAAACTCAAAGCTCCGACTTTGTAACGGCATATAACAACATACGACAGATTACAATTCATTCTTCAAACAAACTTTTCACGAAGTAAAATAGCAGTGGCCAGCAGAAACAACAGAAGTATATTGTGTCTGACTGCAAAACCAGATAAGAACACTTGTAGTTAACTACAAGCAACTAAATTTGTTTACACTACGCCAAGCACACACAGGGCTTACAGATTCTCAGCTTTCCTCATGGCATGCTACTCAATCACACATTCACATTTCTCTTTATTTTTTTAGATGCACAGATGCAGCAAACTCCAATTTTCAGGTACACATAGCATATTGTTCAAAAGAACTAAGAATTGACATAAATGTGAGAAAGAACAAACTACACTATACTAGACAAGTTTGAAAAATAACATACTGCAGCACATTATATACTGACCTAGTAACATTGTTGACTGAAATTTTCAGAGATGATTGAAATATTACAAAAAGATTCATAAATCCATCGAATCCCACGGGTTTCGACAAGTTCCTGCGGCGAGAAGATCTAGGAAATAGACTACAATCCTACTGGATCGAACTATCGAAGGGGGGAGGAGATCCAAGTAGCAAGAGCTCGATCTGGGGAGGACAAATAGGAGAGAGGAAGGGCTCACCAGATCTTGGGACGAGGCAAGGTGGGGCAGTCACGGAGTAGTGGTAACGAGCCGACGACGGGGAGGCGACGGAGAGGACGGGGAGGCCACGGGGAGGCGACGAGGGGCAACAGCGCCTGGATGGGGACGAGGACGAGGACGCGGAGAAGCGACGACGCTTGGTCGGATAGGCGACGTGGTGGAGCGGACGGGGAGGCGGTGCTGCCTGCTGGCTCCGTCGCGTTGCTTCCCTCGCACGCGAGTCGCAGCATGGTGGAGCGGACGGGGTTGCAGCGTCCGGACCCGAGAGGTGGGGAGCGCTGGCCCAGGAAAAAACAACGGATGGGGAGCGATGGACCTGTGGTCGTTGGCTGGCAAACGACGGGAAGATTTGGCCTGAGGTCGAAACCCGCGTGGGAAGCCTATCCGAGGAATTTAGGTTCCCAAAGGAACCTTTAATTACCTTGCCAAGTCAGCAATTTTTCTGATATGTCATTAAATTTAATGTCACGAAACTCTCGTATAGCCCTACCGGTCTCAGTCACTTTCAGGTTTAACTTAACTACATGCAGCGCCCTCGACCTTTGACCTCTGGCAGCGCATGGCGCGCGGGTGGGGTCCCCGTGATGTGCGGGTCTCGGATGACGTGGCCTCTCCGCAGCCGGCACCCCGCTGCCGCCTGGCTCTTTCTAAGAGACGGGAACGTAAATAGAAAACATCCCCGGGGATTCCCCCGACGCCGCCGCGGTGACTTTGTGAGCTGAGCTCTTTGTGAGCCGTGCTAACTGGAACAGCTAAGTTGGAGCACGTGCTGTTTTACCGTTTCACCGCCACGTCCCTATGCTTCTTCTTTTTTCTGGGTTCTGGCCCTCGCTATTCAGAAGCTCTAGCTCCTTGTTGTGGCCGTTTTGGTAGAGGTCGTTTTTCTTTCGTCTCCGTTCCATCTTTTGCATTCTCTCAAAGATCTTAGCACGACTTTCAAGATCTTGCAAGGGTTTCACTTTTTTATACTTTTCCTTCCGGATCAGTAGAGAGGTAAATTTATTAGGAATACAGAGATCTTTATTCCTTAAAAAATATAGCAATTTAATCAATGGTTTTTAAACATGTAACATTTCAAGTGATATAGAGAACCATGCAGCATGATCCTTCATCGCGTCAGTCTCCATCTTTCCTTTTTAGTTTCAACTCGACGAGCTAGTGTGCCGTGATCTCTCTCCTTTGTTATCACACGTATGTAGGAGATTGCAAAAACGTGCAAAGCTTTTGCATGTTCGAAAAACAAAAGAAAAGAGGAGATGCCAAAGGGAGGGGCCGGACAGGTGCATGACATCCAGGCCAAATGCCTAACACTCTACCTCTACCCAATTGCTTGTCGACCGAGGCCAGCCAAGCAAGTGCATATGCAAGCTCCACATTTAGGGTTCTTTTGGTGCCCAAGCTTTTCAAGGAACCATGAAAGCAAGCTTTATGCCTTCCAAATCTGCTCGTTGAGTGTCATTAGCTAGTGGACACCAGCAGATTCAGAAGCAATTCCATCATCAGCTAGCTCTTGCAGCGGCGGCACATGCTCAATGCCCTCTGCGAAACTAGAAAAATTAAAGCTTTAAGCAACGGCTGGGGATTCTCGCACGTGGTTTAATTTTGGGGGAATTTTTAGTGCTGTGCAGATGATCTTTGGGAGAATCTCTCTCGATGGACTTGGAGTTGGAGATAGGTGCAAGTCATGCATGGCGCATAGATGCAATGCGGTGACTTGTGACGGAGTCTTTGTTGGTGCAAGGACAAAAGTGAGTCCTCCTCTACTGTGCCTTATCTTTCTCTTCGTAGCTAGCTTCTCTTTGCTTGCTTCGTCTTTCACGTTGTGAGCAAGGCAGATGTGAGTGGAGTTAGTTCTCCTCTCTAGCTGCTAGTGGTATGATGCAGATACTTTCTTCCTTTTTTTCTCTTGAGGGTACTATATTGAGCTTATCTCTCCGAATGTGTGCAATTTACGGTACACATGTTTCCATTGTGTTTTATAAAAACGATTAACATTGGATCTTAAGAAAAAAAAGTAGATTGTGTTCAATACCAATAAGGCAATAATCTATATACTTGTACATTGCATAATATTCAACATAAACAATGCCCTCCTTTAATTTCAACCTCTATAAGAATGAACCTTAAGAGGAAAAAAAACCACCCCAAAAAAATATATCGGGGGGGTGTATAGAAACTTTCTCTTACAGTATCTTTTGGAGTTAGAATATACTAACTATATATATGTGTGACTTCTCGTTTTGAAGTTATATCATTATCTATATCAACACCACTAACGTATATATATTGAATTTCAGCCCTTCTTTAAAAAAAAACATAAAGTTGCTCATTGGATCTTCCAGATGTCCTCCAAGGCCCAAAAATTCTCAGTAATGCCCTCGGAGAAGCCTTGCACCCATCCACTCAGCTCCGGGTCCTGAAACTGGCAACCACCGCCAACGGCAGCCTGCACCGCCGCCGACTGATCGGGCGCCGCCGGCCACAGCCCTTGGTTCGCCGCCGTCTCCTGCGCCCAGTCTCCGCCGCCGCTGACCAGAATCTCCCCGGCGTGCACGCTCGCGTCGTAGAGCGCCCCCACGTCGTCGTACGACTCCGCCGTCGCGAACGAGTCCGACGACGAGGTCACCATCCCGCCGGCAGCGGCGGCGGCGGCGGCGACGTCGGCGGCGTGCTGCTGGTGCTGCGCCTGGAGGAGGCGGCGGCGGTGGTCGTCGTCGGCGTCGACGTGGTGCGGCATCCAGAGGTAGCGCATGGCGTCCTTGAAGCGCTTGCTGTTGGCGTCGCAGTTGAGCTGCTTGGCGTGCTTCTGCACCCGGGTCCTCCAGTAGTTCTTGATCTCGTTGTCCGTCCTCCCCGGCAGGTGCTGCGCGATCTTCGACCACCTGATGAAGATTACACGAGGACGAAAATGCAATTAGATGAGACGCTCAGGATGGAGCTGCTGTGCAAGAACTTTCTAGGGAGAGAAAGTAGAGGCGTGCAGCTTTGAGACTCGTGCAGCTTTCATGCACAGTGCTGGAGTGAAAGTGATAGACTCTGCGTCCACTAGATCTAGAAGACTTGCACGATCCAAATTGTGCCTTGTGCGTCGTGTCATGCCGTCAACTACACTGTACCTCACGTATATATATATTATATTATTAATGTGTATACACACACACACACACGAGTCCACGTCGTCTACGGGTAGCCGTACGTGCACGTGCGTACAAATACGGTCGGTGACAAGTGCGTTTACGTGGACAAGTCCGCCGCCGTTGAGAGGTCAGTAGGCGCTACAGCTAGCTGGCGTCCACACGAGTCTAAAAACTCCGGCGCGTTCATGTCACCGCAGGCTGATAGGGCGCGCGTCTAGTAGGCACGTGCAGGGCGTCGCCGCCGCATGCGCGGTGATGGCGATATCGCCTGCCGTCGCCGGCGTGGTCGATGGCCGCCGGCCGGAACGGCGTGACGTCATCATACATGCTACTGACAAGGAGGTGCTAGGAACTAGGAGTGATGGAGTGATTGTTAGTGTTGGTGGTTAGTAATTACCGGTTGCCCCAGCGGGTGTGGAGGTCGAGGATGAGCAGCTGCTCGTCGGCGGTGAAGTTGCCGCGCTTCACGTCGGGCCGGAGGTAGTTCAGCCACCGCAGCCGGCAGCTCTTGCCCGTCCGCTTCAACCCTGCATGTAAGCTCAATCAACTGTGGACCAGCCATGTATGGAAGAGATCGATCGAGAGGTGGTCGGCGGCGGCGGGCGTGCTTGTTATAGCAGCTTACCGGCGGCGCGGGCGAGGGAGTTCCAGCGGCCCTCGCCGTGGTCGGCGATGTAGTTGACAAGGGTGAGGTCCTCGTCGACGGTCCACGGGCCGCGGCGGAGCTGATCCGCCTGCTCGGGCGCCCCTCCGTGGTCGTCGTCGAGCTCGACGGGAGCGCCCGGGGAGCACGCGCTGCTCCTGCTCCTTTGGGATGCCGCCATGTTGCTTGTTGACTGATGGATTAGTTCGTTGTGAGGAGAGAGATAGGAGAGGGAGATAGATAGAGTGAGAGAGTTGGTATCTAGCTAGCTTTAAGTGTTGGGGAGAGAGAGAGAGAGAGAGAGAGAGAGAGAGAGAGAGAGAGAGAGAGAGAGAGAGAGAGAGAGAGAGAGAGAGAGAGAGAGAGTGGATTAGCGGGAGAGGGATGGCAACTGGCGAAGTCCTTTTATAGCCGAGAGAGAGAAGCATGTGAGGGAATTTAGCCTCTGTCAAAAGGTGTGAGAAAAAAGAAAAGGAAAGGAGATGGTTGCCTTTAAGCTCACTTCAAATTTTTATCGGCTTCATTCAGTTCCTGGACCCACGTCTCTCATCAGTTTAGTGAATAGACACGGGCAAATTAGAGCCCACTTGGACTTTTTATTTCATCAAGAAACGGTTACAAGTACAGCTTGGATAGTTTTGGGACGATCTCAGTTTGGATAAACGGTTTCTTATAAGTTTCATAGGATTTGGGAAGATCTCATCTATTGGGTTGTCGGGCGAATTCGGGCTTAGAGTGGCGGGAAACAGGATTTACTTCCTCTGTTCTTAAATATATGACGTTATTGACATTTTGTTCAAACTTTAACCAATAATATCTATTTAGTGAATTAGTTACACAAAGTAAAATGAGTACAACTGCATCTATTATCATCAAAAGTACTTTAGATTTCTTTGTAGATTTGTCTATATCTCCACAAATATTTATAGAAAAACGAGTAGTTAAATAAATGAAAAAAGTTAATTAATATTGAATGGGAGAGTTACACATGTTAATCTTAATTTCCATTTTAATTTTCAGCCAAAAGGTTTTATGGACTGCCGCCCACAAAAGGTTTCCAAGATTCGAATGGAAGTTCATGCAAATACAAACAGCTTAAGAACCCTTTTGAACCCATCTCGGGTAATATGCGTTGCCAAATTTCCATATTTATGATTTAAGGTCTATGAGTTATTTTGTACTAATAAATGAATAAATTACTTCGATACTAAGAAAAAAGGATTAGTCCCGTATGCATGTGATCTCTCCGCTCAAACATTTTCGGAAAAATATCCATGACACAACAACCTTTGCACGCACAACCACTAAAAGTGACCATTTTTCTATCAACCCATGCGGTCATGATTTACCAAAAAAAGTATAGAGAGGGCACAAGGAGCATACCCCACTTCATCTTTCATCTCACATCATCTTGTTGATGTATGCTAATTCCAGCTCACGTCAACACCATGCGAACAATACCACCTTTCTCTCTCTCTCTCTCTCTCTCACTCATAGGTGCAAAAGCAACTCCTCCGATCGGTTAGCCGGCTATGTCAAAAACAGAGACGCATCGATGCTTGATGAGCTAGCCTCCCTATTTCCATGTTTCCATAGAAGGGGAGGAGGTTGATTGGACACCGCCATGATGGGACGAAAGCTAGGTTTTAGAGATGCTAATTATGTACGTGTGTAGACACGTGTCAAATTGTGGTTAAGGCTTGTAGGGATGGGATAACAATTAACACTCAACTTTTGGATATGATGATAAGCATGATGGCACAAGGCTAGATGTGGAGAAAGTAGTAACCACCACTGTATGCATGCCCATGAACCACAGCTGGGTTGCAACAAACAGAAACAAATGATCCATGACTGACGTGGCAATACGTGAAGGGCCTCTGAATAGCACATGCACATGCATTTGAATTTCTTATTATATATAGTCTATTTATATTCTTTATAAATGATATGTTCAATTTGTTACATATCACATCTAATTATTAATCTGCACCACTCTACTCTTGTGCCACTAAATTAAATTACTTTAATATATAGACCTTTATTTTTCATATCTCTCGGTTAAATACTGAGATGTTTCTAGCTATTGTTTTTTTTCTTCTAACTGTAAAACATCATGCAATTTGCATGTCACATCACAAACGAGTACTAACGCTATCAACTTTTTGAGTTATGGCAAGGCACGTGAGATTGCTTCACCCCATCGTCCACTGGTTCAATCAAGGGTTGCATCCCCTCTACTTTCTTTGGCATTGCAAAGTGTTTTCCATGAACAGAGTTGAGCATCGACCACAATATACGCATAGCTACCAAAACATGTAGCTGTCAGCCTGCTGGCACAGACTAAGATTTTCATTCATTGATGCCTTGGAGATGGATGGATCCATGGCGCTTACAATCATACATGGACTGCCAAGCTGCAACCAACAACTAGACTTTGCACAATTCAGTCACTTCCTAGCTATCCTAGGCTCAACGCAACTTGTGGAGTTATTGTCTTATTGTCGAAACAAAGGTCACACGTGTTACTTGCCCATTGGTACGTAGTCATGCATCCAGTTCTCTTATCGCTTACGACATGACATGATATTTTGCGCATGACTTGATAAAAAAAAAATCCCGAGCACGTACGTAGGAGAACTACATATTACATACATATTATCTCATTAAAAAGAAGAAGAAAAAAATGTATAAAGGGGGACAAAATATAGATGTGCTATAAAATAGAAATTGGCGGCAAACAAACTCCTAAAGAACGCTAGTTGTCCATATATAGTGCATGACTTTGATGATTATTTTATTATTTATCATTTATTAGCAACTATTATTGAACATCGTTCATATATATGGGGCAAACTAAATGCTTAACTCGATGTATTTTTCTGGTAAAAGTTTTATAATTCTGACTTCTAGTTGTATGTGCCTATAGCTCTGTTTGGGGGAGCTCAAGCTTTTTCCAAAAGCGCTTCGTGGAGAAGCTCCGATCCATTTGCTTCCCTAGGAAGTTGCTCTCCAAAGAAGCAAAGCTGGCTTTTGAGCTAGCGGGTGCCGACATCGAGGAAGGGAGCTATGAGGCGGTGATACTGTCGAGAGAGGTAGCTCGTGGTACATGTGACGCCGACGAGAGAAGGGAGCTCGGGGCGGTGGCGGCGCTTGGGAAGGGAGTTGGGTGCTGCCACAGCGACTGCCGAGGGATATTGACCCACCCAACTCTTGCGTTGGTCACCAAATTTTAGTTTCTAGATATGGGTTTTGTCGTTTAGGGTAGTCCACTGGAGCTCAGTGCTACTTCCTCCTCCGTCCATGAAAAGTGCAATTCTAATGTTTAAAAAAAATTGTAAACAAGTGCAATCCTAAAAACTAGATCTAACTACCTACCTAATTAAGTGGTCGGATCTGATTTGTATGTTAAAACTTACTACATGTGGGAAAAAAATAAGAGCATGAGAATCTTTTCACACCACAATCCTAGAAAAATTAGAATTGCACTTTTTATAGGACGGAGGGAGTACACTAAAAAGAAAACACGTGAAAAATATTTGAATTCATTTATCTTAAAACACATCTTACAAGAAAAATCTTTGAGTAGGCGAAATTATAAAGGCCCTGAAAAGCAAAATGAAACACGAGCAAGGTTCATAAAAACATCATTATTTTTAAAATGGTTTTCTATAAAAAAATACATGTTTAAGCTACTCAGGTATCTCTAACCACTCGCCAATATATTATATACACTTCAGGCGATTAAACTGTTAAGCATAACGATAAGCGTGTGCATGCTTATCGATCTGATGGCGATACTCAAGAAAAATTCCTACTTAAAAAAGAAAAGTGTTTTGAAATGGTATGCAGTTGTTGTGTCGCTTTGTGGAATTTAACCAGAAAAAATTATGGTAGCCCTCAACTCGAGAGGTCTCTTTTGATGCTGAACGTTTTTGACCATGCATGTGCATGTCCTATATACTTCCAGCAATGATCTCGGTGGGACTGCACGCGTCAAGTCAAGAGTTAGACGTATATAGCACGTTGGTAAATGGTAATTCACTGCTTTTGCTTTCAGGTGCAATACGGTAAATTATGTTTGTCAGTTTCCATAATTGACCTCTAGAAAACTCAATCAGTCCTGGTCTCGTGGATACGTGTGCGTGACTACTGTTGGACGCGCATGCTGCATGTTCCAACTGCACAGGAGAGGAATGTGGTAGAGGAATAAAAATCTCGGAACGAATCGGATCCGGAACTAAAGAGTCATTAGTCTCGGGTCTAAATTTCGTAATTTCTCAGAGTCCTTTTAGTCACAGTTCGTGGTTTCAATCGAGATAAAAGTAGAACTTTGAATCCCGGTTGGAGTCACCAACCGGGACAAGGAACAAAAAGACCCCTTTTAGTCCGGTTGGAGCTATCAACCGGGACTAAATCCACCGACGGCCTTTAAATCTCTCCAGCTCTATCTCTCTCCGTTATCCTTATCTCGATCTGCTCCTCTCTCTCCTCCTCCCTCTGCTCCCTCCCTCCCTCCTCCCTCTAGCTCCTCCCCAGCCTCCTCCTCCCTCTGCTCCCTCCCTCCCTCCTCCCTTTAGCTCCTCCCCGGCCTCCTCCTCCCTCTGCTCCCTCCCTCCCTCCTTGCCGCGGCCCGGTGAGGCGCGGCGCGGGCGGGTGAGCCGCCACCGCGTGTGGCCTAGCAAGGCGCGGCGGCCCGGTACAGCGCGGGCGGCTGGTGAGGCGCGGCGGCCCCGCGCAACGCGGGCGGCCGGCACGGCATAGGCAGCCCGGCGAGGCCGCCACCGTGGCGCGGCTCGGTGCGGTGCGGAGCAGCCAGGCGAGCCACAGGGGGTGAGATTGGCGAGAGGTGAATAATTACTTGTTTGTGAATGATTCGTTTGTATTTTTTGCTGGTGAATCCACCGTGTGTTGTGAATCAAATCGAACTCATGTGTTGTAAATAAGATCTTATGCGAATTGATTGGTTCTGTATTCTTACTTGTGTGATGGTCATTGTGAGATGAGCATGTTTATTGCTCTTGATTTGATTGTATCTGTGGTGGAGTTGGAGCTCAAGGAGGTGGTACGGTGGTCGTAGCGGAGCTGCAGGGGGCGGCAGGGCGAGCAGGCAGGACGGGGGGCAACCTACTTTTTTTTTGAACCTTTTAGTCCCGGTTGGTAAAACAACCAGGACTAAAGGAGATCTTTAGTCCTGGGTGAATGATCCGGGACAAAAGAGGGACCTTTGATCTCAAAAGATTAGTCTCGGTTGAATTTTTGAGATATATGAGCCTATCCAACCGAAACTAATGTCCGTTTTTCCATCAGTGTGTGGTAGCACACTGCACACCTGATAGTCTCCTCCGTCAATTGGCTAAAGTTGGCTTCATACTCCAATCAGTCGGCCATGGTAGCAATAGCAACACCTTGTTGAAACTAGCCCTTATTTAGTTAGGTTATTTATGATAGAACCTATTCACTTAATTCGAGTTTTCAACTTGGCACATGAGCTCAGGTTTTCTTAAATTTACCCACAATGAGAGGTGTATGTGACAACTTCATCGATCTCAAAATCTTTGACGCCCAGATTCTCAAATATGCTCGTAATGGTTAGGTTGTGTGCGAGTATTTATAAAGATGAGTGTCGTCCATGCGCATGTGCGAACGTGTGAGCGTTTAAGTCCACACCCAAACTTTGGCCTATGTACTCATTTCCTATAACTGATCATGATCGATATTCATCGTCGTCACTTATACTTCTTTCCTATAGCTGATCATGATATTCGTCATCTTCACATATACTTTCGTACCGTGATTTTGATGTAAACATTGACTAGTATTAAAGAAAATAGCATCCCTTACACATGTGTGGTACCCAAGCATTGACTCCAACATGCAATTCCGTCAGCTCCTGTCTATTTCCAGCACAACCAAAATGGACCAGATTGGTAGGTAATGTGCAACTGTATGTTTGACACCACGTACACGAGAGAAAAAAACATATACGAACTCTCTCTCTCTCTGATAGATTCTTTATGAAATCATGAGTTCATATGACGCATGGATATATCTCGTGAACGATTTCAAAAAGATAAATTCGAACCAAACTTTGACAAAGCAAAGCCCTACATGTAGGGAGTAGAAAATTGCAACATGCGGTGCATAGCCGCATATATGGCACAAGATAGGGCCATCCGGCCACCTATCACGGCCGACGTTTCCATCACCAACGCATATACACAGGGTCCCGTGCACACGTTGACACATTTGTCTTGAGGCCATGTTTAGTTACTCCCAACTTCCAACTTTGACACTATGCAAAAAGAAGATTCCCCATCACATCAAACTTGCGGTACATGCATGGAGTACTAAATGTAGATGAAATTAAAAAGTAATTGCACAGTTTTGTTGTACTTTACGAGACGAATCTTTTGAGCCTAATTAGTCAATATTTGGACAATAATTCACAAATACAAACGAAACGCTACAGTGTGCTACAGTGCTGTAACAGTAATTTGGCACCTCCCAAATTGGCCAACTAAACAAGGCCTGAGTTGAGGTGACACCTCTCTCTCTCTCTCATCAGTACGGCAGCCTTGAACTTTGTTGGCTTGTTGACTACTCTGTATAGCTAAGGAAGAGCGGCTGCGAAGGATGGAGACATGCTTGCAACATGATGAACTCTTGATAGCACATTTTTTTTTCTAAATCTTTCTCTTTCAATGCTGACAATTAAGTTTGACCGACTAGACCTCTGAAACATTTCAGCTTGTTCGCTTGGCTGCTACGTTCGGCTTCTGGCTGCTGTGGCAGAGAACTGCTGCGTGCTGCAGCTGCTGCGGCAGAGAGCCGAGCAGCAGCAGCCAGCTGCAAAGCAGCCATCCGAACGAGGTCAAAGACTCTTGTGGTACTTCGATGAAGTACTGATAGTAGTAGTGTTCAATAATGTTATTCACCCTGCCAGAAAATAGAACAACGTTCAAGGCTAAACTAACATGAAAAAGGTAACGCTCATCCAAATATTAGTAGGGATCTACTCCCTCCATTCGGAAATGATAGACATATTTTCATTAGGAAAAAAAATAAAACTTTACAAATTTTTGCCAATAATTAGTTAAGTTATAAGCATTTAGTATATAAATTTGCATCAGTATATTTATTCAAAGTCTTTTTTAATGATATTGAGTCTTGAATAATTCATATTATATTATAAAAGTTACAAGAGTCAAAGTCACCTTGGAAGACTTTTCCTATTTCAAATGCCCCTGCCCCTGTATTTCTGAACCGAGGAGTATAATTTTCTGGCTCGCACGCCGGGGGGCCTCTCTCTCTGTTTCGTGGGCCGGACGTGGGCCGGGCGTGTCGTGGGCCGCCATTCAGACGTGGACAGCCCCGCGCTCTCGTGTGCTTCGAGGCATCTCATTCGTCCACGTCGGAAAAAAAAGGCTATCTCTATCCGCTTGAGCAGAGCCGAGCTCAGCTCACTGCTCAGCTCCCATGGCAGCCGCCGCCGCCGCCGCAGCGACTGCCTTCTCCGGCGGACGGAGGAGCCCGCCCCGCACGCGTGCCGCCGCTGTTTCCCCACGCGCCGAGGTGTCCTGCAGACGCCGCGGCGGCGGCGTCCTCCCTGCTGGTACGCGCTCTTCCTTCTAGCCTTGCCTGCTCAATCATTCTCGATTTTTGTTTCTGCTGGTCTGCGGCTGCGTCGTCCTGTTGGGTTGGATCAATGGAGGTAGGGAGCGAGCGTTCACGAGACCGGTTTTCACTTCTTCTAGATAGGCGATTCGTGCGTGTTTGGAGAGAGATTGGCGTTGTTGCTGTGCGAGTACAGCTGCACTTGCCCAATTAGGATTTGTGACTAGACAGAGGCTTCTGCTTGTTACATTTCTACGTTTTGGGGATCAAGCTAGTACTACTTCCTCCGTCCTAAATTACTATTTGTTTTGACTTTTTTTTGCTTTGGATCGAGATATATATATTATATATATATATATGTCGTAGCAAAAATTAAGTACCTAGAAAAACCAAAACGAATAGTAATTTGGGACGGAGGGAGTACATGCCGATGTTTATCAAAGTTTAGTCCTCTGACACTGAGGTTGGCAAGTGTAGCTTAGCTCAGTCTCAGTCCCCAATTGTGTCTGGACGGCCGGAAGATTATTAGCAGAAAAAGAAGGCGCTCCCAAAGTCCGAACAGCAACCTCACTTAGTCACTTGACTGCCTTGGACTTGTAGTCTGGATGGTCTTCTTCAAGCGTGCAATGAATCTACGTCAGATTTCCACAAAAATTTATTGATGGAACGTTCCTTCATCTCGTGTGCACATTTCAAGGCACGCGGGTTTGATCGGGTCCTCACTTTTTATTCTTAGTCACTCCTTTTTAATCTTTCTCTTGTTATTTCCAGAATCCCGGTGCTCTTTATGTGCCCCCGGTAACTGGAGGTCACGGCTAAGAACTTTCTATCACGTTTGTTGCTGCTTGCTATGATGCAATTGACAGTAAGCTACTTCAAGTCTTGCTTGTTGATAGTGATTCCACATGACCTGACTTCAAGTTACCTACCTTTGGCCTGTTCAGCACACGGTGCCTTGTTGTCAGTTCGATGTATCAATTCCAATTCACTGGCCCCTTTTTCCTAACGTAATTTCCACATGGATGTGCTTCAGTTGGGAATGATCATACCGCACCCTTCTATTGATTGGAAATTGCTGCAATTGAAAATGACTGACATGGTGTTTGTTGTGGATTGATAAGGACAGTTTTAGCATTTTCGTTATTTATGGGTCATGCAGTCAAAATGGAATATTACAATAGGCTGATGGTGTGCCATCTATCATCATGTCATTTTTGTATTTGTCAAGGAGCCTACAAGTTTGACGTACACTGCATAAGAGCTAGGATCCAAGAGTTGCTAGCTGTGCTGTCAGAATTTATGTGCTGTCTTATTTACCCTAGTGTTGAATACTCTGTATAATCCTGTTGACATATTCAAACAGTTGAATTTAGTTAGCTGACAGTTTTAGTTAGGTTGAATCTGTTTGGAACTTGTTTGGAACTCTTGCATACTAAGATTCAGTTTACACCTACTCTACAGTCCAGACAAGATAACCGATAGCATTGATGGAACAATTTTAACATCTTTAACTTCGAAAGCAGTCATTATGCAAAAAGTTATGAATTAGAAACGTGGTGATTGCAACAGACTGACAGTACAAAATTTGTCATTTTGTCAAAGAAAAAATTTGTAGTTACATAGTATCGTAGTTCCTGGCTCATGCTTCATGAAAATGCTTCGGTGCGTGACTAGCTGTAGCATAATAGAATCTAACCTGTCGATTACTACAAACTAAATTTTCCTAGTAAAAAAAATTATCTAGGACTGCTTGTGTTAAAGGGGACTTTTTTTACTAATAAGATAGCTGCAATCTTAAGGTCTTCTTGTCCTAGTTTGCATCCGCAGTATGTCACAAAATTGAAGAGGTAACAAACTGAATGGAAGACACGCACATATTGACAAATCTTATCCTTGCTTGATTATTACTTGGTTACAAATCATTACATCTGTAGAAACTGCGAGCAGCTAAGATTTCTGCAGTTCCTAGGAGGAATGTTCCTAGACATGAGTTCCGTAACTTAGATTAAAGCTTAGCTCAGATGAATTAAACATGTGCAGAAAAAGCTGATCTCAAATTTCAAATTGTAGATTTCTAGTCAGGATGGTTCTTCCTCAAGCGTGGGATTCACATTAGATTTCCACATGCATCGAGTGATGGAACATTTCCGAGTTGTGCTATTTTACATCATGTGTTTGAAGACGCACGGGTTTGGTCGAGTCCTTACCTTTTAGTCATTTTCTTTGTCCTTTTCTTGTTATTTCCAGTGCTCTTTCGTTCTCAGTAACTAGGTCTTAGTCTAAGAACTTCTACTGTATTGCTGTGCCACATATGGTGCATAACGGTGTAGCCATTCTTAGTCTTCCGTGTAGCCATTTCAAGTCTTCCGTGTTGATAGTGATCACATATGACCTGGCTGCTGGCTTCTTCTCACTTGTGTGCTTTGGTTCATCCAGCATGCGCATGTGCCTTATTTTCCAGCAATCTTGGAGTTGCTGCACCTTTCATGTGCCCGAACCCTGATTTGTGGCTCTTGTTGGGTTTCAACTCTAGTCTACCCCAATTTGCTTGGGACTGAAAGGCTATATTGTTGTTGCTGCTGCTGTTGCTTGGAGTTGCTGCACTTGTTGGTGGAATGTAGAATAGAATTGTAGACACTATTGTCAGTTTGTTCCATCACCACCAATTTGTTGGCCACTTTTTCCTAACGAAATCTCCAAATGGGTTTGTTCCAGTTGGGAATGACCATAACTCACCATGCTGGTCACTCTTTACTAACTAAATTTCCACATGGATGTTCCAGGTGACAATGACCATAGCTTACCCTTCTTTTGGTTGGAAATTACTGCAATTGACATGTGACAATGACTGGCATGGTGTTTGTTGTGGATTGATTAGGATAGTTTTAGCATTTTGTGCTGTTTACAGGTCATGAAATTAGTGTAAATGGAGTATTACAATAAGTTGATGGTAGTGCCCCCAACCTTTGCTACATTGTTGTGTTTGTCAAAGGAGGAACTAGCCTACAAGTTTGAAGTACACTACACATGAGCAAGGCTCCAAAAATTTACTAGCTGTGCTGTCACAACTCACAATTTCTGTTTTGTCCTGTATACACTAGTGTTGACCATTATGTATAACGGTATTGAAATATTCAAACAGTAGAATTTAGTTACCTAACAGTTTCTGTTAGGTTAGGTCTGCTTGGAATTTGTTGCCTACTAAGATTCAGCCTACACTCATGTTCCAATCAAAGATTTAACAGTTTTAACATTGGTCACTTCGAAAGGTGTCATGATGTAGAAGTCATGCAATTAGGAAACGTGGTGACTGAAAACTGATAATACAAGACTTGTCACTATTCCATATAAATTTTGTGCAGTCATGCAACAGTTTTAGCATGGTTACCTATTACAAGCAAACATTTTATCTAAGATAAGACTGCTAGTATGACTAAGATAGCTGTAATTTGAAGCTCTTCTTGTCCTAGTTTTCATCTGCAGTATGTCATGAAATTGAAGAGGTAACAAACGGAAAGATGGCAGACACACAGATTATTGAAGAATCTTTTCATTGCTTGATTATTACTTGTCTTCAAATATTACATCTTCGCAAACTGCGAGCACTAATATTTCTGCAGTTCCCAGGAGGAATGTGCTGTCAACAATGCTATCCACTTCAACAGTCCTAATCTTAGGGCCAAAACAGATCACCCTAGCTGAGACAACCGGTGGCGCATTCAGGGAGTACATCGACACATTCGACGGCTACACCTTCCTGTACCCCAAGAGCTGGATCCAAGTCAAGGGAGCTGGCGCGGACATATTCTTCAGAGACCCCTTCGTCCTCGATGAGAACATGTCAGTCGAGATATCATCCCCTTCGTCGTCAAAATACACCAGCGTCGAGGATCTAGGCCCTCCGGAGAAGGCTGCGGAGAAGGTTCTGAAGCAGTACCTGACGGAGTTCATGTCGACCAGGCTGGGCGTTCGGCGCGAATCGAACGTCCTGTCGGCGTTGTCCAAGGTCGCTGACGATGGCAAGCTCTACTACGAAGTTGAGGTGACAGACAGAAAACGCTGCAAGTTTCGTTTATAATTCACAAGTGGTTAAACTCACAATAACTTGGATTGAAAACTCAGATGTGTGTGCTCGTGGTTTCTTTCCTGCAGGTGAACATAAAATCCTATGCGAGTAACAACGAGCTGGCGGTGATGCCGCAGGACAGGGTGCAAAGCCTGGAGTGGGACAGGCGCTACCTGTCTGTCCTCGGCGTTGAGAACAAGCGGCTGTACGAGCTGCGGTTGCAGACGCCGGAGCAGGTGTTCATGCAGGAAGAGGAGGACCTCAGGAGAGTCATGGACTCCTTCAGGGTCATCAAGGCGGCGTAGTACGGTGTACTGGTGCAGAGAGAACTAAGTGCATGCAAAATATTGCAATGCTTTGTCTAAGCGTAGAGCACACGGAATTTTTTTTGTATAGCTGACCATAACTTTGTTGATAAATTTGTCTTTGGATAAGATATTCAGATTATACGTACCTAGTCTGCAATATGTTACGATGCTGAAAATTGGTGCTTAATTTAACTGCCTCAGCAACATGCTATAGTTGATATTGTCTTGTGTTCACTGAGAAGGCTTGCTTGGTCTGCCTACTTTCTCAGTCAATGTCATCCCCCTCCCAGCGAGCCGATCAATGGGGGGGGGAAAGGGAAATTGGGCATTAGTGCCTCTGTTCCTTCTATAAAATCATATCAATCTCATTCTTGGCAACAAAAACTAAAACTCTGCTACATAGTCGTTGCCTCAAAAGCCATTTCATATGAGTTTTGATTCTCAGGTATGAGTTGTGACTGTCAATAAGTTCAAGTCGAGGCATGAGTAGTTAACTATTTCAAGTGACCTGCATGGAGCTCATGTGGTGCCGCTTTGCTTAACAGGGATCTCTATGCCACTTACATTGTCGAGGGCTTGAGAAGATGGGTGATCTGACTATTGCCTTGGACTGCCTTGTCACTAACTGGAGGATGTTGATGAAAAATGCGTTGCTGGAGACACGGCAAGGAAAATGCAATTATGCATCTAAATCGGTAGTGTCAGATCGCCCACTGTCTGAGTACTGCACCCGAATGGTCCTTCCATCAAGCACCTGAAACAATTTCAGTGTGGAAATATGGGTTAGCAATAGAGAGGTGAGCACATAGCCGCACATTGTTCCGAGAGAACTGGGCTTGAGAAATGTCGACGAAGATAGTGAGGAGCACTTGCCTCACCGTTCATCTTCTGCACTGCTGCAGCAGCTTCGTCTTCCGAAGAAAATGTAACGAAACCAAATCCTTTCGACTTCCCCGTTGTCGGATGGCATATCACCTTCACTGCGGTGCATATTCAAAGAAATAAGAGGATGATTTGCGTTGTCCGACGCAAGATACAGGTGCACACGTTTACATAGCAACAACATCATACATTCGTATTCATAAATTGGTAAGAATACCTGCAATAACATCGCCATGTTGAGAGAAAGCATCCTTGAGAGCTGTTTCATTTGTATCGTAAGAAAGACCTGCACTTTATTATACAATTACAAGAAATAAAAGGCAATAATCAGCATCAGCACACCCCAAATTGAACCCATCACAACACTTAACATCCTTCCCATTGGAAATTAAAAAGGAAGAATTTGATCCGGTGCGATAATGCTATCTCTCTAAATCTGACAGCAGAAAGCGATCCACTTAAAGAAATCATATGGGAAAGGTCGAAAGGATTTACCGCCGATGAATAACTTGGGCGTGCGTGCACATGAACATGCGGCGTTCCGATTGAACAGCTTCCCGAACGGAGTCACAGCATTGCGCAGCATCCCTCCTCTCCCATTCAGCATCATCTGCAAACTCTAGAAAACCATAACCCCCAAATCCAACGGGCGAGCGAGGAACGCACCGGTCTTGAGAGATGCCATTACCTGCCCGCGCCTCGCACGTGCTCGCCAGCCGCCGCGGTGTCCCGGGCGCAGATTGACGTCGCCGTTGCGTCCCGCGCGTAGCTCGCCTCGCGCGCAAAGCTCCTCGCCGTCGCAGCCTCGCACGTGCTCGCCGCCGCCGCGGGTCGGTAATGACTGCTAGGGTGGGGAGCGAGCGAGGCAGAGCATCGGAAGGGCTGGCGCGGAGGAAACGGGGAATCGGACGGCTCACGCGTGCTGGAGCAGAGGAAACTAGATCTACAGTGATCTGTAAGCCCAACGGTAGCATAAGCAATCAATCGACCCGGCCTCTTCAAATGCACGAATAACGTATGCGCGAAGATTACACACATGCAACGATTTCAGTAAATATTATAGATAGTGCTATAACGTAAAGAGAGTATTATATTTATTATATAACTGATATAGTCTTTAATATGAATAGCAAAACAGAGTCTTTATTCTAGCAGCGGAACTCCAACAAAGACGACTCCACATGCAGTTGACTGGGGGTACACGTACGCCTCGAAGTCTTGAAAAAAATCTCCTCGAAGTTGACTTAGTCTAAGTAGCGGTTTTAGTAAGGATGAGTACACTTATGGTTGGTACTCAGCAAGCGTGAGGAATGTATAGTGTAAGACCAATCAAGGACAGGCTATGGTTTAATAGCAATTCAGCATTTTAATTGGTTGGTCAAATTTTATTAGCAATTACTAAGTATAAGTTTATACCACCCACATTAAATATGAACATAAATAAAGATAACAATAATAAATAACAACAATTTAATTCGACTTCCGATAAATTAATTATGTGAGGGTCAGGTCACTCTTGACCGTGAGCACGGTTGATTGATCAGTTTTACACTCTGTGGATGTTGCACATCTTTACCCATAAGTTGCGTAAAAGTTTGAAGAAACTTTAAACCCAACCATGTTGTGCGGGCTAGGCACAATACCACACTTCCAAGGTATGATTGCATAGGGACGCTATAAGGTCTTTACAAAGATTCCTTAGTACATGGTAACCTGCTAAGGTTTCAGGTCGAAGCAGAGCATAAATCTCTCTCAAGACTGTGAAACTACCATAGAACAGATTAGTCTAAGGGTCAGGCTATACCCCATCAACGCCTCCCCTTTCCTCTTTCGGTTAGATTACCCAGACTAGAGTCCCTAATTAATTAGCCAAGACCAGAACCATATAGTTCCTGTGGTTGTACTGTTTTTCTGGGTGGTCGCTCCATTTTCCAATTAAGCATGGTGATCTCGTATTAATGAAAGGTATAGCATAAATAAAACAAGTTTAAGCATTGGTTTATTAATACCACCGTAACCAAGTTGAGCAACTAAGCAAGAACTACCCAACATTAAAATAACCCAGGTTGACAAGATATAGGGAATAAAACTAGGCACACCATAAATAGGACCCATCATGTTTATAAACTTAACGTGCATACCATATGTGTATTGAACATGAAAGTAAAAGTTTCATAGGATCAAATGGTGATCAAAGGCACGACTTGCCTTCCTGGACTTGCTCCTGCTGCTCGAATTCTTCAAAGTCTTGACCTTCAAATTCCTCGAACTGCGATCCTTCTATACGCATCACACGAGCACATACAAGCAAATAAGGGAATAAAATAAGAAAATAATAGACCAAACAGTAGCAACAGAGAAAAACAAGATCATAAAACTAATCTATGCATCAACACGAACTCATAGACACAAGAATCACTTAAACGGATCTAAAACGCTAAAGATATGAACTAAACAAGGTGTAGGAGCTTATCTGCAAGAAAACTAAACATCTAGGGGCTAAACTTGAAGAAACCAAGGATAAAAATATAAATACGCATGTAAACTGAAGGTTTAACGCGTAAAAGAGCGGGCATAGGATGGCAGGCACTATTTTGCAAAAGATCAGGGGCTAACGCAGAAGAAAAAGGATCTAGACTAATTACTTTTAAAGTTTGCATCAAAGTTTGCATGATCCATACCATCGCCAGCATCAGCAAGGGCAAATCTAGTGACATCAGAAGAGTACTTTTTTTATGGCTTCTTCAAGAGTTTGAAAATTCCCTGTGGACTTGGACGTTTTCTCAGAGTTAAACATAAGATCACCATTGCAACGGAATCCGCGAGGCCAATGGTGCTCTGGAAGAGGTGCTGCATGATTGTATGTGCAGAATGCCAGATGGTTCTGGATGAGGTTTAGCCGTTTAGGTTCGTGCACGGAGCGACAAGATCATTGGGTTTAGCAAATCAGTTCAGGTCTAATGGAAACGGAAAACGACAACCAATAATTCCCAATGGAAACGGAAAACAACAACCCATAGTTCCTATAAATGTATCGTAAACACAACACGACTTCGAAATAAACATATGTTCTTTTTTTATTTAAGTTATTTACATCAGAACTTTCCATAAAAACAGCAAAAGGGCACCCATATTGCTCTGTCCTAGACGTTCAATTTGGTCCAATATGCCGCCAGTCTCTATTGCATACTAGCATTGCATCCCCGGCCTCTCAACGCCAAAGAGATGCTTCACACTTCACCGAAGTCACATAAAAATATAACGAACAAAAGTATATCACAGGTGACTTTCAAGTGAATTTACGAATATTTTTAGCCTGTCTACACCAGAAGTTTCCCAGGTCAACAGCAAATTGGCAATCAGACTGCCAGTGTATACACCTGCTGCTGCTGCTGCTGCTACCGCCTCTGCCTGGCTTTCCAGCCTCTCGAGTCTCAATGCCAAAGGCATAAACTTCACAAATGCTAAATGCGTATGTCAACAATCTCCAGGTGACTCAAACAAATCGCAACATTTGCAGACCTTTCCAGATCAGAGATGGATCAAAACTTCAGTTTTTCGATCATGGCGATTTCACATTAGTTCTGTTTTGCAGACTTCTTCCCCTTCTGTTTCTGTTTCTGCTTCAACTGAGTGAGGCCAGGTGCTGTGATCTTGGCGTTCCCAACAATAGCAGCCACCAGTTCAGGGTCTGTGCATGCCTTCATGAGCTCCTTCTCACGGTTGGTTGCATCAGGAGTGTGCAGAAACAAGCTCATAGCAGTTTTGGCAGCTGAAAGTAACATACTCGGGTATCAGGACAACTGATACACCAGGAGAAAAACATAAAAAATGAAAAGGTGAAACTAATAGACTTTGTCGCCTGACATACCTTTTCCTTTCTTTGCTGTGCCCGGGGTAATCTTTACACGATATTTGTATGTCTGCAATGCGTTGTAAGGGGCACACACAGGTACAGCATAGAGCAAGATATCACTTGGTAGTGGGTTCCCAGTTAAGTAGTCCAAATCAATTAGTTTTTCTTTCTCTTCATCACCAATCTCTTGAACATCATCTTCATCCAGGGCACTGTTGCCACCAGCAGGAGCGGTACTTGTACCCATGCCATCCCTGCTTCTACTAATGCTGACGTCATTTCGGTCTGCCTCAGAGGTACTTTCTGGGCAATCACGAGAAAGATGTCCAGCTTTTTTGCATTTATAACATATTTTTGATGAGTCATCTTCACCTGTAAGAGTAAAAGGTGTAAAGGTTTTGAACAGCCAAACAAGAAATGATATTTTGCACTAAAATTTTCATTTTCCAGTTTCATATGTATGGAAACATTATTAAGCAAACTCAAATAAAAAGCAAGTCAACTATCAGCCAACTGATCAACAGAATATTCAGAAGAAGTTGCTACTGTACAGAGTAGAAAGAACAATGAGCAGTAATCAGTTCATCACTATCCAGGTAAGGAGTTATCAAATCTCACATGTAAAACCCTGAAAATAAGAGGAAATGTCAAAGTACCAGCTGATGGTTTTGATTCTTTAGCAGTGGGTTCTTCATCTTGTGAAGGCTTGTCCTTCCGCAAAGCTTTCCCAGATGACTAACATGACAGGTATGAGGGGAAATGTTAAAACTTGATGTTACCAAAGGGAAAAGGCAACATAATAGGAAAGAAATCATAATGATAAATAATGTTATTACCGCAAGCAATGCCATACGAATTTCCCTTTCTTCTTCATCCTGCTCTGCATACTTCTCTTTAATCTTCTTAAGCTTGCCCTTCTGTCCGCGACTTACTTTAGGATTAGCAGCCTGTGTGCTTCCCTTGCCCTTTTCTTGCTGTGAACTACCTGGCTGACTTACTTTAGAACCAGTAGCCTTTGTGTTTGCCTTTCCTTTTCCTTGCTGTGAAGTATCTGTCTCACTTACTTCGGAACCAGCCTTTGTGTTTGCCTTCCCTTTTTCTTGCTGTGAAGCACCTGGTGTTTCTACAGCTTCACCATTTTGGGAATCAGTAGCAGCTTCACCAGTTGACTGGCCCTTCTTCAATTTTCTTCTCTCTGCTTTTGATATGTATGGTTTGTCTCTCACTGCTGGTTTTATCACTTCAAGATCATCATTGTCTTCTGCTAAACTGGAAGGGATGCTGCTGAGCAGAGAGCTTTTACCTGACACCTTGGCAGGGCCAAGGCCAAGAGTCTTATCAAGCAGATCATCAAGTTGAGATGAAACAGAAGCATCGACAGTTTCTTCCTTTGAACTGGAATTCCCATTGTCCAATTTTTCCTCAACTTGGGTTTCAGCAAGTGGTTCAAGAGAGTTGGTCGTAGCAATATCAGTAGACAGATCAGAAAGACCCAGCTTATTATTTTGGTCAATGTTTGTATTTTCCCTGCTTGATTCATCTTCATGTGTTTCCTTGTTTGAACCACTTTCACTAGCAATTTCGTCATCAGATTGAGGGTTACTTTGCTTCTTGCGAGACTCAGCTTCAATTTCTTGGAGGGCCTCATCTTCACCCCTAACCCTCCTTTCATTTAGATGAGATGCCAAGGAGCTCTCATCCAAGCGGAAGAGGATACCAAAGCCCATAACAAGAGGGTGAGGTGGGAGAAAATTTTTCTTGCCACGGATCATAAAACTACCAACAGTAAGGTACTCGCCAGTAGGAGCTGTCTTGCTAACTTGATGTGGATACACCCACCAAGCACTTGTAACAATTTTTGAATCCCATGCTTTGCTGTGGCAAACCTGCAACAGAAGCCCAGGATCATATGAGCCCTGGCTTTTTCAAGTTATTGCAGTAAAATGTTTAGAGACAATCTTGAACTCACAGTGAAGCATCCTGCTTGGTTTAGTGTTAATGGTGGAATAGGAGTGTCAGGTTTGTGATTCTTGATTATAGTACTGGAAGCTCCATGTAACTCAGCATGCACATACCTATTACAGAAAAAGCAGCCTCCATAAGATTCATGGAACAAAAATGAACATTTGATAGCACTACAAAACTGAGGCATTACAGTGGAAGCATGTTTTCGATTATCAACTGTAAAATTTGACGGACTGAGGAAAAAAAGTATTGAAATTGTTTGCAAATTAGAATAGATATAAGGGTACTTACAGATCGCCTTTAGACATGTAACGCTTGACAATCAACTCATTTTGCTGAGCATCTCGGCCACTGATAATCAGGTAATTTTCACTGCTGATGAACCAATTGAATTTTTCAAACCAGTGAACTTTGCGCATATGAGTGATTGCAGCCACAGTTTTTTCCTAAAAATGTCCAGATATGAAAGTTATGTTTACAACTGAACAGTGAAAGGACAATAAACTAAGTCAACTTTTTGAAACAATGACAGCAAACGTATGCCATCATCTAAACAAAGAAAAAACAAAATAATTGGTCCAATAAAAGCCTTCCATTTAATTACCAACCTTTCTTATGAATTATGCCTCTATGCTAGCAAAGAAGAAAAGACAAATGAATGTGACAGTTTTCTCAAGACAAACATATATGACATAAGGCTTGTTCAAGCAGTGTTCATTAACAACAATTTCCAAAAACCTAAAACCCTGGGCCAAGTGGGCCAACAGCAAGGCCCAACACATAGGCCTTTTACATCCAGGATGTAGTCACACACAGCAGGAGCAGACACGATCCCATCGTACAACAAGCCTCAAGGCATCGCTGCATAGCCTGCCTTGAGCACTTAAGCGTACAGGTGGTGCCTAAGCAACTTGCCTAGCCATACCGCTTTAATAACCAATGAATACAAGTTATGTTATCTAAGGTACCTGAGCCAGCTGAAGACGTGTCTTCTTCTCGGCTGCTTTGAATGCTTTTTCATGAGCTGTGATCGTCTTCTCTTGTTTGCTTTCCTGTTTCTTCTTCATTTCATACCACCGCCTTGCATTTGCATGTGCAGAAAGTGATATATCAACCTCTACCTAAAAGAATGAAAAAGGTAGTGTCAGATTGATAAGAAAACAACGTGAAGATTGATAGTGAAATATAGGTACACGTAACAAGACCAGAAATGCATCATGAGTTTGTGAGGCAGCATAAAATTGTGACAGGTAGAGCACAATGGGATCATCTGGGTAGGTGTTGATTGATCAAGTAAATGTACTTTACATGGCTGTTCGAGAAAAAAGAAGGGAAGGAATTTCAACTCATTCCAAAAAAGAAAAATTTAAAAATGCAAGAATCAAAATAAAAACCTGTGTATGGTATGTATAATGTTGAATCAATAGCAGGGGTGGGGTGGGGTGGGGGGGGGGGGGTGGGGTCAAGAAGCCAATGATCCGAATAGAATGTAGCTCATCCCAGGAATATTAGGTCCAAAGAACCATAAAGTAAAAGGTGTCAACATGTTTCAGAATGATAAAAAAAACATATGTTTCCATGCTACAGACAGCATCCATGGAGACAAACTAGTAGCTTGTGCAACATACCTTTTCCACAGGTGCAGTTATCTCATCCTCGTCCATGTCATCAAGATTATTGCTCAAGAGTAGGGTCATGCAATTTCTTTCAAAATTTAGCTTATCGATAAGACCTGCTACTGGGTTTCCAGCCTTTCTCTCCTCTTTAATCATGCGAGTAAGAGCTTCCCAACTCATTTCATTTGCAAGAGAAACACGCACAGCCAAAATTGCTGCATCTACATCCTCTAAATTGTACTCAATCAGTTCTGCCATTTTGACACAATGGTCCACTTCCTTTCTCAATGTATGTACACGATTCTCCTGCATGGCAGAGAAGAAGGATGGACTATCAGAACTCCTATTATGTTGCAGACAAAATTAAGATAACAAAACCCCTCCAATGGAAACAAAAACTACGAGAATTGCGATTGTAAATATGCACTACAAAACTTCAAAGTGAGGAGGGTTACCTGATCCAATTTTATTTTATTCAGCCTCTGAGCTGCAGATTCCTCTTTTGCTTTCTGCTGTTGATTCACCTTTTGACTTTCTATTTTGCTATAGAACTCGTCTAGTGCAGCATCAAATGTCGCAAATTCATCATATTCCCTTGACTTAAATTGTTTCAGCAGAATAGGGCAATAATCATCATATATCTGCAGACAGGAACTCAAAACAGTCATTATCCAGACTTTGCATCAATCAATGGTAACATGCAAGTGCCAGTGCCAAATCATAAACAGGTATATGTGATGTGGGACAGCAGACATTTCTTGCACATGAAACAAAAGAACTAATCTGCATATTAAATTCCACAACAGTGCTAAAGTAAGCAAGGATAAAATACAGACCTTCTGATTAGTTGAATCACCTTCCGAGGGTGTGAGGTTCTTCTTTGCAGTCATCTTATTCTGCATGAGAATAAAACCCTCAGGAATCCTTTGGCCAGATATAATATCTACAAGCCAATCCTCAAACCTTGTAATAGATTCCATTAGAGCCTGAATAGTGCTGTCATCAATAGTGCTCTCTGGATCTTTCCCAACCTTTGTACTTGGAACCAACCCAGCATCCAATATGATATGCTCTGCAAGTGCAGGGCCATAAGCCAATGCCTCGCCAAGAATTGTCTTCAGAGTAGCTTTATTGGATTGAGCACCATTATTGGCTTTTGCATTTGAACCAGACTGCTTAGCTTTTGCAGCGGCAGCCCTCTTTTCTTTTCTACTCAGTGGTTTTTCAGATATTTCAGTTACAGACACTCCATCATTGGTCGATTGAGAAGGTTCCTGAGCATCAGTTGATCCAGATGTAATTTCCAAAGGTTCATTATCATCAACATTATCAGACATTGTCAATGTGTCCTTCAACTTTGCGAAGTCAGTCCTTTCAAAAACACGGCAAGCTTCTACAGGATAGCGATGACGTGACATGATGGCCAATCCTTTGTTATCATCTCTGTGATTCGGGTAGAAAATAAAAATAATAAGCACAACACACACACAAAAAAAAGCAAAGAGCATTGGATTGCATATTGTAAGGAATAACTGATATTTTACTGTCCTTAGTCCTTACTGATGCATCAGAATCTGTAATGGTGCCTACTAAGTACAGCGTATTTAACTAATACAGCACAAATCAAACAATGACCTGTGAGAACGGAGTAGTGTCATCACTGTGTATTCGGAGTCCGTAAGAAGGATGTTTCCTTGTGCATATAGCTCCAGAATTATAAAATGTGCATTACTGCCAAGCCCGAATTGGAAAAGAATAATCTGCACAAGCAAAACAAGGGCCAAATTAGATGGCCCAACCAACAACAACACAAAGTTGCTGTCTTGAAATGTATATCTGTGAGCAGGAGGAACTGCAGCAGTACCCTGTCATATCCGAGCATACGGACATCTTCAAGTCTCTTGTTACGAATGTGCTTTCGTAGTTTCAGAGTGAAACCTGATGGCGTGGTGCTCTTATCACTGCAGAAATGCAAAGATGTGGGAGTCTAGACATTAGTTTTCCAGAACAAGGTATATACCATCCATGGAGTGAGTAGCAACTCACCGGACGTATTGGGTGGTGTGGAACCTGACACCACTCTCCATGAGCAGTAAAACCCTCTCGCTTTCCCCTGACTCAGTAATTCCACTGCTGTTCATCAGCTTGAAAAGATACGTCTGTTCAAATGCAGAAAAGATGGTATGTTATCAATGTACTAGCATCATATAGGAAATATGCACACAGTTACACAGCGTGTGAGAATGCTGCAGAACAATGTGATCTGTTTGGTATGACAAACTGATGATACGCTGGTTTTCGAATGGTCCGAAGAATTCAAGCAACTACGCCTCAATCAAAGCCACACGAATGTTGAGAACCAATTGGTTGGTCCTCACGAAATACTAGACAAGCAACTGCAAGGATCTTATATCCTACCAAAGTGCGCCCAAAATGTGTATCAAGAGCCTCAGCCACACCTTAATCTATTCTTTTTTGTGTCAAATTTTACAAGCAGGGGATGCACCAGCTACATCAAACTATGGGAGAAGTCACACAGGCAATCACACAGCACATGGAATTACCATTCGCGAATCAAACTAGGAAGTGTTATGCCCAAGGCCACGCTAAACTTAGCTAAAACAAGGTAACTGCCCCAGCGCCAAACCACCACTAGAGCATACTCCTACATACAGCTTCTGGAACCAATCCGAGCAGGCCCAAATCCAGCACAAAATCGCCTCCACCGATCGCGGCGTCGACCCAAGGAGGACCCCCTCCCCATCCGATCGCGGACTACCAGCCAACCCGCCGCCACGCGGGCGGCGGCGACTAGGGTTCGCCGCACAGCAACTCAAGCCACGGCGTTAGCGAAGGAGAGAGGAGGAAGGGAGGGAAGGAAGGGGACGGGGACCCGACTAACCTTGGGGGTGATGTCGTAGACGTTGGCGAGGCGCATGCCGATGAGGCGGCGGAGGCACTTCACCTCCGCCGCCACGTCCGACGTCGTCATCCGCGCCTTCACCATCTCGTCCCAGCCGCCGCCGCCGCCGCCGCCGCAGCCTTCGGTTCCTTCCTCCCTCCGGGGGGTTTCCTCTCTGACTATTCACCCCGCCGCCTCGCGAGCTCTCCGCCTCCTCGGGCCTCGGCTCCGGTTGCGGTGAAGAACGAACGCCCTCTCCGCTGGAACGAGGCGGGCCGGGCTGCGGATCGGTGCAACATCCGGCCCGCAAGATCTTCGTCTCGTCACGGCACGGCCCAGAGTCCGAATTTCTCGAGCGCTGTCGTTTCGGCTGCAAAATTTTGAGTTGTCGCTGAAGAACCTACGCAAGGAAGTAGTGGATGCAAAAAAGAGACAAGTCGCTGACAATGCAAGAGGTGTTGAAATTAAAAAGATTCATAAATCCCAATTCAAACATCTAAATAAATTTCAATGGTGCCATTGTGTCTTTTTGCAACAAGATCTTCAAAACAAAAGTATCCTCATGTTTAATGAAGCAATCAACGCTCTTGGATTAATAGAAATTCCCTTGAAAGGGAGGCAACTCACATGATCAAATAAGCAAGACTCACCACTCTTGGAAAGATTTGATTGGCTTTTTTACTTCAGTTATCCAGGAACTCTGGCACATACTTTAACCATGGAGACCTCAGACCATGCCCCATGCATCATTACAATCAATACGGACATACCCAAAGCTAAAGTATGTCCCTCTGAGAACTATTGGATGGAGTATGAGCATTTCCTCTCAGTTGTGCAACATGGCTGGAACTTACCAGTAGATCACACAGATGCAGCAAAGAACATCATAGCAAAGTTCAAAAATATTAGAAGGGTACTCAAAGCTTGGAGAGCTACCATATCCAACCTAGCTGAATCAATTGCGAAAATCAAAACTCTCATTGAATTTTTTGGTATTTTAGAATAACACAGATACCTTGCCATTCATGAGTTTAACTTCAGAGATTCCGTGCAAAGGTTGCTGACCTCTTTTTGCTCAATCAGCAAAAATTTTATTGGAAACAAAGGGGGACAATCAAGTGGGTCAAGTTTGGAGATGGAGATGCCAAATCCTTCCATACAAATGCAACCCTTAAGTTTAGAAAGAATGCAATCACCTCACTAATAGACTCAGAAGGGATTTCACACTTTAATCGTAACAGTAAAGCAAACTCTTATAGGAAGCTTGCAAATACTGACTGGTCAGCTTCATAGACAACCATCCACTCGGACATGACGACCAAGATGACTGGTTTCGACCATGTTAGCTTCAGGTGATGGCTTTTGACCTGATGGTTTTTGACGTGGTACAAGTCTAGACGCTCGAATGCTCTGCGTTTACTGGTTGATCATGTTCCTAGTCTATTTATGTAACCCATTGGCGAACGTCTACCACATCTCGCTAGTTCAAGGACTTTCTTACTCTTAATACAACACGGAAGAATATAAAAAAAATGCTAGAATGGTTGTAAATGGGAGCAGACAGTGCCAACAAGGCAACAACTGCTGTATGAGTATGAGCATACAAAATGATTGATTGGATGGTTTCTAGGGGGCCACCGGCCACGGCAATGGTAGTGGTGGGTATCAAGCTTCTGTTTCTTCTACTGCCATACTGCATCTGCCACTGATGTCTCTGCAAAGGACGACACAGAAACGATCAGAAAGAGTAATCACTTGCCTCGTTAGTATTTCCTGTGCTTGCACAACGAAAACTACAGCTCTTTATTAAGTAACGGCCAACCTGATTGTTAAGAAAGAGTTACTGCAAACATATCTGCCAAGTGCGTGACCCGTCGGACACCCACTATTCAAGATCTTGTCACTGGGGATTGATCAAATCCCCTAGGCGTACAGACAATGGAAGGAATTGCGTCATTTAAGATTTTGATTCGGTAGTAGTTGCACATGATATATTAAGGATTTGTGGAGCAAGCAATTAGCGAAAGATTGCTGAACTGCAGAAAACACCCCCAAAAGCCCCTTCAAATTTGAAGGCCCACAGCGGCAACCAGCTTAAAAAAAACCTTCAAATTTGAGAAGGATTTGAGAAAAACATCAAATTTAAATGACCAAGCAATTAGGAAAGGATTGATGAAATGACAAACAATCAGAGGAGCAGGGTTTCAAGGCAACGAGCCACACCCCCTGCATGTTACATGCTTGCACTTGCATCTTCTAGATTCTAGATTCTAGTACATATCCCAAATTCCAAACAAGAAACACAAATAGTAATTTCACTGAACTAGACTGGAGGGCGGAGCTCAGAACTGAACAGGACAGGTTCCCTCACTACCCACTGGAGGATCTATGATCATGACACTAAAGACGAATTTGTCTATGGGATTTAAAAGTATGCAACAACCTACAATTTGTTTGCACAATCATCCTACACCAGCTCTTCATATGCGTTAAACTCAGTAGCCCGTAAAATATGTTAGTAAGATGAAAATACATGTGCATCCTTGTGATTAAGAGAATAAATCAAACCTCAGCATTGAGTTATGATTCGAATGATAAGTATCAAAATTCAAACTCTTCTGCCAGCTTATGCTCCTCGTCCTTCAAAATCTCCTCTTCATCCCACCTTCTTACTTCAAGAGAGAGCTCATCAGAAAGGTTGCTGGCTGCATTCTTGACAGCTTCCTCCACGGTTTCCACCTCCTTAAGCCTCGCACCATGACAAACAATCTCAACTTGGAGATGCTTTAGGGAAGAGAGGTGCTGGATTCCAAAATCCAGACCACCATGCAAAGAGCACACGCCATGTGCATTAAATGGAACCCGGAGTTTTCAAGCATTGTCATGGCTCCTGGTTCAAAAGTCAGCCCTGTCCTAATTTCCCAACATGAGAAGTAGAACTCCTTCAGACAACAGAATCCGTTACTGCCTGTAATGACCCCTTCTTTAGGCTTTACTGAACTTGAGGATATCCAGAGAAATAACAGACTGGGCAAGTCCCCAAACGTCCGAAATGATTCCTCATCCACTGGACTAAGATATATGTCTAGGTAAGTGAGGTACTCCAGTGACTCCATCCAGTTCGGGATTCTGGGAAAATAGTAATCTATGGACATATCAAATTTCTGGAGGTGGCGAGGAGGAGGTGATATGGCTCAATTGCTGAGATATATTATGATATGGCTCAATTGCTGAGATATATAAACCGGGTAGCTTGAGGTAGATGGAGATCTCGCCCTCACGCTGGAGGCTCTGAGATTGACTCCTCTACTTCTTGCTTGCCCTTTTACAGATAAACAGCCGTGCTTTATAGAAGAGCCCGGCTGTAACAAACTAACCAATCTTATCGCTAACAAACTCAATCTCTAAGGGCTAACTTAATTCCTAAGAAAACTAACCAAACCGGCTGAACTCTATCAGACACCTGGCGCTGGATTCTTCTGCTTCCTGCGCCTGAACTTGGCACCAAAGAATTGGTCCATAACAGGAGGGGACCAAGAATCCTGTAAGAAATCAAGGGAACACCTATGATAACTTTGGATTTGTATTGATTGAAGATTGAGCATGCCTAATTTGCAGAGTGATGTGACCAAATTTTCTGCATAGGTCTTCATTACATAATTTGTATCAATGATGCACCAATTTAGCCCAAGAATTCTTAGGTTAGTTAAACTGCCCAGTTCCAGCAAAGAAGATACTGACGTATGACAATTGATTTCAATCTCTGATAATTCCCGTAGAGCTTGCATATTTCCAATTCCTTCAGGCAACTCTAAACTGTTAACCAATGTCAACCGTTGTAGGAGAACAATACTCTCTGGCAATCTTTGAATCCTTGTCCATCTCAAATCTAAGGTCTGCAAATTTTGTAGTTGTCCTATTTGTTCAGGGAGTGCAATTATTCTTCTTGAATTGAGTCACAGGTACCTCAAATGAGAAAGCTTATCCATGTGTTTAATATAATTGTATTCCATCACCACCCTATTTTCTAGATCTAATACTCTCAAGAGTTGAAAGTCGGAAAGACAAGGCATATTCTCAGAATATCCAAAGGTAGTGAGAGATCGAACATTAGAAACGATCATATTTGCTGGCACCATAATATCATCTCGGGCATAATAGTTGAGGGATAGCCGACGAACCTTACCTTGTGGCACCAACTTGTGATTTTGGTCACCACATAAGGTTACAAAGTTTTCCTCAACTGATTTGGATATGATGAGATCAAGAATCATATCATGGACATGGCAAGCATCAGCTCGACCATCATACTGGATTCCAACTGGCTGAATCATGCTCCTGTTGATAAGATCATTGAAATAGCATTCTCCTATTTCCTCCATGTTCTGTCCGCCTTCTATAGTGATAAAACCTTCAGCAATCCATCTTCTTACTAATCGATCCCTCTTGATCTCATAATCTTCAGGAAACACACTTAGATATAACAAGCATGTCTTCAAATGGTAGGGGCGATCATTGTAACTAAGGGACAATATCTTTTTCATGTCTTCCATGTCTGTATCTTTTTCAAGTACTAACCGATTGACTTCCATATCTTCTCCCATTCTTCTTTTGTTCTAGCTTTAGTAGCCAATAAACTAGCTATTGTAATGATTGCCAAGGGCAAGCCACTGCATTTTTTCAAGATTTTATTGGAAACTTCTTTCAGATGAAGAGGACATATCTTCAGATCCAAAAACTCTTTTAAAGAATAAACTCTTAGAGTGAGTTGCACCAAGACGCTTTAGCTCATACACATGACCATGGTGAGGAGAGCAACAATATTTGGCAACTGCGATGATGCGAGTAGTTGTCAATATTCTACTGGAACAATTGTTTTCAGGAAAAGCACATCTGATAGTTCTCCATGCTGATGTGCTCCATATATCATTGATTACAATAAAGTACCTATCACGAATTTGCACAAATTAAACATATGCTGATTAAGCTCAAAATTAATAGGTACATCAAAATTTGTTGAAAACAAGATTGTCACGAAAAGATATGCTGCATACCTCTTATCCTTCAGGAACTGTCTTATTGTGTTGATGAGTTGCTGCTCATCCCATGCTTCGCTGCTGCCAAACTCTCGGCAACTGTGCTGGCAGAGTATACTCCTCAGTATCTTCTTCATGTCAGGTTTTTGTGACACCGACACAGAAGCTTTATAGTCAAATTGCCCTTCAAGCTTGCAGTACACTTCATTAGCAAGAGTAGCCTGCCCAAGCCCTCCAAATCCAACAATGGAAACCACATTCAGCTGTGCCATTGTGCCATGTCCTTCTGTTAGCAACTTGATAAGTTTGTCCCTTGGGCCATCAATGCCAACAAGCCTTGTTGTCTCAGTGTAAAATGCAGGCAAGCGAGGGTCTATGCTTATCCTACACGGTCTGGGGAAAGCATCTTTAACCTTGTACCTCTGACGCCGATTGCTAGCCTCTACAACATGGACCTTGAGACATTGGATCTTCTTGGCATTCCAATGGCGTGTCTTGGCATCTGTGAACAAGCTCAAGCACCTGCCAACAAATCCCTTGAAGCCTCTGGGCTTGCTGCTGGACTCACAACCAAGGGAGAACATAAAACTGTCGATGCTATCTTCAATGCCGTAGGACAGCTCCCGCACCTCTTTCATCCAGCACTTGGACTGCTCATCGGGGTCCTCCACCTCTGACATCCTCTTGAGGAAAGCATGCATGCTCTCGAGCACATCTTTAAGGAACATTACATCCGCCTTCACTTTAGTGAGAAGCCTGCATTCATCAGAGAGCAAGGCACCCAGCTTCAATAGCAGGGAACCCATGGCTCCATATGATGCACATACAACAGCTTCCATCCCCCACACCTCACTTCATCTGGGTGTCAGTGCTTGTGTCTTTGCAACTCAAGTTTGAAGCCTCTTATACATGCTTGATAAAGTCAACTGCACATGCACAAGAAAGGAAAAATACCTGAAGGAAGGTCACAGGACAAAAGGAGAGAGCAGGTAAACTGGTAAGGCGTACACATCAACAACTTTCTTATTGGTGCACAAATAGCATTTCAAGATTAGTCAAATTATCAAGAATGCAAGTGTGAATCACCCACTGCAAGGTCAGTCAATTAGTCGAGAGAAAGAAAGCTGATAAATGTGTCCTTTGTAGCTAAGCCACCTAATGAGGAGAGATATGGGTATCCTTCAAATAATTTAGGAGAACGGAGAAGACAACTATCACAAATCATCTGCCTAAATTATTAGTACAAAAAAGATAGGGGATAGGACATGGAAACCTAAGATAAATAAATAAAGTGACAGGTTAAGAGCAAGATAGCCTGAGGCTGAGGGAATCTATGATTAATTAAACCTCAAACTCAAATCAGTCAATTAAGACACTTACTGTGTACAGATATGACCTTGTGAACGCTGCTGACCCAAAATATAATATAATTCAGACATGGGAGTGGCTTTTTTAGTAGCTTTAGAATATTAACATCTAACTGTTCATACTAACCAGTCCAACTTTCCAACAAGCTAAACAACAGAGAAACAATCTAGCAGATATATGAGCCGGCCAAAGAGGCAGGTTTAGGAAGTTATAAGAACATAAGGAGCAAGGAAAATTCCCCATTTGAAAACCCAGGGACAAGCAGCCACTGATGACAGCATGATATCACCCCTTCACATTAGCGAGAAGATTGCACATGGCTTCTGACCTTCCATTGGAGGGAGCACGCACCCACGAAGCATCCACGCCTCTTACAGATGCTTATTGCCAAGCAGACGTGAGCAAGCAATTTACAGAGAAGACAAGCTGCATAGAGAGGAAATCACCTGAGTGTCATGCCACATGCACCTGAGCAACAATCACTATCTAGCTTGCAGTCATGCCCAAAAAAATAAAAAAAGGTGCCCAAGTTGCACCAAAGCAGATTTGTAATATCACTGAACCTGTCAAGATCTTCAAAGACAGGATTTATGTAATCTTTAGAAAGAACTGCGCAACTGCATAAGGTGCCGCAAATTCAAGTCTAGTCAAGTTGTCAACAAGACAGACAGACAGACAGACAGAAATATGCCTCGATCGGCCATGTTTCAGTCTCACCGTGTATCCTGCCGCCTGAGGACACCTCAATACCAATAGGAGTACCATATTGCAAGTTGCAACAACCATCTAACTGAGATTTTCTTTGCTTCCATGGAGCAATCATCTGCAATAATCAATCGGTCAAAGATTAGTCAATGCCTCTCCTCTGACGAAAAGACAACTTGAGCCCAAACAACAGGGTTACAGGGACAGCGTGGAAACCTGCGATTTCTTAAGCCGCCCAGCGCGAGAAAGCCCCGCCGGTCCGTCCAGAGCCACCAGGAGCCCGACAAGATCTTCCCGCGGGATTCGTCGGTTGACCGGCCATCGCCCCCAACAAGCCAGCCCTTGAGAATGATAACAGAAAAATGTCAGGGTGAAGCAGCATCACGGAGAGGGGCGCGACGAGGGCTCACATCGAGGGGGCGAGGACGCGTGGGGAGCCGGAACCGACCGCGCTGCGGCCTGTAGGCAGGCGGCGCCCAGAGCGGGCGCTCGCCGCCGCCGGTGCGCCGCCCCTGTACGGACCGCATGGGAGATTCCGTGGTCCCACTTGTCGGTGGGTAGAGTACCGAGGACGAGTATATATACATACCTCCGGAGAGAGAACTCGAGGCGGGCCGAACTGGGCCTCGCGCCTGGGCCACTTTTCAAAACTGGACTGGAGTACAAGACATTTCATGACGGTCTAATGTGCAAAATTTTAGTTTTTTCAAACATTTTAAGCTGAAGTTTTTTCTTATGGAATTTATATATGACTAGCAAATATGCCCGTGCGTTGCAATGGGAGAATATTTTGTGTGTATTTAGTCAAAAAAATATGGATACATTATCACAATGTAAATGTGTATGTGCGGCGTTAAATTTTATTTTGTAGAAGTGTATCTTGATATGTATATTTTTGAACATTTTGAATAACTAAAAGGTAATTGCCCGTATTATTTTTTATTTTAGAATATCACAATTTGGGAATAATTATTAATTGTTTCATTCAGTTCTTTATGGTTTCGGCCCAGGCAGACCATTATAACTGAATAAAAGAAGTGTTCTTCAAATTCTCTGTGTAAGCACCGCCGCCCAGTCCATCGTGGCTCCTCGCCGAAGTTTCACCGGAACTGGAATTCGGTATTCGATTGCTGCTGCCTGTGCAGACAACACCAGATGGGAGAGAAGGATGTGGGCAACTCATTTTTGGGGTGATGGAGAGGAGATATGGGTCGGGATGGTGCAGCTACGAGATCTAGGGTTTAAATGTTTGTGGGGCTTCGTCAAGCATTGTTGCTTGACGTATGGCGCCTGGACTCTGGAGTCGGAGTAGCTTGGGAGAGCATGTGGATTCATTTCGGATAGATAAACGACAGTCTCCAGCTGCAGATTGCAATGCACATGGCAGCCGTGTTTATGTCGGTGCCTTCATGCGCGACGGACCAAAAAACATGTAGAGATATACAAAGGATTGATGGTTAATATGAAAAAAGTGAGGAACTTTTTTTGCAAAATAACCACAATGGTCGGAAGAAACAATTGCACTTTAATATTAGGTAGAGAATACGAATATATCGATACGATATCCTCATGATAATTTTAATAGCGTGTAGCAAACATATGAATATTGTATGTTATGAATGTGTTTTTATATCAAATTTTAGCAGCATTAATCTACGGAGGTTGTGTATAAAACACACACTTCTCTAACATGTTAAGGGCTCCTTTGTAACATAGGATTCATATAGGAATTTGTAGGGTTTGAATGCTAAAGAATTTTTCCCTATATGATCTTTTGGAACAAATGATTGGTTATCTTCCAATTCTTTAAAATTATTATGGAATGATTCAATCCATAGGAATTTTAATTTGGAGGAAAATCTAACATGAGGTCCAACCTTTTGGTCTATCTCTCTTTTCTCTTTCCTTTATTTTTCCTACATTGTATCTAAACACTCTATTACAAACTTTCCTACATTTTCAAATCATATAGGATTGTAAATCTTATGCAACTCTATTACTATTACTATGTTTCTCCTACTCCTACGTTTTAAGATTCCCTAAGGGCCCGTTTGTTTCGTCGGAATTGAATCTCATTCTAGGAATCTCATTCTAGCAATTAGATTCAATAGGAATTAAATTACATAGAATCAGTTTCATTTCAATTTTCTTGTTTGGATGTACAAAGAAAATAATTCCTAGAATTAGATTCCAAATATTGTTTGGTTGATTAGAGAGGAAACTACTTCTGATCGATTACTTGGAACATCACCTCTGTTACTTGCAATCAAACATCACAAGTAATCAAACATATCTGACGAATCGCTCAAGATTTATCACGCAATCAAGCATATGTGACGCAAACCAAACTCTTCTCTCTTTTTCAAACTTACCACTGGTTCAGCACCCAGTTACACACCATGAACGAAGCTGCGCATGTCAGAGGAGATTACAATCATGACAAGTTAAAGCCATATATTATTACAAGGTAATGCAAGTTCAATAGATATTATCCATCACTTGATATAGATGAACTAGTTTCTTCACTTGTTGAGCTGTTTTAGAAGCCACCTATTCCTCATCTTCTCCGGAAGCGCCAACAAAGACTCGTACTTGCGTGCATCACCAGTCAGGATATCAAATAGGTCCAACAAAGTGTCTTCATCCAATCCTTGTACCTCATTCAGTGTGTTTAGAATTTCTTTTGATGTTGGGCCTTTAGGGGCTTTTTCCTTTAGTGCTTCAATGAACTTGTCCATTTTTTCAGCCATCATAGAGGTAAAAGAGTCGCCTGACCGTTGCCTCTTTAAACTTCCTGAAGTTGCCGATGATGTGGGCTCTTTGTTACTAAGATCTTCCTTACTCATGTCTTTTGAGCTCTCAGCTGCAATCTTTGCCGCTTCACCGGTAGCATGGTCTTTGCAAAACACCAAGCTAATGGAATCCCAGTACAAGACAGTCTTGTGCCTGTACCCCATAGCTTCTTTGTTTTTCTACAGAAAATAAATGTTGTACTTGGTTAGAAAACAAGTGTATCACAAAAATTGAAGGACCAGCAGTAATGATAGTCAGTAATGATACTATCAGGTAACAGAAACAACTTGTATTAGAAGGCCGGCATTACTAGTGAAGCAAAGAAAGAATTGCTGAATGCAAACAGCAATACTAACAAAATTCAGTTTCTACTGAAGGTTGGCACGAACTTGTTATAAAAAATATAAAGGCAAGGTTGGTTAGTTGCTTATCACTGTCAAACAGCAGCTAATTTTGTGTCTTTGGGTGGCCTGACATGTCGTAATCAGCGCAACATCCACATGTCAAATGGCAGGAGTTTCTAATTTCTATCTACTTCAGCATAGTCAAATATCATAGTCAGCATGTCAGGAGCTTCTAATGGAAGGAGCTTCTCATTCCACATAGTCAGCATGTCTATTTTGTTATCTATATTACACATGTCTAGTTACAACTAGAGAGACCATTCAGATAAGGTCAGCAATTCAACAGCACAGGTTTATGAAAACCAACAATGCAACATTTCAGCAATTCAACAGAACTTTCAAAATTCTAACAGTACCACCACAGGAATCTCAATACACCAAGTCACCAGTCAGCAATTGTAACAGTACCATACAAGTGATTACAAACCAAACTAGTTCAGTTACAACGCAATAACGCCCTTGCTGCTGGATGTTTTCAGGTCAGTGCATACACATGTCCAAAGCAGCTTCCTAATGGCTGAATTATTGAGATTTCACAGTTCTGTGTGAACAATTAAGGACTAGAATGACCATCAAGTTAGAAACGGATTCTGACATAGTAATGCAGCCTTCGAGGCACTGAGACTGTATCGCAAAGAAACATATGCTAGCTCATCAGGGGTGTTGGCAAGCAAAAAACACCACTCCAAAAACAGAGCCAAATCAAATAGACAGGCATTTGTTTCTTTAACACAATCAAATCACATAGCCCTGACTATTATGCACAACAAATCGATATCACAAACCCTGACTGCATCACCAATATGATGTAGTTTAGTATTAAGAAATAGCCAGACAGGCTGACAGTTATATTTTATGAATTATCACAATTGTGTAAGCAATTAGGACAGGTCACACAAGAAACACTGTGACTGATTTATAACATATAATACTCTAAAATGTGTACAAAGCTATAAAGATAATATTTTAATTTTTTTTACAAACACTGCCATAGCAAAACTAGTCTAAACTATGGATGTAACCTTTAACACTAAACATGCATATAACAACTTGACTAAGCAGTTACTGCAGTAACCTCTGAACTTAACACAAATTTAAGTAAATAAGTGGTTTTTGAAACTTACCGCCACATATTCTTCCCATACAGAATCACTATCAACAGATATTTTGTTTTTGTTCCAATCCCAACCAAATCCACTTGATTCCAACATACCATTGATGATAGTGTAGTGTTTGTTAAAGGTCTTATTCCTCGTCATGATGTTATCTTTTGAGATATCCACATTACACTTTTCTCAGACATTCTTAATAGCAGCTGTATAGACACGAGACTTCCACCCATTCTGGCATCTGTCACCCTTATTATAGTACTCCACAAATGAGTCAAGAAGAGCCTTGTCCATGTCGTCATTCCGAGAAATGTAACCCCTACCCGAGCTTGACTTCTTGCCCTTCTCCATATCCTACAGGAAAAAAGTTCACAAAAGGTTATTAGTAAAATATTAAGGAGCAAAACCAAATATCATAAGTTTGAGCATGCATTGATGATAGAATTTATCATACATTGACCACGTCTTGCTTGGTAATCAGCAAATATTTAGTTAGCTTTGGTATCCCTAAAATTGCTCCATTCATTTGTTGATTGAACATTGGTAATCATACCCACTTCACTTTGAACTTCATGAGGTTCAAAAGATATTACTTGATCAACTTGGTGTATAAGTAAATCATCCATATCTCTCTGTCTATCAATTACAAAGTTGTGCAATATGCAGCAAGCATTAATGATCCTAGTATGCAAGAATTTAGTAGAAATGAGTTACATGCTAGCTAGGGTCATTCAGAGGTGAATTTCAAGCTAGGTTACTACGGAATACCTGATTTTGTAAGTCAAAATATGAGTTGCTTCTTAGTATAGCCCACCTCATCTTCAATAGCCCAAATGTTCTCTCTATCACATTTCTAGCAGTTGAATGGCACAAATTGAATAGTTCTTTGGCAGTGGATGGGTTATGCCCTTGAGCAGCCTACTCATTCAAGTGGTAGCGAGTGGATCGATATGGAGCAAGAAAGCCCGGTCCATTGGTGTATCCGGCATCTACTAGATAGTATTTCCCACTTGGAATAAAAAATGCATCATCCCGAGACATTGCATCATGTAGCACACGTGAATCTGAAGCCGATCCTTCCCATCCCGCTAAGACGTAAACAAATTTCATGTGATGATCACAAACCCCCAAAACATTGGTGGTAATCTGTTGCTTCCTATTCCTATACCTCCCTTGGTCAGCCAAAGGCACAAAAATATCAATGTGTGTACCATCTAATGCTCCAAGGCAATCTTCAAACCACTTCCACTTGGAATCCTCAGGTTCTACAGCTGATGGATCAGGAAGCTTGATAAATTCATGGCATAATGATAGAATACCTCTAAGCACCTCATTGAAGTGATGGCAGATTGGCTCAAGTGACCATCCATATGAGCTACGAATCATCCTCATCTTAGTGCCATGACCCACTACAAGCAAAAAGATTGCTACCTTTTCTTCTACCGACACATTCTTGTTATCACACATAGCACATCTCTGACGTAAGATGGCGCATAGGTCATAAAATGATCTCTTAGTTAGGCGCAAACTATCATAGCAATAGACATTTGATCCTTGGTACAGATTTCTTAGCATTTGTTTGCGTGTAGCTACATCTCTCTCAGCCACTTCATCCGGATCAACGATATGTCTAGGTCTCTTACGCTGATACCAGTGCACAATCATGCTCATGACATCAGAAACAAATAAAGCAGCCACTCTTTTTCTCTTCTTCTTACGCATCTCTCTCATTTGCTCCATGATTGTATTAACCAAGTCTATGTTGTTGTCAGGCATCTAAAACACATATGCAAAAAGGAATATTTTAATTTATCATAAAAAAGGCTCATAATTAACTAACTTAGCAACCGGCATTGGAAAAGAAATGAGGCCCATGTGCTGTAGTAACCAGTAAACTCCCATCCAACTGAACTGAGACCAATTACTTTTGGCCAGCAGTATAAGCGGACAACAATAATTTAAGAAGCAAACTTCTAACATGAACAGGTCATTAACCATGCCGGTTACAAATCATTTTCTGTGATCTAAAGCTAACAACAGTTATCTTTATGTGCTGTGTGCTGTGTGCATGCCCAGTAAGTCCATGGAGGGTTAATCCATTTCTTCAGTGTGCTGTGTGCATGCTCAGGACTAGTGAAGAGCGGGACTAGCTGTTACTTGCAGACATTGTATTCAGGAAATTGAACTGAACATTTTTCCTTGGTTATTGTGCAACTGTGCAAGAGGTGTAAATCTTGCTGTAAATCATCCATTTCCTTAATGGCTCTGGTTATATTGGGAAAATAACTGTCAGTGTTGGTTTTCCTTCTCTACTAACCTGCCATGACCTGGACTATATATGGGAGCTAGTTTGATCAACTGAGGTGCCAGACGAGAGGTTTTCCTCTTCGAGCGTTACAACTTAGTACGATTATTTCCAATTACCCCAAAACAAACACAAATAACGCATGCTTTTATTATATAGGATTGCTACGAATGTACGAACTTAAGAAGTACAACTTAATTCAAGGAAAACAGTTCCGAATAGTTGTTACGGAGAAAACATGGCATCAGAATTGTGACAACTGATAATAAAACTCTACAGTTCTTAAATAACTAAACTAACATGCCACAGTCAACAAGCAGTTTCATTATCTGGTTTCCTACAACTTTGTTCTCCTCCTGTGTTACTTACACAAGTTCTTGTGCCAACATAAATTTTATTTGAGGTACTATGACTACATAGGACAGTATGGTATGTTGAAGAAGAGTCGAGAAGTTATGCTCACAGGATGTTGTCTTCGTACAGCCATGGAGGGATCTGGCCATGCTCGTATTTTGCCCACGGAGTACATGGTGATATTACTCGATGAGGTATCCATTCAATGCATACGTGTATAAGGCAGCACTTCTCAGAGAACATATTTTACTTGCAATTTGTTACTTATTAAGTTCCTTTGTGTTAATTGCATATTTGACACACAAGCCCACAATTGGGACATAAATAATTTAATGAAAATATCAAAATTGCTTCCTCTATGTCTATTTTAGCTGTCACTGTAAATTGTAAACCTCTTGCTTCTTAAAAGAATACATGCTTGAAATGTTATACCTGTTTCTTTTCATTTTGTTGTTAGAGATTAGTAGTGTTATAAAAAGATATACATGTTGTAGACAAATAATTTCACCTTTAGCTGTTAGAGATCAAATAAGGCATCTGTAGTGGTCAGTAAGCTTTGTTTTAGTTCACACACATTTGTATTTATGCAGGACCAAGATGAAGACGCCATGTTACTTGCTGCACAGTTTTGCACCTACTCATTCTCATCCATGATCCTAGAGGAAAGCAGAAATGATGTTCCAGAATTATTTGTCATGGGATGATCAGCCTATGATTGGGGATTAAGCTCGACGATTGCCAATAATAGCCGAGCAATCCAATCTTTTCCAGCAAGTGGTACGGGAGACATGGAGAACAAAGCGTAGCAGCTGGCTATTCTAACACAGGAGGAGATCTAGTCATTCAATCACTATGGCTAATCACTTATTTAACCCTAAATTATCAAGATACTATTCGAAGCCCACAATGCACTACCTAATGAAGAGAACGACGCAATGATATGTAGAATTCAAAAGAGAACGAGGATCTGTCGAATTTTAGAGGAGAAGAGACGTTGCACGAACCCTAGATGTCGGCGAGGTAGATGGGGGCGCCTGAGGAGGAGGGGGCGGCAGAGGAGGTAGACGTCGTCTTCTTCGCAGAGGAGGGGCGGTGGAGGAGGTAGATGTCGCCTTCTACGCGGAGGAGGCGGCGGCGGCGGAAGACGAGTCTTCGCGGCGGAGAGGGCGGCAGAGGAGAGGCTGGCGGAGGGGCGCTGGAGAAGGAGGCGCCCGGCGCGGATTCGGGGTGGCAGAGGGGCGCCGGAGAGGAGGCGGTGCTCGGAGTGGCGGCGCGAGTCGGGGTGGCGGCACA